>NC_136496.1:124486148-125086148 GCF_053919585.1 Euprymna scolopes | reverse complement strand
CCAGTCATTGCATCCAACGACCCACGGTTATGGTCTTTGCCACCTCAAATCTTCAAAGTCGGCTTGAAAGTCAATCTCAGAGTGTCCTTGAATGTGCTGAAGAGTGTGGTGATCCCCTGATGTAATTAGGTGGCCGCTGGTAGATCCTGTGTGTGGCAGCAGCACTCGGAGTCGGCCCACAACTCCAAAGAGGCACATGCTTAGCTGCAGGAGTACTACGACTTTGTACTCTTCTCTCACTGCCCCCCCCTTCCCCGACCTGAACCCGCTGGACTACTTCGTTTGGTCATACGTCGAGAACATCACCAACATAACCTCCCACAACACCAAAGCCAGCCTGATCGAAGAGTATTCGCAGAGCTCCCGCAGACGCTTGTGGAAATGGCATGTTTCCAGTTCCGGATCCGTATCGAGGCAGTGATTGAGGCTAAAGGCGGCTACATTGAATAGATATCAGCTCTACTACTTAATCAAGTTACCTGAATTGATTTTTCCAATAAAAGTTTGAAAATAAAGCTGTAGCGTTGTTTTCTTTTAGGCGACAACTTTATCCTTCCACTCTGTAAATGATCTGTGACCCGAACGTTTAGACCCCGGGAATGAGGGAGAGGTAATATTACTTAAAACTGGTGGCTAAAACAATGTTTAATTTTTTTTTTTTTTCGTTTTAAAATAAAGAATAAATACGTATTAACCAGATTTATATGATTTTTTTACCGATGTGGTGGTGGTGCAGTGGTGGTTGTGGTGGAGGTGGTGAGGAAGAGAAGGAAGATGGAGGAAGAGTCAGTTCAGGGAACGTCGGTTGCTATAAGTCCTCATTGAGTGACCGTTTCAGATGCACTTGCGTAACGCTGTTATCTTTCACTCTCCATTGCGATGAATGATTGCACGTTCCTGCTTGCTGCAGATTGTCTACTCACGCAAAACGACGAGAGGCGTCCGAATTCCAATGTAGACATCTTTGCATTTCACCAGATCCTTTCTTCTTTTTTTTTTTTTTTAGAAGAACCGCGACCCTAATATCACTGGATGTCAGGCCAACACGTACCGGACGGCCTTGCCAGATACCGAACGGCATAGCTCTGACACTATCCATTTCCACAGCCCTATTAGATTAAACTTTATGCTTGTAATTCTGTTGTTGTCATTAGTTTTGTAGTAAAATCGCGATGCGAATCAAACAAACTTGTTAACTGGTGATCCTAATATGGCTTAAAGTTTCATTTATTTTAATAATAATAGACATGCACGACAATTTAATAATATTTATCTTTCTTCCTTTCGCTATAATGCAACTATTTAGACAATCTATATTAATTGATAACGTAGTTTCTGACGCTATTGTCGCCCAAAATGGCTTTACCAAGGCCAGGTGTAACGTGACCGTCCCAGGGAGCGGTCGACCTCCCTATTTGGAAGAGGTTAAGACTCTCGAACCTCTGGAGAATGCCGGGCAACTATGCTTGTGTTATTTGTTATTGTATTCCCGGATATTGGTATCCAACTCTGCTTAATATAATGAATTCTATTATTTTTGTGAAACCGACATATTAATTTTATTGTTTGGTGGAAAACTGGCAAGATATGTCATCTTAAGAATAGGTAAAGGAAATTGAAGTGATGAGCTCGACTTTTGGAGCCTGAGAAATCGGCAGATCGCAGGCACATATGCAGAGAATCGGAGACTCCCCCTGATATGACGTACTTACTGGCGATTGGTCTAGGGAGCAACCTACCCTACCCCGATACCTCGGTACATAAACGAATCCCCGCGCCAAAATCAGTCAGTGGAGAGAGTTTGAGCTGAGTTTTGAGCGAATCTAATTCTAATCGAAGAATTGTCGCCACCCTCTCTTCCCGTCCATCGCTACCGCCAGAACTGAGAGTAATCAAATCTAATTGGGACTCAATAGTACTTGTTAAAAATGACCAACTGAACGATTGCATATAAGTGTATATCATATTTTGTATAATCTAACTTGAATTAACCAAATAGAATAGAAATATCTGAGTCTGTCTTTCTTTTGCGTGCATGAAAATCTATTCACTTCCAGCTTGACAGCGGCATATCGACCCGAAGTTGACACTAACCAATCCGATTTACGAGATCCTGCTGCACCGAGAGGACTTACGGAGAATTCCCTGTGAAGAACGATCACGACGAGTATGTGACAAGGGATCCCTATTTAGGAATCGCTGAGGGTTCACACCTGTTGCTGGTGACCCGGAAAGGTCACACAGTGACCATGCCAGTTTTCCCAGCTCTTCCTAGAATTAGAATCGGGTAATTACAGGAAGGGTCGGTAGAACATCAGTGGGGCTATAAAAACGCATGGATTCGGACTTGGCACACCTCGATGCTATCCTCTTTACCATCGTCACGCCCCTCCCTTTTTTTAATAGTCTAACATAGACATGACTATCGCTGTGACCAATAAACTTCTTCCCACTTTTTGCAATTTGATAACTTTGCCTATCTTACAGTTATTATTGCTTTCTATTAAGAATTCATGCACTGCGTATTATTTGAATTGATTAAGGATTCTACACTGTTATGGCTGACGAAACGAGAACAATATATCCATATGGACTAAATAAAGACTCCAGTTTTAAATTCTGTATAAGAAAAAATCTCTTCAATAATTCTGTTTGGGATCTTTTTAGATGAGGGCTGATCATTTGTGTTATTTTCGGACTACTGTTCTCATCTTGGATGTTATTCTCACAACGTTTCGGTCGATGTAACCTCCGATCTTCTTCAGATACATCTCGGTGAACTCTGGAATTTGCACAGAATTTTAACTGGAACTCTTTATTTAATCTACGGAGCTAGCTTTCTCTCGGTCCGTAGCCATGACCGAGTAAAATTCTTCATAATTATATTCTTAGTGTCGGTCACACCGAGAATTGGACCTTTAACCTCTAGAAAACTGTCACTTAGAATGATTATAATTTAGCAATTTTATCAGTTACGCCACGTGTCCGCAATATATTTCTGAGTTCTAAATACGGATTCGCGTGTTCAACGAGACGCATCTTAAGCAGGTCGGAGTTTAGATCAGCCGAAACATTGTAAGAATAACATATATGATGAACCAGTAATCTTATAATCCAAATACTTTCAGGACTACCAGAAACCACTGTAAAGAACGCGAGAGAGTTGTATGCCCAGTCCGTTAAATCCAAAGTAGCTGATCAGCGGCTTGGTTCCCACCAGTTTTGGCAAATAGCAAACAGGGTCCTGAACAGAAGCGTGTGCTCTATCCCAACTATCATCAATGGACCTGAGGTAATCTCGTCAGCATCAGACAAAGCCAAACTCTTTGCCAAGAACTTTGCAACTAATTCTACCCTATGCGACCAAGGCCATCAACCCCAACCCCCTCGTATTTCCTCATGTATCAGAAAACACGCTATACGACATACGAATATCTGTGCATGATGTTGTCAAGCTAATCAAAAACCTCTTCTTAGTGACATGCAATATGGTTTCCGTTCTGCTAGATCTACAGCAGATGTGCTTACAGTTATATCTCATAGGATTAGTGAATCTCTCGACGGGGGATTCCTTTCTTGAGTAATTGCTCTTGACATATCAAATGCCTTTGATAGGGTATGGCATAAAGACCTATTTCACAATATCTCTAGCTATGGTATAGCTGGAAATGTCTTCTCAGTTATTAAATCATTTCTCTCTGATAGGCTCATAAAAATAGTGATTGATGGGCAGCAATCAGTAGCTCACAGTATTAATGCTGGATTCCCTTGGGGGCCCATCCTCTCTTCCTGATCTACATCAATGATAGTCCAAATCACATCCTTAGAGCATTCATAGACATTTATGTTGACGACACTACCATCTATGGCAACGCATCAAAGGCTGTAAATGACCAAGTTATCTCTGATTCTCTTTCCTCTGATCTTGAGCATGTAGTACAATGGGGAAATAGGTGGCTGGTCACTTTTAATGCATCTAAAACAAAGCTTCTATCTTTACATCATCAACGCTCTGATCCCTATCTGGCATCAATTGAAATGAATGCTTCTCGTCTTGGAGAGATTCTGTGTTTTAACAAGCTTCTGGGCTTGACCTTTACTCCTGATCTGAAATTGAACACGTACATCAAATTTGTTGCCAAGGTCGCTGGAAAAATGGTAGGATCTCTCTTACTGTTCCATTTAATATCTCACTGTTGATGCAATTTTCTATTTATATAAAAGTCAGGTACGTACAGGTATGGAGCATTGTTGCTACATCTTGGCAGGATAAGCTGCTTCTAGCAGCTTATCCTGCCTTGACAGAGTTTAAAATAGTTTCGTAGCCTTGTGGAGGATGCCCTTTTCTCTTCCTTGAAACCTCTTTTCCACAGAAGATACGTTGCAGGCATGTCTCTGCTTTATCGCTATTTTCATGGCAAGTGCTCGTCTGAACTCCAATCTATGGTCCCACTTCGCCAAACTTTCATGAAAACACCCGTCTAGCTGAAACCACTATCAATAATTTCCCCAACTCTTTATCTGTGCCTAAACCTAAACGTAAATTCCATGAACAAAGTTTCTTTCTTAGAACTGCACGCCTGTGAAATTCTCTTCCGTTTGACTGTTTTCCAGATGACTACAATATGGTTGTCTTCAAGTCCAACATGAACAAATTCTTGATAAACCGTCCCCTTAAGTAATCCAATTTATCAAATTTCCACTACTAAAGATTACTACGATATAATCCCATTGACTACTGAAAGATATCGTGGAAACCAGTGCCACTAATAGAATCATCTCATTCGCACGACATTATAAGAAGAATAGGAATGGGACTAAATCGGTTTTGTAAAAATATTAAAAAGGTTTTATTTAAATTTCAAATACTGTTTTAGTTGCTATTAATAGCAATAAAATATTTTCAGTTTTGAAGGTAAAAAGTGCTTTTAGTCATCGGTTCGTGTTAAAATTTTTACCCAATGAAATCATTAATTGTTTATATCTCGACTCCCATCTCAATCTTTGACTCGGACATGATTAAAAGTTACTTATGTTTTTGTTTTTGTTTTTTGCTGTTTTTTTGTTTTTTTTCATTTTGAACATTATTTGTATCTCTGTAAAATTCAGTTTGAACGTAAGAAAAACATTTATTTAAGATCGACCGGCAACCCCAACCCCAACCCCAACCCCAACCCTAACCCATTTCCTTTTGCATACTATTCAAATATTGTTTTCTTACCAAGAAACGTAAATATGGCATAAATGTGAATTTTGTGTTATTATCGCTGTCGCGCAGGAGATAAAAAAAATGTTCATAAGTTCAACTATGAGAAATATGCAGAGTTTTCGCAGTGGTAGCTGTCATCGCTGTCGTCGCCGTCGTTGCTGCCGTCGCCGTTGTCGGGGTCGTCGCAAGAATAACACGCTCAAAGGACGCAGCACGAGAATGCATGCATCCCCCAATTTCATCCTTGAAAAATTAACGGTTGACAAAAAACACTAACAAGCCTTCCTTTCGTGCATAGCAGTAGTTATGTATCCTGCCACTGACCCTTAAATATTAGCAATGGCGGGGAGTAAAAAGCGTCGTTGAAAGGACGGAAAAAGCGTTTAAAAAATGGGGAAATATGTCAAAGGTCAACATTACCAGAAAGTCCCGAGTAAGCTTCAGATAATTAAAATCAAACACCAATAACTTCACCAAACGAATTTATATCAGTTGGTACACAAGTTAGATCCCCGAAGTTGAGCGGCATTCAGCCTACGCAGTACCAGATGGGTGACCACTTTGGAATACTAAGAGCTGTGTGTGTATTCAAGATTATTATAATTTTTATGGAAATCACCCGAGACAAGGCATGAAGCCACTTGATGTAAAGGAATAACAAAAATGAAAGATGATTATTGCAGAGACATGGGATGCTGATTGACCTTAGTCTTGAAAATAGCAAGACTGTAGGTAAAAGGAAAACAGTGAGTAGGAAGGTGATTCCACAATCTTAAAATTCTTGAAAAAAAAAAGCTAGTGAAAGAGGAAGCTGTATAAACACGAAGTTATAAAACAGCGAATTGATGGAGACCACAGGACCAACGAGTCAAACGAGCTGGAACAAAGGAAGCAGGGAATCAATTAGAAAATTCTGAAGAACACGTGTCATAATAATATTTGTAGGAAAGACGTAAGGCAATATTTGCGTATTTCATGTATTATATATATATATATATATATATATATATATATATATATATATATATATATATATATATATATATGAATGGAAATGTATAAAAAATAATACGAAAAGTATAAAAGCTTATAACTTCCTTATTTGTTTTCAATTGGTGACGTGCAGGAATACAAAATAATATTATGAAAAAAAATTAAAAAACTTTATATATATATATATATATATATATATATATATATATATATATATATATATATACTTTCGCAAAAATCGAGACAACAAAATAGAAAATAAGAACATCATATTGTGTATTCTCTTATGCGTTACAATTGTTTCATAACTATTTGGACTGTTTTAAATATTATATCATTAAAAAATATTCCAAAATAGCTACTCTTCAGACGGCGAAATACACTAGTTATACATATATGAATACATTCAAAATCTCTATTTTTGCTCAAGCAGTTAGACCTACCTCCACACCACTTTTATATTTTCTTTTGCATACACAATATGATGTTATCATTTTATATCTTGTTTTATTGATTTTTGCGAAAATATTATATGCATGTTCGATTATGGAAACTGATAATCATGAAGCTTAAGTAATTGAATCAATCGATTTTGATTGCGATTTTATTGGTAAATGGATATTACTGAAGTTTTAATATATTTAAATTTTGGTTAAAAAATATTAAAAAGGTATGTATATATATATATATATATATATATATATATATATATATTAATATTTTTTAACCAAAATTTATATATATTAAAACTTCAGTAATATCCATTTACCAATAAAATCGCAATCAAAATTAATTAACTCAATTATTGTAGGAAAGACTTAATGCAATATTTGCGTATTTCATGTATCTACAATATATACATATATATATATATATATATATATATATATATATATTGCAAATGCATGAAATACGCAAATGTTGCATTAAGTCTTTCCTACAAACATTATTATGGCATACATAGCTGCACTATTAACGTATTTCATGTATTTTCAATATATATAATTATAAAACACAATATATAATTATAAAACACAAATGACCTTGTAACGGGTGTTGTAACCCAACATTGGGTTTACGACTTCCGATTGCGCATGCGTACATAAACAAATAATCAACGCAACAATAAAGCGTATTGTTTTACTATGTACGTTTTCACGTCCCAATTGTTTGGGGGCACGTTTAAATTATCCAAATAAACAATTGTAAATACTTTCTGCATTTTTTTTACATCGTTCATTTCCGTATTACATTTGAGTTATTTTAACGCAATTTTCTTACAAATAAATCTCTTTTAACCCGTTGACAACCATAAGAGCATTTTACAAAGGCGATTTACCCACCGCCTTCATTTTTTTTTAATTTATTCTCCATTTTTAATACACCTTTCTTAAAAAACATTCATACATTTTCTTCTACACAACCAACATAAATAAATAACCCCGAAAAAATGTTTTTTTTTATTTGCGTTACAAATAATTAATCAACGCGACAATAAAACGTATTGTTTTACTGTGTACGTTTTCAGCGTCCCAATTGTTTTGTTTTTGTCGTGTTTAAATTAAAAGATATATCAAAATTTGAATTTAACTTCAAGTATTATGGCATCTGTTCTGTGCATATTTACCTATAAGTATGGCAAACCACTTTTAATTCAATGGCTCTAAGTTTTTTTTTCCAAAATAAACAATTATAAACAGAACAACTCATAGAAATCTATCTATATTCTTTTTTTCATTTTAATATACGTTCATAAAAATGTTTTTGTTATGTCACAAATAACTATTTTCTTTACGTCACAAGTGTCACACTCAAACATTAATTCCATAGCTAATCTAACATACTGACCCACCGGATCACGGTTAGTCTAGTATATATATATACAGGCGGCAAAATGAAAGTCCGCACTGGTAATTTTTTTAAAAACTGCAAACTTCAGATAAATTTAATGTAACTGTTTAAACAAACTGTACCTCATTTGATTTGCCTTTTATTCTTCTACAGATTAAATATCTTCTAATTCACATGGCTTGCTTAACTTTTCTATTTTTATTTATTTTTGATTGATCGATCTTAAAAAGGAGACCCAAACATTAATGTATTTTATTGTCTTATGCTACGTTATTCTTTTTTAGAAATGGCAACTGTAAATATATATCGTACGGGATACGGTGGGCCTAGGATACTGCTTTTTTCTGGTTACGATGTGTAATACTATTTTTTTTTTGCCCCCCCCCCTGGTTACAATATTTGCCCCGCCAACGGTGTTATTTATAATGTTATTTTATTATATACATGTGTATTATATACTGTACTGTATTTTGTTACTAATTTTCAATGCTGTCGCCCGTATTTTGCTGTATTAGGTCTGTTATCGTAGATATCAATGATCATGGCTCATCAGTCCTCTCTGGACCGATACATTATGATGTTCTTTGCAATATAATACCTATAGTAGGTTGCAATAACTTGTTATAGAGTCAGTCTCACACATAGTGGATAGTCATTGTTCCTCAATCAGCGGGTACTCTACCTTGCCCAAGGATATCTCACTGGCTAGCGAAGGAAAGGAGGAGACTTATTGATCCTGTTGGTGGAAGTGCTTCCACCCGCCACCCTATACAGCGTCTAGTATTCCCATATGGTCACCCATCTGGTACTAAGCAGGTTTATTGTTGCTCAACTTTGATGATCTGGTGAGAACCGGTGTGTCAACGTGATTATGCCGTATACTTGGTTATAGTTTTATTATTATGATTATGATTGGTAGTAGTAGTAGTAGTAGTAGTAGTAGTAGTAGTAGTAGTAGTAGTAGTAGTAGTAGTTCTGGTGATAGATATGCTTGGAATATATGTTTAATATATGGGCTGGGAAATGAAATAACTAATATCCCAACAAAACTTTAAAAGATAAGATAAGAGAAAAATCCAGGTTGCTCTCGACGGTTGTACATTTAAACAATATGATAAAAATGCGGGTGTGCCTCAAGGATCTATCCTTGGACCTCTATTGTTCCTAATATTCATAAATGACCTCCCTGACAAAATTGTTTGTGAGATGTGTATATGTGCTGATGACACCACGCTCTAAAACAGACACGACAGGAAAAAAAATGAACAAATATCTAAAGAAACGGTAGAAACACTAGAGGATGACCTCCAATCTGTGGTGGAATGGGGGCAAAAATGGATGGTCACATTCAATGCTGCCAATACTAAACTAGTTTCCTTCAATAATTACAAGAAACCTTCTCTACCACCAATAGCAATGGTCAAAGACTCTTTATCTGAAAGTACATCTTTCAAACTCCTTGGCCTAATGTTCACAGGAAATATGAGTTGGAACAATTACATTGAGAGTATTGCCAGGACCGCTGCGAAGAAGGTAGGTTCTCTCTACCGTGCTAGAAAACTACTGACACCTGAAAGTATCCTGTACCTCTATAAGGCCACCATTCGCCCATGTATGGAGTATTGTTGTCACATTTTGGCTGGTGCATCTTTTACTAGTCTCTCACTTCTAGACAAGGTTCAAAACAGAGTCACCAACCTAATAGGCCCTGAACTGTCATCTAAGCTTCAGCATCTGTCCCATCAACGAAATTTTGCATCCCTCTGCCTGTTCTACAAGTACTTTAACGGTGAATGCTCTGACGAACTGCAATCACTTGTACCCCCTCGACGTAAATACTCCCGACAGCCCCGACAAACAGCTAAATCCCACCCTTTCACAATAGAGATCCCTAGATGTAAGAGAGCCTTCTACTCCGGTAGTTTCTCCCCCCCCCCCAGTACCGCTAGGCTTTGGAATTCCCTTCCGGACCCTGCTTCCCCAACTGTACTGAGTTGCAGAAGTTCAATTGTAATGTGAACCGACATCTTGCTCCCCAACTCCCCACATAGTACCTCTGTAGCTTATGCCCCTAATAGTAGCCCCTACATCAAAGTGGCGATGTGCCTTGTTTGGGGTGAAAATGTAATTTTAAAAAATGTGGAAAAATAATTATTTTCTTCTCCTCTTCTTATCTCTTTTTCTAATGTCGAACAAAAGAAGATTTTTTTATTTATCTTCACTGTTTAGACACAATTAACAACCAATGTAAAATACTAATGGTTTTGGATTAAATTTATTTGCAATTCATTTAAATGGCTTTGAAAATTGATAGGAATTGAGACAAAAAAACACACAGGAGCGGAATAAAATTTTGGGCGGATTAGTAAGAGAATTCCAAGCCTTTCTGTTTGTAGATTGGCCACTGCTTTTCCGGATTATTCAATACAAAAAAATAAGCAGGTCAGTTTCTAATTAGGAGTGGAGTTTTTGGTGGGAATAAATGAAAATTGTTGGAGTTAATACATTCTAAGATCACTAGTTTGGAAATTCCAAAGCAAAAGAAGTCGGGCATGGCCATCTTTATTGCTAAAAATAAGAGATGCAGGAACAAAGCTCAATTGCTCAGGTAAGAGATGCCCAACATTACCTGTCGAGGTTCCAAGGGAACCAAAGGTTGGTTTTCTTCCCTTTTTAAACACTAAGGTATTGATACACAGTTATTTTTTATAAATAACCACCATCCAAACAGTACACTATTAACTTCAATGTAAACAATTTTGTAGGGAAATTACTGAATGCTAAATTGATACGAGGAAATGGATTTTAGAAGTAGATTTTACACACACGGGAATTTACATAAAAAATCGTAAAAATTCTTACAAATATTAATGTGTAACTTATCAATGAGATCATAACATGTCTTAATATATATATATATATATATTATGAATGGCTCTAAAACAGCGCCATGATATGTACAGTGAGATCTCTAAACGGTTCTGTTATCTTCGTTAATTTTTTTATAACTAGCCAGAACCATGGCCCGGCGTTGTACGGGAATTTAAGGAATCAAATATTCCATCTCTGAACTTCATATTCCTTTATTATTATTATTATTATTATTATTATTATTATTATTATTATTATTATTGTTATTATTGTTATTATTGTTATTATTATTATTATTACTGTTATTCTTCTTATTATTATTATTATCATTATTATTGTTATTATTGTTATTATTATTGTTATTATTGTTATTATTATTATTATTATTATTGTTATTATTATTATTATTATTATTATTATTATTATTATTATTATTATGTTTGTTAACTTCACAGTTTTGTGATGTTTTACACCAGTCTTGATCACTGAAGAGCGGACTTTTACACCAAAGCTAGTGAGCAAAGTCAAAGAGTCAATTAGATGGAAAGCACCCGGCGAAGGATGTTATCTGATTGTTCCGAAGTTTCTCATTCTTCTTGCCTGCTAAGTTGATGTCGTTTGGGCAAGCCACACCAATAATTTGGAACGATTTGAACTTTACACCAAAAACTGAAATAAGTGATTCCTCGCTAAATGTATCGTATTTGTTGGGTTTGTTTTTATTTATGTATCAATCTGTTTGTCTTTGTACATCATCATCGTCGTCGTCGTGATTATCAAGGAGATCTGGCGTTTTACATGAAGTTTCTATTTGGTCTTTTCACAAAATAGTGTAACCGAGGTCCTCTTGCTACACGAATAATAATAATAATAATAATAATAATAATAATAATAATAATAATAATAATAATAATCCATATAGTACGTGAATGCAGCCAACTGGCCCAAAAGGAATACTAAAACAGGCACTACTAAGTAGGGAGAGCAGTACACTGAGAATTATGCAAACAACTGCATCTTAAACGCACAGAAAAATGATACAAGCATAAGCCCGCAACAGTACTTGAAAACGAGAATCACAAAATCCTATAGGACATAGACATACAGACGGACAAACCATCCAAGCAAGAAGACCAGATGTCGTAATAATTAACAAGAAAGAAAAATCCTGTAAAATCGTAGATTTTGCTGTCCCAGCTGACCACAGGGTGAGTATGAAAGAAAAGGAGAAACGAAGCAAATACACAGAGCTAGCCAGAGAGTTAAAAAGGATTTAGATGATGAAGAAAATCAAAATAGTACCGATAATAGTATGAGCACTAGGAACAATTCCGAAAAACTTCGAAAAAAGAATATCAGAAATTGGAATCAGAGGAATAACTGCGAAAGTACAACGACTAACGATAATGAAAACAACTGAAATATTAAGGAAACCCCTTGAATGCGGAGAATAATACAATAAGACAATATAACGAAAAAGCGTTACAGGGATTGAAGAACACACAAGCTGCATATCTACAAATCTACACCCCCTTCATGCATTCCCCCCATAGTTTCACCACCGCTCCTCTGAATAAAAAAGTGACACCAAAGAGCTGAGAAGGGTCAAGAAGGACTGAAAGACCGAGGAGAGAGCGCCAGCCAGACCTCGGTTGGACAAGCGCAAAGAAAACTGGGACTTTGGGAAGGTTTAGTGCCACTCAAATTCCAATATAAACCAATGACCACTGCCGACGAGAAATCAATGGCAAGAGGTTGTTGCGATGATGCAAATTCATTTGCAAATGCTATCGAAAGGGGTGGAGAGAACTGGACGTCTGAGGAGACTTGTTGTCACTCAGCCTCCAGAGAACACCACAGGTTTCCAATCAAATCGTTTGTTGACTTGTGTGAAAGCTCCATGTGAGCCAATAATAATAATAATAATAATAATAATAATAATAATAATAATAATAATAATAATAACTGATTTTTTATTTGGGCAAACTCGATACTCCAAAGACAAAAGTGTTGCCCGTTTGAGGAGGACTTGGAGTCTTGTACTAAAAGTGCAGTCCTTCCAATATTCAATTCATTTGTGCCTGTATTCATCATAAGAATAAGTTGTATTTGTAGAGCTTCTTCCCCCAGTATTTTTATCGAGACACCATCTTTAGGTGACTGCCAATCAGGGTCAAAGAGCGTTCTACCTGTCCGTAGAACCTGGTTAGCCCCGCCGGACGTCAAACCGGTATTTTCCTACCATGGGGTTTGAGTTTTATGGTTACAACCAACCAGTATTTTTATCAAGATACAAGCTCTAGAAGAACTCTGAGCTCTTTCTACCCATAACACAAGGTAGTGCCTTTGCCTCAGTATTATTATCATTACTACTACTACTACTACTACTACTACTACCACTGCTACAATATTGCTACCATTATTACAAGTATTATTATTATTATTATTATTGGTTCACAAGGAGCTTTCACACAGGTCATCAAAGATCTCAGTGCCAGATTGGCGACCATTTGGGAAGGCTAGACGCTCTACGTACCCCGCTGAGACGTATAAATTTTCAGGTTGGTATTTGGGAGTGCATTAATTCACTGGTAAACATAGACCCCCAGTCTTCGTTAAGACGTGCATCTAGGAAAAGGGAAATTTTGATGTAAAACCCGAGGTCTACTGTCTGCTGTCTTGTGGCAGTCATTGCGCTCACGAAGATTAGCAGTGTGGTTGGTTCTGCACAATACCTTCAACACTATAAACGAATCATCTTAGTTGTTGTGGCGGAGCTGATACGTCGAAATCGACGGGAGAATCCATTATTATTATTATTATTATTATTATTATTATTATTATTATAAGAAGAAGAAGAACAACGACAACAAAGAAGAAGAAGAAGAAGAAGAAGAAGAAGAAGAAGAAGAAGCCAATGTTCGATATGTTGGGAAGCATTTTATCCAAAGCAATCCTGATACTATTGAAAGACAAAAGGTTCAATTTGCCCGTCTCAACAAATATGCGGGTTTGCAAGCATCTGTCTTTTCCTTTCCTTTCGATATTTTTGACTTCATTTTCTGTATTTGTTTTGTCACTCTAGACTAATTTTATCACACACATGCACACACATGAACGCACACATGCCAACGCACACGTACACACGCATACACACACATGCGCGCACGCACTGTAAGTTGTCATAAAAACAATAAAATCCAGAATGTTTTTCGGATTGTCCACCAACTGTTTTAATTCGAGAAAAAGTAACTTTTTTTTTTTGCGTTTTCTTGGATAAACAAAGAAAATTCCATACGGTGGTGTTAGGGAAATTGTTAAGTCATCCGTGTATATAATAATAATAATAATAATAATAATAATAATAATAATAATAATAATTGTTGTTGTAGTAGTAGTAGTAGTAGTTACTATAAAATAAAACGTATATTCAATTTTTCCCCATAAATGTTTCATCCGCTCTCTATCGCTTTGCAATTTAATTCGTATTCACCAAATTTTACAACACTTTACTTACATTTAATCTATCTATCTATCTATCTATCTCATTCATTTATTAATTCGAAGCAGAAGCAGCAGCAGCAGCCGATGTTAATAGCTTAAATACTGAATTCTGAACTGTTGACCGGTATCAAGCAACTTTTCTTCCTAAGATCCGTTTTTATTATTATTTTTGTCTTCTTATTAGTTCATCTTCTCTTGCCTCGTCTCAATCATACCGTGAATCGGACCGGCCATCCGTACGTACACTTTATCATATATTCCTTATAAAAAAATTCTTAAAATGAAAATAAATAAAAACTCTCGCTTCCCTTATTTTTTTTTAATACTCACACACCATAAACGATGTTTCTGATAAGAGGGATGCTATTTTCTGGGTCATAATCTATCTAGCACTTATAATTGGTTAGTTTTTGGACTTGAAGTAGTATTTAATATTATCTAGAGGCCTCCTTACATTCAGTGGCTACATGCCTTGTTTGGGTGCGATTTCCATAAAAATAAAATCAAATAAAAAGTACATTCAGTGGAGACTGTTGTATAGCCGTCTATATAACATAGGTGTATATATTTACGTGTATATAATGTATGTGCATGAATATATATAAATGTCTCTTCTAGTGAGAATAATGTGTATGTACAGTCAGATAATATTATCGAGAGCTTATGACGTCATGACGTTGAAAAATAAGTGTTTTAAACAGTTTTAGTGAATTACGCAGACATGCAAACACACATACGTACATTCATATTAACAGAAAACCGAGATTTATATATTAGACTACAGAGTTTTTAGCAGACATACAAATACACATACGTATATTCACATTAACAGAAAACCGAGATTTATATATTAGACTTCAGAGTTTTTAGCAGACATACAAATACACATACGTATATTCACATTAACAGAAAAGTTTGGTTTCGACACACCAGTTATACTAAGGATAATAATTTCAGAAATAAAAGAACAGATAAAAACGCGAAAATTTAATCGCCCAACAAAAAAATAAATACGTGATAATCAGCCCACTAGATATTTCAGCAGAATAGACGCGAAGAGAAGAAGCTATTCTTCGGATATTAAGCACTTCATGTTGCCTATGAGCTGGAAAAATACCCCTACACACAAAAAGATAAATGAATCCAAACACATTTTATTTCAATTAAAATAGCAGGAGGTGCCCCATGCGACAGAAAAAAAAATGAGCCGCGGCGTCCGGGCTCGAACATGAAATGCGAAAGAGAGGAAGAAGACAAAAGTTGAGGGCAAACGTATTCACTGACACACGACCACAAGTGCGTATGACGCCATGACGTTGAAAATAAGCTTTTAAACATAGTTTTCATTAATTACACATGCGTGACTTGCAAAAACAGCGGCGCGAAAAACTGGTCTAGTTGACTGCCACAGAATTAATCTTTTTTCTCTTATTATCACATATCATGCATTCGGAGCATTGCTCTTTCAGATGGTACCAGTTTCGATCCGGTCAGATGCGGTTGACAAAGGTTTTAAGCAGACATAAAAACACACGAACAAACACAGACGACTTTTTCTTAATATCATGGATACCCGGCGTTGCTCGTGTGAACATAAAGTTCGGTTTGGACACATCTACTATACTAAGAATATTGAGCAACCCCCACAAAAAAGAAGTAGGTGACTACTTCCCAACCTGGAACCCCCCCCCAAAAAAAATAAATCAATCAAAACAGCTTTTTTTTCAATCAAAATAGCAGCAAGTGCTTGTGCGACCGCAAAAAAGTAGTCCCTATAGGCAGGTTCGAACCTGAAACACAAAAGAGGGGAAACGTTATTGGTAAACGCTTCTATCTGATACGTGGGCGTGCCTTGCGAAAATTGTGACGTGAAAAGTGGTTCTCCTTGCAAGAGATGATCCACTTGACCATCACAGAATTAATTTTTTTTTCTATTCTTTACATATTATACGTCCGAGACATCGCTTTTTCAGATGGTACCGGTTCCGACGCAGTCCAATGTGGCTAACGAAAGTTTTTAGCGGACATACGAACGCACAAACGCACAAACAAACCGACGTTTGAGATTTATATAATTAACTAACGGGGGTATCCGGCGTTGCCCGGGTGTTTGGAGGTGTGTGTTGGTGGGGGGGGTAGATTAAAACAATCCTGTTAAAAAAAAAACGTTGGCCGGTTGTTTGGAGGTGTAAAAGAAAAAAAATAGTTTTAGTAGAAAGGTAGGCTTGAACCCCGAACCTTTGATGCGGAGGTGGAAAGGAAATGGAAAAAAAAGCCCTGCGACCTAACCATCTAGACCACGTGAATAGATGAATTGATAAGCGTGTTAAGTTGCCGTTTATAAACCGAAATTAGCAGGTGCGACAACGTCAAGTTGTGTGATGTTTGACCTAGTTTTGCGCTGGAAGCCAGTTTCTGTTTTCCCATCTACGCGGCGATCAAAAAATATTTCGAAAAAAGCGAAGTAAAAATACACAAACAAAACTTAACGTAAGGCAAACGAACGATGTTAAATGTAAAATCGAAAAAAACAAAAACAAAAAAGAAAACAGAAAAACGAACGTTAAAACTTTTCTGGAAAAATAAAGCGGGGGTACCGGGCGGTGGGTAATCAAAACATCGAAAAAAAAAACACACAATAAAACTAACGTAAGACAAACGAACGATGTTAAATGTAAAAATCGAAAAAACAAAAAAGAAAACAGAAAAACGAACGTTAAAACTAAAAACAAAAAAAAACACGTGTGAAAAATGGGTTAAATAAGCCTGTTTCGATATTAAAATTTAAAAAATCGGTGACTATCCGGGTGTTTTGGGGTGCGTAGTCGGGGATGGTGGTGTTAATGAAAACCTAAGAATGAGCGAAGTAAAAAAAAAAAAAAAAAACAGAAAAACGAACGTTACGTGAAAAATGGCATAAATAACACTGGTTCAATATTTAAATTTAAAAAATCGAAAAAAAAGAACTCTCACACCACGATTCGAACCCAAAAAGATAATGAACCAACGCTCTAACCAACTGAGCTAACACGACGTACATGAAATTCAGTCAGTTCTTCAACTATTTAAACTAAATCAGGTCATGACGTCATCTGACGCATGCGTAGAACCGGTCGTCGTCACGAGAGGACGGTTTTTGTTGACCCCCCCCCATAGAAAATTGTCGATTTCGGGGTGGAAAAATTACCGTTTTTAGCCAATTTTTCGATATTTTTCGGGCGAAGGATGGAGCTTCAATATGATACCAAGTTAATTATTAATTTTTGTTCTGTCTGTCGGAAGTTTTTCTAGCGGACACACAAACACACATACATACATACAAACATACATACATTCAAACATACATACACTTTCGCTTTTATATATATAGATTACAAGCCACATTTTTGTCTGTTTTTCGATTTGGGGGCGGGGGAAACTTCGTTCAGCTGGCGGGTTAATAATACCTTTTTTTAACACTATTGATTTGGGTGACCTAGTCTTATATCGAGATGATGGGCTAATAATTCTAAGGGGCGCTACAAGTGTGAAATGTGATCGAGTTAGAAGAGCAATAAATAGTTAAAGTTTAAATTAATGCAAACTTAAAGCAGGTTAACTTCCTCGCCATTACATTTGATCTGGAATTAAACACTTATAAACCCTATATGAAGGAAAACACTAACCTTATTTATTTACACCCACAATTTAACCATCCACCATCCATTATTAAACAAATCTATTGAAAGTAGAATAAGTAACAACTCATCTTATGAAGTAACTTTTAATAGGTGCAAGGCTATTTATAATATGGCACAAAAACAGTGGGTACAAAAACATACATATAAAATATAAAGTAACTAGTACTAGCACGAATAAATCTAGAAACCGTAATAGGAAATTGATCTGGTTTACACCCCCTTCAATCTAATGCTAAAAAACTTGGTGCCAAATGTTTAACATTTTTAACTTATTAACAAGCATTTTCCACCAAATAATATGTTACATAAGATCTTTAATAATAATACATTAAAATTAAGTTATAGCTATGGTGATAACTTGGAAAGAATCATAAAAAGGATTAATAGAAAAATATTAGGATGAATAATAGGGAAACTATGAATGTAAGTGATAATGCAGTTATTAATAACTGTAATTGCCAAAAACCCGAGGATAGCCCCATAAAAAAATTAATGTTTAACCCCATTAGTGGTATACCAAGCTAAAATATTCCCAGAGGAAACCCTGATGGAAGAAAAATTCTACATAGGAAGTACCCAAATAGTTCAAAAATAGATTTTATGGGCATACACCTTCGATGATAATCAAACGTATGAAAAAGACACCTCGTAATCGTAACACTACTGGAAACTAGTTAGGGCAAACAAAACACCCAAGATAGAATGGAAAATTATTAGGAAAGCCAATACATGCCACTCATTAAACTCGTCCCATAGACGAAATGTTGCATCCTTCTGCCTGTTCTGCAAGTATTTTAATGGTGAATGCTCTGACGAACTGCAAGCACTTGTGCCCCCACGACCTAAACACCCTCGACAAACCCGACAGGCTGCTAAATCCCACCCTTTCACAGTTGAGATCCCTGGATGTAAAAGATCTTTCTACTCCAGTAGTTTCTTCCTCACACCCGCTAGACTTTGGAATTCCGTTCCAGGTCCCTGCTTCCCCAAATGTACTGACGTGTAGAAGTTCAAGTGTAACGGTAACCGACATCTGGCTTCCCAAATCCCTACATAGTATCCCAGTAGTTGTTGACCCTGATAGTAGCCCCTACACCAAAATGGCAATGTGCCTTGTTTGGAGTGAAAATGAAAAAAAAAACATCCTTATTTCCCGAGAAAAAAAGGATAAATGAGGTCATGTTTATGATTCTGTCCAAACATAATATATGCATCTGGATGTATATATATATATATATATATATATATATATATATATATATATATATATATATATATATATATATATATATATATATATATAAATGTAATTCTTGGTTCGTTCTAAATCGATAAAACCATATTTCTATATTACCAATTTAATTGAAATTTTCAGAAAATCTATCTGTAAAGTCAATGAATGTTTGCATGTTATTAAAATAATTTAACATTGCGAATTATAAAAATATTAATTAAGATAAAAATATTTTTCATAAGTCGTTTCTGCGAGACTGTCCGGTTTTATTTCCGGTAACTTCCGTTTCAACTACTCTCGAATTACAAGATAAGTAAAAAAAAAAAAAAAGGTACTCATGCAGAGAGTGATCCATGCTGAAATAATAACGTTATTATTTAAAAAGGCATTCTTAACATTGGGAGGGGAGGGTGTTTTGTACCTATTCTGTGCTTTAACCTTACAATTGAATAAAAAACATCATAAAACTTTAATTAAACGTGGAAATACGATTTAAAAAAAATAGCGCGGATCACTCTCTGCATTAGCACAAAAAAAATCCCCTATTTTTTAATTTATGTATCTTACCAATTTTTCCCCTTTGTTTATCTTAAGGCTTTTCACTCATCAAACATTACGTTTTAATTGTTTAGTTTCTTTCACGGCATTGTTCACATTAAAAGTTTGTTTTAACTTTTTCTAAACTGTTTCAATTTTATGACATGCCTCAGCGTATTATAAACAGCCTAACCTCCCCATGTTAAAAACGGCTTTCAAATTAAACACGCCCTTCCACAAACCTCGAAAGCCGTTCTTAACATGGGGACGTTGTGGGTGTTCATTCCGAAAGCCGTTATAACATGGGGAGGTTAGGGTGTTTATAATATGCTGGGGCGAGTCGAAAATTAACGAAGTTGCTATTTATTATTTATTGCAAAAATTGCTTAAAATTTATTTATTTGACAAAAAATTTTGACAATTCAAAAGAATGTTTAAAATTATTTATTTGTTCGAAAATAAAATATTTTATAAAAGTCCAATGTTGCTTTCATTTCAAAATTGTTTTCTTAAAATTATATTTTTATGCAAACTTTTCAATCAATGTTTTTTACAATTATATGTCGATTCCCAGTAAAAAAAATAAATAAAACAACCCACTTCTCCGTTAAAAAAGCATTCATTTAAATTAATTTGTTGTTGGCCTTTCAAAATTGCTTTGATTAAAAAAAATGTATAAAATTATTTATTTGTTCGAAGAAAAAAAACACACACACACACAAACGAAAAAATAAACAAACAAAAAAAACTAATAAATGTTTTGGTTTTCAAATGGCGCTCCCCCAGTTTAAATAATTATGAATATATCATTTCAATTTTCTGTTTTTAATAAAAAAAAATGTTCCATGAAAAACTTTCCCGTTCTCATTAATTAAATCGAAACATTTCAATTAAATAATTATGGATATATGTTCTTTTTCACTTTCTTTATTTACTTTTTTTCGTAGTTCTTTCCGGAAGTTTAATTTTTTTTGTGTTTTTTTCGAACAAATAAATAATTTTAAACATTCTTTTGAATTGTCAAAATTCATTTTCTCCAGTAATATCGGTTTACCAAGTTTCTGGAAATAATAAATGATAATTTTAGTTTAATTTAACGTTTCCGGAAGTAATAAATGTTAATTTTGGTAAATTTATTCTTTCCCTTTCCGGAAGCAATCGTTCGACCATATAATGATGTCTCCCCTAGATTTGGATAACAAGTGCGTGAAAAAAAAAATGGCGTCTCCAATTTCGGCAATAAAGGGTAGAAGCACCATTTTATTCATTGTTGATTTATTCAAACAGTCCTTTGGAAAATAAATATTTAATATAGTGGTTCTTGGGCGTTGAGTTCCATGGCGACCATCAGAATAATTTAATGGTCGCTCCCTTAGCCCCCCTTAGTCAATGCTAACGCATGCGCACGTAACATTTATCATTTATTTACTTATGTTGCCTTTCGCACAACATTATTTATTTACGTTTGCTTAACTCTTTTCATGAATAAAAAAGTAACTAAACCTGAATTTGTCACTTTTACAAACATTTATTTATTTACGTTGGCTTAACTCTTTTCATGAATATTAGAAAAAAGTTTTACTCTTTATGAATATTAAAAGAAAAAAGTTACTAAACATTTATTAATAATTTCTCACTTTTACAAACATTTGTAATTCATGTATTTACTTACGTTGGCTTAACTCTTTTGATGAGTATTAAAAAAAATAACTAAACCATGTGTTGATAATTTCTCACTTTTACAAGCATTTTTAATTAATTATTATTGGATAATTTGGGGGGTAAATATTTACATTTAGGTCCACCTCCACAATTTTCTTTTTTAAATGACTTTTATTGATAAATAAATCTACTTCTCTATCTACTAAATAAATCTACTTCTCTGCAACGGACAGTGAGCCCTTCCTTTTTTTAAATAGTATTTTCGGGTGGGTATGCTGACAACAAATATCAGTTAAAGTTTGCAAATAGTTTTTCACCCACCCCCCTCCAAAAATGGTGTTTATTCCGGAAGCTGTTCTTAAGATGAGGAGGTTGGGGGTGATTATAAGGTGGACCTAATCTAAAAAAAAAAAATAGCAAGGTTTTTAAAATAATTTCTCACTTTTACAAACATTTTTACATGCGCACATAAGCAACTATTTTTTTATTAACATTTTTTACTTTTTTTATTTAAAAATTAGTAAATTTCAATGAATACAATAATAAATCATTTATCATTAATATGTGTTTTTGGTTTTGTGTCGAATGAAACTTTTTTTTTCATTACAACAATAATGAACCAATTTAAATCTTCCGGCATGCGTTTAAGGGTTACCAAATTATCAATAAATCGTTTAGTTACTAAGCCAACGTCAGTAAATAAAAAATGTTACGTGTGCATGCATTAGCCTTAACTATGGGGGGGGACTAAGGGAGCGACCATTAAATAATTATGCTGGTCGCCATGGAACAACGCCCAAGGAGTACCTAAAGTGGCACTTATGCACTTATGTTATCGTGCTATTTTTTAAAATAGTATTTTCACACTAAATTCAAATTTTACAATATCTTTTTCATTTATTAATTTGTTATGTTAAAGTACAGATAACTCGGTCGGTTTCTAATGTGTGGAAAATCTAGCTCCCGAAAATAAAAAGGGTACTCTGGATAGTAACAAAAAATTAAAATTGGCTTTGTCTCGAAATATTTCTTCTCTACTCTCTTAATATCTCTCTCTCTCCATCTCTCCCTTTCCCTCTCTCAATCTATCTTTCTCTCTATATCACCCTCTCCCTCTCTAACTCCCTCTATCTATCTCTCCTTTCCTCTGTCTCGCCCTCTCTGCTTCTAACTCTCCCCCTCTCTCTGTTTATCTATCAATCCCTTTATCTTTCTCTATCTCCTTCTCTATTTTCCTTTCACTTTCTCTTTTCTATCTATAAATCTTCCTCTCTATCTGTCCATCTCTAATCCTTCATCCTATTTTAGTCTCCTAAATTAATTACAGTGAATAAGGCATTGTCAAAACATGGATAAATCCTATTTTAGTCACCTAATTTACTAACTGTGAGAATAGAAGTTATTTGGAAATTACTGCTACCTTGAACAGCACCAAAAGTAACTGGTAAAACCTTTCTAATTAAATTGATTTTGGCAGCCATTTGGTAACAAAATGACATAGCCTTAGCCCTTGCTGCATGAGGAATACCTGCGACCTTGCTGCCAAGTAGAAGAATTATTCATTCTACTTTGAAAAATTCAATTTTTCAAAAATCTCATGTTCGACATCTCCAAAACATCCAATACGGGGAAAAATATTGCAGAAATGCAAACTTATTGTTTAGGATGAATGCACAATAGTACGCAAAAAATCACTTGAGGCTCTTGGTCGATCCTTGCAAGATTTGCGTGGCAATGTCAAACCATTTGGGAATGCAGTAATATTGCTTGTAGGAGATTTACCTGTTATTCTTCAATCAACACCAGCAGATGAAATAAGTGCTTGCTTCAAATACTCTACTTTTTTGTGCCATGTGAAGACATTAAACTTAACTCAAAATATGCATGTCCAGTTGCAAACTGTTCAATCCGCATCACTTGTGGGAAATTGGGTACAGAAAAGTGCCAGCTGATCAGAGATAAGGGCAAAATTCTTTGACTTTTAACTTCTGTAATTTTATTACATCAAAAGGTTTTTTGCAGATATTCAAATTATAAGAATTCCACTTGACTGAGTGAACGAGCTATTCTTGCAGGCCAATACAAAGACGTCCACGCTATTATTCAATGTAAAATTCTAAGTGAGGTAGTCAAATAAAATACAAATCCATCGACACTGTTGTGAAAGCAGATAAAGTGGTTAATTATCCAACAGCTGTGTTTGCCAGGGATGCCACCGCATGTATTGCAACTGAAATTTGGCGTACTAATTATCATTTTGTGAAATATAAACCAATCCAAGCTTTGCAAAGGCACATGGTTTGCAGTAAAAAAAATTAACAAACAATATCATAGAAACAACAATCATAACAGAACTTTTTTACAGATGAATATATCTTCATTCCATGCATTCCTAATTCCACCGGATACATCATTAGACTTTAGGAAATTGCACTTTCCAATTTTATTGTCGTTTGCAATAACCATCAACAAAGCACAGGGAACAATCTTTACAATTGTGTGGCTTACAGTTACACACTGACTGTTTTTCACATGGACAATTTATGTTACGTATTCAAGAGTCACTAAATCAGAAAATCTCTATATCAGCTAAGAAAATGGAACAACAAAAACTGTGTACCCATACGAAATTGAAAATTAAACCTATAAGAAACATGCTTTTTCTCATTTTTGAACTTTTTCCATTGCGCCAATTTGAGCCACAGCAACGTGTGGCAGAGTACACCTAGTACACACACACACACACACACACACACACATATATATATATATATATATATATATATATATATATATATATATATATATATATATGATGTGATGAAATGAATAAGGTAAGTAAAATAATATAAAAACATTTGTATTCCGTTTATATAGCCTAAATGTTCGTTTTTGGGAGTGGGGTTTATCATATATTGTTATATATCTGTATAAACTTTTAGGGAGTAGTTACTTGATCTGAAGATAGACTTAAGAACTTCAATGAGTATTCAGTATTAGTTTTATGTAGAAAAAGCGTACAATCTAAGAGAAATAGCAGGTGGGTGGGTGCGCGTAATATAGTTGTGTAAACTTTAATTCAGGTATATGTGTATTGGGTGTTGGTAAATAAGTTACGTATAAAATACGTGCAAATCTATATCTATATATATATGTATGTATGTATATGTGAGTGTGTATGCATGTATGTATGTATGTATGTATGTCTATGCAAACTATTGAAATGAGTTATCTCATAAAAAGGGTATTTATTAGATGGGGTTATCCTACTGCCGAAGTTAGAGTGCACTTTACTAAATAAATTTTTGACCATTAATTAATATAAAGTTTATAGCATATTAAATTAATTATAGAAAATTAACTATAACTAAAAAGTAGAAATAGTATCACAGGGTTACAGATGCACGCAACCGTGGTTCTATGATGCATATATGTATGTGTGAGTATATAGTTGTGTGTGTGTGTGTTTATATTGGTATATGTATATATGTATGGGTGGGCGGTTGTACCTGTATAAATATATGGATGTGTATATGTATGTATATGCATGTATGTATATATATATGTATCTGTGTATCTATATGTCTGTTATGTGTGTATTGTGTGTCTATATATATATATATATATATATATATATATATGTTTGTCTGTGTGTGTGTCTGTGGGTTTATATATATATATGTATATGTATGAGTTATCTGTATGTATGTGTATATAATATATATATATATATATATATATATATATATATATATATATACGTTTTGTTTTTTATTACCGTATCTTTCTGTTAAGTTACATTATTGTTTCAGCTACCCGGCCGTTTTTTTGGCCGTCTGTAGCTTCCTCAGACTTTTACAGAAATGTTCGTTATGATGGGATGAAAGAGTGAATGGTGTCAGTGAAGTCTGAGGAAGCTACAGACGGACAAAAAACGGCCGGGTAGATGAAACAATAATGTAATTTAACAGAAAGATATGGTAAAAAAAAAAACGCATATTTGCTCTACAACAGTATTGAGCACTTTCTTCAGTTTTTATTAATTACCATTTCCACTATATATATATATATATATATATATATATATATATATTTAAATAAGGGAGTAGTCACCAACAATGTGTATTTTTTAACGTTATTTTATTATTCCGTGTCTTAATTTCTGACGGGGACGCTTCACAGAACATTTGAAACGCGCATAAAAACGATTTCAATGACTTAAAAACATTATTACAATGATCCAAAGATAATTCTCAATGAAAAACCAAGACACGGAATAATAAAATAATGTAAAAAAATACACATTGTTGGTGACTACTCCCTTATTTAAATATACATCTTTCTTTCGTTGGAATTTATTAACCCATTTTATTTATATATATATATATATATATGTGTGTGTGTGTGTGTGTGTGTGTGTGTGTGTGTGTGTGTGTGTGTGTGTGTGTGTGTGTCTAAAGGTAAATAGGATTATGATCTATAGGTTTTAGGTTTGTCTTTAGATATTTTAAAATTTCTAATCGATACTTTATTAGTATTGGTATAATCACAACGATGTATTTCTTTTTGTATATTCTGTATAAAATGCCATCTTTTTGATTTCTTTATTCTTAGAGTAAATATTTCCTCGCAGTGGGTTATATTGTTGAAAATGCGCTAATATTTTTTTAATACTAACTATTGATTAATCACAGTTAGGTTTGTATGTATGTCGACGATAATTATTTATGCTTGTATATACATGTGTGCATGCGGGTGGGTATATGTAGATATGTATGTGTATGTATGGGTGATGTTTATTATATATATATATATATATATGTGTGTGTGTGTGTATATATACTTGTACATGTATGTATTCGTATGTGTGTATTAGTATGTATCTCTATTATATGTATGTTTATATGTATGTATGTATGTATGTGTGTATATGTAGATTTATATGTAACTTTCATATATTGGGAGTGTAAGTGCTCAACGCGTGCATGGAACTTTCTGTGATAGGGTATGTGTTTTTCCCGCTATATATGTAATAACTTAGTGTAAATTTTATGCTAAATGACTTAATTATCTAGATAAAGAAATCATAGCTTTGTTTATGTTTTGTGTCCGAATAGTTTCTTCCGTGTATATGTGTGTGAGTAAGTGTGTTATGTGTGCATGTGGATTTGTATATGCATACGTCTTTTATGTATACGTATATGTTGTGCGTGTATGCATATGGTTATGTATGTAGATATATGTATGCAGGTGTATGTACGTGTATAAGTGTATATGTATTGTGTGGATATGTATTTACGTTTAGTGTAAATATATAGATGTGTATGTGTAAATGTATATGTATGTGTGTATATCTATGTAGATACGTACGCAGATGTATGCGGGGGTATATATCTATGTGTGTGTATACTATATTGTTAGAATTTATATTTTGTATTGTTACATTTTTATATTTTTATATTTCTGTGTGTATGTCTATGTATGAGGAAGTATACTAAATGTGTGCATCTACGCCTGTGTATTTTCGTGTATGTATACTTTCGAAACATGCGTGTGTAATGGTTGGAAATATCGTTTTGTCCATACTGGCTGGCTGTTTTGGAATTGTCGATTACCTTAAAAGTTTACCGTTGGCTATAGGCGACAAATTGGCGGACTTCTCAAGTATTTTATAATGCTACACCGGAGAGTAGATTTTAAGGTTATAAAAAGATTTTTTTTTTAATTGTCCCGACGAAAGTTAAGACGAGAGAAAATAAAAGCCTGACATAAATGGATTGATCAGACGCGATGTCCTTGCTTATCCTCCTCCAGACTAACACCACCCCTATTCTAAAACAAAATTCTATTTTTGTAAGTGAGATAAGAAAATTATTTTGTATCTTGAGTTTAAGTTTTCGACGGAAATTTTTGGCCTGAAGACGTAATCTCCCCAATAATGGATGATTACAGAAACATGTATGCATATATGTAGGCATCAATATTTGTATAAAAAATTTATATATACATACACACACATATATATATATATATATATATATATATATATATATATATATATATATATATATGGTGTAAGGATTAGTTAAAAAAAGTCAATAAAGTGCTCGTTCGCCAATGTTAGAGCTTAATACGAATTATTTAAAAACTATACATTACATATTCCCGATGGTTTCATTATGATGGGTCAGCCCTCTTTTGCTGAATTAGTCCAATATAAATCTTCAGCGTATGTTGGAACGAAAGAAAATACATTGAATGTATTTTTGTTGTTGTTGTTTTGGGGGGGTTTTACGCTGAAGATTTATGTATTTATAGCTCAGTCATTAACGGTCGATGCAAAATAAAATTGGTAGCTAAACGTTTCGGTTGCGATTCTCGGTGGTGTCGCACGAACCTTCTTTTTTTAGCTTTTTACAATCATTTCTATATATTGATCTATTATAATATGATAATAAATACGAAATCTGCATTAATTAAAATATCATATTTAAGCGTATTTTAGGAGCGGTCATTGCCGGACGCCCTGTCGGTATATATATATATATATATATATATATATATATATATATATATATATATATATATATATATATATATATATATATTTATAAATAAATATTAGCAATCAATTTTATGCCTGCAGCAGACACTAGTGCTTCATGTCTACCCAATCGTTAGCTTAAGAAGTGACAATTATGCCAGTCAGGAGATTTGAACTTAGTCACAAAATCAACATTGACTACGTAAACTATCATTCTACTTCTAGGCTACCAGCAATTAATACAGTAATTTAGGGAAATTAAGTGGTTGTACGTGTAATAGTAAGCAGTAAGAGATTATTCAACGACAGAAATTTGGAATATATACTATTTGCGCTTAAGTTAGTCGATTTTTCTAAATTCCCAAAAGAGAGCTCAATTTTTATTTGTTAAAATCATTTTTGATGATTTCCAAGAGTTTGTTCCTTGCATTCTGGGTGGGTCACACACACGCGCGCGCGAACACACACACACACTATATATATATATATATATATATATATATATATATATATATATATATATATATATATATATATATATATATATATAACAATCTTTGTCTTACATAGAAAAATAAAAATCTTTTGATTGGAGCTTTAACCATTTCACTTCATAATTTTTAAAATTTATTGAATGACTAAAATTATATATATATATATATATATATATATATATATATATATATATATATATATATAAACCGCTTTGAATACTCGAAAATACCTCTTACAAATTCAAAAAAAAATCATATTTTGATTTTTCATTCCGAGCATAAAATTTATTTCGGCCTACCACCAAGATATTTATAATATTCATAATTTATGATGTATTTGTCCTTTCTTGGTAAGGCCATCTTCAGTGTTCATATAAATAAATGAATGAAACAGCAAACCTGTTGAATTCCATGTTCATTTTATATTTTCACAAAAAGAAAGTTATTTGAACCCATACACTTAAATTGCGGCATCTTCTTACCATGTGACCTACATTAGTACTTATATCTTGTGCCATCGTCATCAAATTTCATATCATTTATAAACATGTTTAACACAAGCGTTTTGACTTGAGCTATTAAAAAATACTTTGTATTATAATAGTGTACATATATATGCGTGTGTGTGTGTGTGTGTGTGTGTGTGTGTGTGTGTGTGTGTGTACACATACGTATATATGCAGGGTGTTCAATAATTAACGTTGCAAAGTTTTTTGCCCATGTAAATTAAACAATACAGATAGCTCAAACGTAAATATATACAATAGTATTTGTAGATTCAAAATCTCCGAACTTTATTTAATAGAATCGCCCTGTGCATCAATAACCTGCTGCAGATGCTTGGTGAATGCTCTACACGAGTCACGAATGACATTTTTTGTGGGATTTTGATGTCTTATTCTTAACTTAATTTTTCCTTCGAGGTCTTCTAATTGATATGGCGGGAAGCGAAGACGTTACTTACCAAGATAGACCAAATATCTTGATCTCATCAGTTGATTTGAAACGTTTTAGTACTCTCCATACAAACATTCGGTTCACATTTAAGGTCTTCACAAAGTCTCCTGCAGACTTTCCGGGTCAGAATAGCTCTACAATAGCAGTTCATTTTGCTTAATTATGGGGCATATTATCAAAAGTAATCTTACAGTTCAACTTTATTCATATACATCTGAAAAAGGAAAATTCTTGAAAATTCACTAAATATAGATAATAATAGAAAGTTATAAGGCTGTGCGTGTGTGTGTGCTTGTGTGTGTGTGTTTGTGTGTGTGTGAGTTTTTGTGTGTGTTTGTATGTGTGCGTGTTTGTGTATGTGTGTGTTTGTGTGTGTTTGTGTGTGTGTGTTTGTGTGTGTGTTTGTGTGTTTGTGTGTGTGTTTTTGTGTGTGTTTGTGTGTGTGCTTGTGTATGTGTGTGTTTGTGTATGTGTGTGTGTTTGTGTGTTTGTGTGTGTGTTTGTGTGTGTGTGTTTTTGTGTTTGTGTACGTGTTTTTGTGTTTGTGTGTGTTTGTGTGTGTTTGTGTGTGTGTGTTTGTGTGTGTGTGTGTGTGTGATGGATTCTTCCGCCGATTTTGACGTATGAGCTTCCGCCACATCTATATATATATATATATATATATATATATATATATATATATATATATATCGGCCACAACTATATATATATATATATATATATATATATATATATATATATATATATATATATATACTTCCATTCCCCTTTTCCCTGTGCATGCTCATACTTTCACTACACCGATGAAAACTGAAGGATCGGTCGAAAATTATAAACTTGTAAAAAAAGTTTTTTTAATTTTTTTTCATAATATTATTTTGTATTCCTGCACGTCACCAATTGAAAACGAATAAAGAAAAGTTATAAGCTTTTATACTTTTCGTATTCTTTTTTATACATAGACATTCATATATATATATATATATATATATATATATATATATATATATATATATATATATATATATATATATATCAGAATCCTGAAATGAATAGGAACACACATTTATTAATCGCGTGGTATCGGGTCTTACGGAAAATATTTTTTGGAGGTAATATTATATAAGACGATCTCAGCCAAAAAAAGCACAATATTATATTGTTTAAATAAAGAATAGTTCATATTTTTTTCCTTAACCCATGGATTTTCGAAAATAAATCTTAACTGTAATCTTTATTCAAACAATAAATTTCTGTTCTTGAAATTGATGTTTTTACTGAATTAAATTTAAACAAAACACACACCCATACACACACACACACACACACATACACACACACACACACACATATATATATATATATATATATATATATATATATATATATATATATATATATATATATATATATATATAACTCAAAGTTAATAGATCCGTACTGACCCGTAGCACACAGTAAACAAATACAATCATTTATACAATCGTATTGCGAATAATTCAAATAAAATAATGCATTATGTTATAAACTATCAGGATCTGTGGAAATTTCACAGAATGAGAAAAAATTAAATTAAAAATATTTTTACATAAAACTGATAGTTTTCTAGACAAGGCGAAAATTTGAATTTTTTACAGAAAAACTAATAACACGAAGCAAATATGAGTTTATAAATATTTTTATGAAAATAATGTCCATTATATATTAAATATAGAACTGACCCAAATGATATAAATAAATAAGTACTAATAAATACTCATAATGTTATATATTGTGCTACATAGTTCAATACAAATGATAAACTCACATTGTAAGAGACAATCCTTAATTTACTGTTTTAGCCCAGCACTTTTTGGCAGAAAATTTTCTTTTTATTTGCGTTTCCTTCGAGTGTAAATTTTTACATAACGTTTCGGTGACTACTTTTTCGGCGAAGAAGCGCTGCACATCGAAATAAGTATGAGTTCCTTTCTCATATAATTACAACAATTATCATCTATTAAAATGATATTCAGAAATCAGGCATCAAAATGGAGGCCACTCTTACATTCTTGTCCAGGGTTGTAAGATTGGCATTTTTTTTAGCCAAAATTTGCGAATTTGGTTCTTTTTTAAGCAGTTTGGCCTTCAAAAATTATATTTGGCCCTTTTACCAAGCGTAGCGTACTGACTAAGAAAAGAAAAAACAGAGTATTATGATATTAGTAAAATAATTATATGTCCCTTATATACATCTAGTTGCGTTTTTATTGTGCTTTTAGAATTTTCTGTGTTTCATCCTTGTGAGGATTCCTCAGACTATTGGAATTGATATTACTGCGTGCTTTTATATATTCAGGTGGTACTGAATGTGATAGTCAACCAATCAGATTCTTTGTTATTCACACACTCATTTATCGTAGCAAAATGATCACGCGTTTATCAAGCAGAGGTTCACTTGACTTTTTATTCATTTCTTTCTTTCTTTCTTTTTGAGGAGGTAGAGACATTTTTTTATGTTAGAAGATGACCTAACTTTAACTTGGATATGTTAAGATATGACCGATTACATTTTTGTCTATACTAGTTTGTTCATTTGTTTATTTTTTAATCATTATTATTGTTGTTGTTATTATTATTATTATTATTATTATTATTATTATCATCATACAGATAACTAAGAATTTACTGAAACCACTAAAAAACGCATCGAAGCACAAAAAATAGGAACTCGTGACTTCTGGAAAATCTACAACAGTGTAGTAAATAATGAGGAATCAACAATTCCCCCACTAGCCAACAATCATGAGGTTGTTTGCTCAGCAACCGAGAAGGCTAATATGCTTGCCAGCCGGTTTGCCTCAAACTCCACACTGGACCCTTCCAACCAACCTCTGCCTGACTTTCCTTTGCGGACAGATGCCATGCTAGACGATCTAAAAATCACCCCTGCTCAGGAACATGCTATCATAAAAACCTTGACACTTCAAAAGCATGTAGACCTGATCTCATCCCAGCTGTGCTATTAAAAAGTGCTCAGCCAAAGTAGCTCCAGTTCTCTCCAAAATCTACAACAAATGCCTTAATGAATCATGCTTTCCGGGCTGTTGAAAACTGCTTCTGTGGTACCAATATTCAAGAATTCTGGCGAAAGAACTGACCCATCAAATTATCGCCCCATTAGCCGCCTCCCACTTTTCGCCAAAATATTTGAGACCATAATTAACCATGCTCTAATCCGTCACCTTACAGATGCTAAACTTCTGACTGACAAACAATAGTGATTTAGACAAGCCCGTTCCACAGCAGACATCCTCGCTATAATCTCTGAACGTATATACCATTCACTGGATAAAGCGGGGGAGGGCAGAGCGGTAGCTCTAGATATATCTAAGGCTTTTGACAGCGTATGACATGAGGGTCTCCTCGGAAAAATTAGATCATACGATATCACTGGTAGAATACTTAACATAATTAAATCCTTCTTAGATAAGAGAAAAATTCAGGTTGTCCTCGACGGTCGTACATCTAAACAATATGATATAAATGCGGGAGTGCCTCAAGGGTTTATCCTTGGACCTCTATTGTTCCTAATATTTATTAATGACCTCCCCGACAAAACTGCCTCTGAGATGGGTATATATGCTGATGACACCATACTCTATAACAGGCATGACAGGAAAACAAATGAACACATATCTAAAGAAATGGCAAAAACACTAGAGAATGACCTCCAATCTGTAGTGGAATGGGGACAAAAATGGATGGTCACATTCAATGCTAAGACTAAACTGGTTTCCTTCAATAATTACAAGAAACCTTCTCTGCCACCAATAGCAATGGCCAGTGACTCCCTATCTGAGAGTACATCTTTATACTTGCTTGGCTTAACGTTCACAGGAAACATGAGTTGGAACAATTAAATTGAAAACATTGCCAGGGCCGCTGCAAAGACGGTAGGCTCTCTCTACCGTGCTAGAAAACTACTGACACCTGAAAGTATCCTGTACCTCTATAAGGTCACCATTCACCCATGTATGGAGTATTGCTGTCACATTTGGGCTGGTGCATCTGCTACTAGTCTCTCGCTCCTAGTCAAGGTTCAAAAGAGAGTCGTCAATCTGATAGGCCCTGAACTGGCATCTAAGCTTCAGCTTCTGTCCCATCAACGAAACGTTGCATCCCTCTGCCTGTTCTACAAGTATTTTAATGGTGAATGCTCTGGCGACCTGCAGACACTTGTTTCCCCACGACGTAGACACCCTCGACAAACCCGACAGGCAGCTAAATCCCACCCCCACTCAGTAGAGATCCCTAGATGTAAAAGATATTTCTACTCCAGTAGTTTCTTCCTTAGAACCGCTAGACTGTGAAATTTCATTCCAGGTCTCTGCTTCCCCAATTGTACTAACATGCAGAAGTTCAAGTGTAACGTGAACCGACATCTTGCAGCCCAAATCCCAACATGGTGCCACAGTAGTTACTGCCCCTGATAGTAGCCCCCTACATCAAAGTGGCAATGTGCCTTGTTTGGGGTGAAAATGTAATAATAATAAATTTAAAAAAATATTATTATTATTATTATTATTATTATTATTATTATTATTGTTGTTGTTGTTGTTGTTGTTGTTGTTGTTGTTATTATTATTATTATTATTATTATTATTATATTATTATTGGCTTACAATGAGCTTTCCCACAGATTATCAAAGATAGTGACAACAAGTCTCTCCAGATTTCCAGTAGTCTCCACCTCTTTCGGCAGTATTTGCCTTATTGCAACAGCTGTTTGCCATTGATTTTTCGTTGACAGCAGCTATTGGTCTTCTCTGAAATTTGAGTGGTAATAAGCTTGTGTGTTTATCTTAAGGTAAAATTTAGTTTGTGTATACGTTTGCTCTTTCACTTTGGCAGCTTAATACAAATTTGGGGATCTTTAAAATGTATGATTATTAATTTCTCATTCAGACATAGTCAACACAGGTCGTCTAAATTCCTAGACGTGCTGGGTTGCTGTACTATTTTCTATATGAATATCGGCGACTTTTTTTTTAGATCCCCGTAGTCGTTTGCTAATGCTGTTTTTATTCGACATTTCTTGTTATTTAAATATACGTCTTTAGTTGTAATATCTACTTTTAAAATCAAGGGAGGTAATACCTACGTATAAGTACCCGTGTAGGTTATGCTTCCAAATTTCACGTTTCTCACACTGATAAGTATAAAAAATTTTGTAGCGGATAATTATTCTTACGGTTGCTATCTGTTTTGAGCGACGTTAACTTTTACAATAGGTTGTTACCGCCCTCCATACATACCGCGCCGGATATTGTCAAATGGTCACCCATATCTTATTGACCTGTTTCAATGTTGCTCAGCTTCGGTGATTTAACGAGAACCTATGTGTCAATGTGATTGCAACAGTTAGAAAAAAGGGGGCGTTTATGCGATTTCCAAGGGTATCCTGTGGTTTGTGTAACTTGGTTACTCCCTTTGATGAATGCTAAAAATAGCAAGCGGCCCAATGTCGATCGGCAGCAGCAGCAGCGAACAACAGGCGGTCCCCGAGTTAAGTTTCCGCTAACACGACCGAATGTACATAAACACTATTATTATTTGGTGTCTATGATGGTTCGCGCGGTACGATCTGTGCGAATAGTGTGCATGCGAAAGCAGCTCCCTTCTCTATTTATTTATAGCAACGTGTACTTCTCCTATTCCTGTACTGTAGGTAGGGGGTTGCCCTTCTTTTCCCCCCCCCATCTTTTATATGTTTTTTTTTTTCTTTTTGTTTTTTTATTTCACGCGAAGTTGCAAGCAAGGGAGTGTCTTTTGCTTCTGTAGAATCATAGCACCATGAAAAAGGGTTCTGTTTCTTCTTCTTCTTCTTCTTCTTCTTCTTCTTCTACTACTACTCTTTCTTCTCTTTCTTCTTCTTCTTCTTATTCTTATTCTTCTGCTTATTATTATAAGTAGTAGCAGTAGTAGTAGCAGTAGTAGTAGTAGTAGTAGTAGTAGTAGTTTGGGGCATGTTTTGCTATAGACAACAAACTGAATAAGTTGTCAAAAAACAAACATATAACAAATAAATGTTTAAAAAGGCAAGATAAGTTACTCTTCTACCTATTTATATAACTTTTCGTCTAACTTATATTAAAGCGTTTATTAAGTTTGAAATGCCAGCTGAGATAAACACTTAAAACAAAAACAAAGATGGCAGTTATGAGGCATTCATGTTTAAAGTCTAGCGAATCGCCAAATTACGTTCTTTACTCAATGTTTTTTTCTTATTTTGTTCTAGTTGAGGATGGGGCATCCTAACGGATGCGAAACATTCACCAGCTGTCTCATACATTCCAGCTGAGAGCTCGTTTTAATAATCTAACCGTTCCTTTAATTGCAATTGTTAGAATCTCTCTTTCAGTTGGTACGAGGTAGTTTTTTTTTATTCATGTTCATGAGTCGCGTTGTTGCTATAATTACAGGAATGATGGAGATCTTCTTAAGATTCCAGTTTTGTTTTATTCTCATGCCGTACATAAAACCTTGGTATTTCATGTCGTACATAAAACCTTGGTATTTCTTGTTGTAGATAAAACCTTGGTATTTCATGTCGTACATAAAACCTTGGTATTTCTTGTTGTAGATAAAACCTTGGTATTTCATGTCGTACATAAAACCTTGGTATTTCATGCCGCACATAAGACCTTGGTATTTCATGTCGTACAGAAAAACTTGGTATTTTATGTCGTACATAAAACCTTGGTATTTCATGTCGTACAGAAAACCTTGGTATTTCATGTTGTACATAAAAACTTGGTATTTCATGCCGTACATAAAACCTTTGTATTTCATGTCGTACATAAAAACTTGGTATTACATATCGTACATAAAAACTTGGTATTTCATGTCGTACACAAAACCTTGGTATTTCATGCCGTACGTAAAACCTTGGTATTTCATGTCGTACATAAAACCTTGGTATTTCATGTCGTACATAAAACATTGGTATTTCATGTCGTACATAAAAACTTGGTATTTCATGTCGTACATAAAAACTTGGTATTTCATGTCGTACATAAAACTTTGTAATTTAATGTCGTACATAAAAACTTGGTATTTCATGTCGTACATAAAAACTTGGTATATCATGTCGTACATAAAACTTTGTAATTTAATGTCGTACATAAAAACTTGGTATTTCATGTCGTACATAAAAACTTGGTATTTCATGTCGTACATAAAACCTTGGTACTTCATGCCGTACATAAAACCTTGGTATTTCATGTCGTGCATAAAACCTTGGTATTTCATGTCGTACATAAAACCTTGGTATTTCATGTCGTACATCAAAAACTTGGTATTTCATGCCGTACATAAAACCTTTGTATTTCATGTTGTACATAAAAACTTGGTATTTCATGTCGTACATAAAAAAGCTTGGTATTTCATGTCGTACATAAAAACTTGGTATTTCATGTCGTACATAAAAACCTTGGTATTTTGTTATCTTTTCCCTATCAACTCTGTTTAACCCAGCATCATTGGAGACGCTAACTTTTACTAAGGTTGCTTCTTTCTCTCTCTTGCCCCATATCACTATGTCTTGTTTAATAGCTTCGTTTTCAAGGTACGTAGCTGTATGAATTTCATAGTCATAGTGGATTGTGTATGACTTATTTCCAACTGTTTTTCCGATAAACATGTTCTAAGGACTTGCTACTGCACTCGGTATTCAACTCCTTACAAATCGTCTAGGGGAAATATTTACACACTCCATGGTGTCATATCGTATCGTAACCGTCCCCCAGCATTACATTAGAACTGATTGTCAAGTGACTAACACTCTCTATTTCTGTGTGATAGAACCTGCACTTGTTTTCGTTGCTGAGACCACTCATTTTCTTAAAAGCCATTGGTCATCAAACCCTGATCTCGAGTAGCCATTATAATACCGCCCCCTTAAGTAAGACACTTCATCAAATCTCCAATACTAACGATTATTACGATACTATCCCATTAATTACTGTACACGCAATAACCATTATCCCCGAGTGACCACCATGTAAAAAAAAATCCTCTCCTGATCATAATGGTACAATGCTCTTTTTAGACAGTCTTATCTATATAGTCCGGAGTGAAATAATTCAGAAAATACTTACCACGCTATTGGTTGGCCCATTCTTCCAATTCGCGCTAAGATTGCATGCAAAACAAAATTAAAACATAATTTTTCGAAAATATCATCCACTAGATTAGTATTTACTAGCAGGCCACTCGGCGTTGCCCGGTCCTAAAATCCGTTTAACTAGGATATTATAATTTATGCAGATTTCGTATTTATTATGATAGAATCTATTCTCCATCGATTATTATATATTATATTGTACTCAAATATATATATATAGTAGTGAGTTCGAAAATAAAAATGACTTGTGCGCCGTCAGTTAGAAAAGAAACCAAAGCATATAACACTCAAGTCTTAGTCATTACCGTTCGAACTACCGTAAAATAGATAAGAAATAGTTTAAATGAACCGATTTAACTTATAAATAAATAGTTTTATGCATGCGTACAAATACTACGTTTATTTGACTTATTAAGTTTCAATATAGTTTTTTTTTTTACTCCTTAGCATCTATTTTACCGGTTAAAAACTAGGAAAAACGCGTCAGAAAAAGTACAATCATTTGACCCGGTTCGAACCGCTCTGCGGCCTTGCGTTTAAGAGAAGATGCACCATGAAAAAAGGAGACACATAGATATAGTGAGCTATGTAAATTAAATTATGTATTTTAATTACGTTTATTTTATTCGATTTATAAAATGCGAAAGACTCCTTCCTTTTCCATAGTTTATTGAATTTATTGTGTCTGAAAAAGCCATAACTTGTTGCATTCATCGTTTTAATGCAAACAATTTTCTGTAAGTAAAAATAGTATTTAAAAAATGTAAATAAACAGTTATTTAAAATTGAAAACAGTTTTAAAATATGTAAATTACATATATTTACAAATAAAATAGCTTTTTAAAAAATGTAAATACACAATTATTTACAAATAAAAATAGTCTAAAAATGTAAATAAACATTTATTTACCAACAAAAATAGATTTAAAAATCTAAGTAAACAATTATTTACAAATAAAAATAGTTTTCAAATTCTAAATAAACATTTATTTACAAATAAAAATAGTTTAAAAATGTAAATAAACATTTATTTACAAATAAGAATAATTTAAAAAATGTAAATAAACATTTATTTACAAATAAAAATAATTTAAAAATGTAAATAAACAATTATTTCCAAATAAAAATAGTTTTAAAAATGTAAATAAACATTTATTTACGAATAAAAACAGTTTTAGAAAATGTAAATAAACATTTATTCAAAAATAAAAATAATTGAAAAATGTAAATAAATAGTTATTTCCAAATAAAAATAATTGAAAAATGTAAATAAACATTTATTCAAAAATAAAAATAATTGAAAAATGTAAATAAACAATTATTTCCAAATAAAAATAGTTTAAAATATCTAAATAAACATTTATTTTCGAATAAAAATAATTAAAAAATTTAAATAAACATTTTCTTACAAATGAAACCAGTATTAAAAATGTAATTAAAACTTTATTTACAAATAAAAATAGTTCTAAAAATATGTTAATAGACATTTATTTACAAATAAAAGCAGTTTACTGGTATTTTTGTATATTATACGAGGGTCGTTCCAAAAGTAAAGCCTCCTATTTTATTTTTACTCAAAATGCGTAAGAACTACGAAAACGAGATTGACACCATTAAAACGAGTGACCTTTTGGGCTCCAAAACTGTTTTCTACATAGTCACCACTATTCTACATGCACTTTTGCCAGCAATTCAGTAAACCATCAGTTGAATTGCCTTTTTATAGTCTTGCACCATCATATCTGCAACAGAGATGAGACTTTCAGGTCATGAATGAATAAGTTCAGTCATTATAACAATGCAATTTTCAAATTCCTCTGGTCCATTTTGGGTGGAGGAAAATAGGTGGCATTACTTTGGAAACGTCCCTCGTATTTAAAAACAATATTTTATTTATTTATTTATTTGCGGACTGATATCCTCATAATTGTTGTTTCCCGACGTTTCGGCCAACTATTTCTCTGGCCTTTGTCAGGTGGTAAACCGCAACGGGATAGGAATGGTGATTCTCTTAATTGTCGCCTCAGTAAATACTGCCTTCCATAGTTGTTGTCATCTCACCACGTCCTTTGGCCGACTTTGAGTAGGATTTAAACCACAATCTTCTAACAATGCTCACTTAGAACCGTAGAGATTCAACGTCTCTATCCACTGCACTACGGGCCCCGAAGGGCGATCAAGGTTGGATTTTTTGGTCTTATAAATCGAAGTTTTTCGTACTTATCTAGTCTTCTATCGGGTCCGTACTGAATAGTATATTATTTTTATTATTGGAATTCTTTTGACGTGAATAATTTATACATTTTATTTATTTATTTACTAGCGAGGGAACACCCAACTTTGCCCGGTCGTAAAATACGCTTAAATATGATATTTTAATTTTTCCAGATTTCATATATATTATTACAGAGTCGTGATTTCAAAATTTCAAAAGTAAAAAAAAAGTATTTGGGTGCCATCAGCAAGAATCGAAACCGAAAGCAAAACTGTAGAATTCAAAGCTGGTGACGTTACCACTGGACCAATGTCACACGCATATGAACTGATTAAAAATTAAAGCTTAAAAATAAACTAAGATGACTGTACAAAATGTATAACAATTTTTTTAATTTTGACCCATTTTTTGACCCCTTAAAAGTATTTTAATCGACACATAAAAGTATTTTAATCGGCACATAAAAGAACGGTCCATAAAAATCCAATCATTTGAGGCCCCTAGTGTAGTTTCGGTAGAGATAGAGTTTGAAAATATGGAAACAGACAGACAAACATATAGCCTTTTATATATTAGATGAGCGAACACTAATTTTACCCTATACGACGAAGGCCATCAACTCCCCGTATTTCCTCCTATAACAGACAACACGCTATGCAACATACAAATATCTGTGCGTGAGGTCGCCAAGCTAATCAAGAACCTAGATTCCAGTAAAGTAACTGGCCCTGACGGCATTCCAGTTATAGTGCTGAAAAAGCTCCAACCAGAACTTGCCCCCATACTTACAAAACTGTTTAAGTGTTGTCTTAAGGAGAAGTGCTTTCCAACACCCTGGAAAACCTTGTCAGTATGCCCTGTATTTAAAAATTTAGGTGAAAACTCATCTCCCTCTCAGTACAGACCAATAAGTCTCCTGTGTGTCATGAGTAAGTTGTTGGAATCCATATTAAATAAAGAAGTAGTCAACCACCTCAGCAGAAACAACTTTCTTAGTGACATGCAAGATCTGCAAGATCTACAGCAGATGTGCTAACGGTTATATCCCATAGGATTAGTGAATCTCTTGACAAAGGCTTTCTTTCCAGGGCAATTGCTCTTGACATATCGAAGGACTTCGACAAGGTATGGCATAAGGGCCTACTTCACAAGATTTCCAGCTACGGTATCACTGGTAATGTTTTCTCAATATTTAAATCATTTCTCTCCGATAGGTTCATAAGAGTAGCGGTTGATGGGTAGAAATCAGAGGCCTACAGTATTAATGCTGGAGTCCCCCAGGGATCAATCCTGGGCCCAACTCTCTCCCTAATCTACATCAATGATCTCCCTAAACACATACTTAAATCATTCGTTGACATTTATGCTGATGACACGACCATCTATGGCAATACATGAAAGGCCGAAAATGACATAGTTCTCTCTAATTCTCTCTCTTCTGATCTTGAGCGCGTGGTACAATGGGGGAAGAGGTGACTGGTTACTTTTAATGCATCCAAAACCAAGCTTCTATCTTTACATCATCAACGCTCTGATCCCCATCTGGCATCAATTGAAATGGATGGCTCTCATCTTGGGGAGGCTCCATGTTTTGACAAGCTTTTGGGTTTGACCTTTACTCCTGATCTGAAATGGAACACGTACATCAGGTCTGTTGCCAAGGACGCTGGGAAAATGGTGGGATACTTCTACCGCTCCAGAAGATATCTCACTACTGATGCAATTCTCTATCTGTATAAAAGCCAAGTACGTCCAAGGATGGAGTACTGCTGCCACATCTGGGCAGGAGCTGCTAAAAAAGCCTATCCTGCCTTGACAGAGTACAAAATAGACTTCGTAGCTTAGTGGGGGTGCAACCTCTCTCCCACAGAAGAAACGTTGCGAGCCTGTCTTTTTTAATCATTATTTCCATGGCAAGTGCTCGTCTGAGCTCCAATCTCTCGCCCCCCCCTCGCCAATCTTTCACGAGAAACACCCGTATGGCTGAAACTACTGTCAATAATTTTCCCCACTCTTTATCTATGCCTAAATCCAAACATAGATTCCATGAGCAGAGCTTCTTTCTCAGAAGTGCACGAATGTGGAACTCTCTTCCGTTTGCCTGTTTCCCACCTGACTACAACTTGGATGTCTTCAAGTCCAACATAAACAAATTCCTGACAAACCGACCTCTCAAGTAAGACACTCTACCAAATCTCCAATACTAATGATTACTACAGTACTATCTCACTGATTACTGTACACGCAATAACACTTATCCCTGAGTGGCCTCCGGGCCTTGATAAGTGGTGACCTCTATGTAAAAAAAAAATAGTAAGCAAGTTTTAACAATAGCAACCATAACATTTATTTAGTGTAATATGAGCGAAATGTTGTATACTTGTTTAGGTATTTGAACAAGAGAGTTTGTTACCGAAATATTGAACAAGAGAGTTTGTTACCGAAATATTGTTTTTACTTAGATGGCTCTGCGACTTTTAGTTTCAGCGGAGATGGAGTTTGAAAATATGGAGGCAGGCAGACATATGGCCTTTTATATATTAGACTTATTTGCGAACTGTTATCCATATCAATTACTGAGGATACAGTTAAGAAGCTCAGCTTTCCTATCTTGTCGGGTAAGCATCTGACGAAGGCCAGAGGAATAGTTGGCCGAAACGTCATGAAACAACATCTATGAGGATAACAATCCGCAAATAAATAAATATAAAAATTACTCATCTCAAAATATTTTGCTTTTGCCCTACATCTTTGGAATTGTAAAAAAAAAAAAAAGAAAAAAAATCCACTTATGTGAAAAAGTGAAATGAAATAAACAAGAAAATTCTTTGCAGCAGATAATTGACAACACAGGTAGTTAAAAAGAAATTCGCTTATAAGATTGATGCACTCTTTTCTTCCTAGGTTGTGGATGCTGGTCGCCTTGAACACCATCTATTCAAGCATCTACCCCGTTTTCTTTTATGTTTACCTGGTGTTCTCTCAGGTGTTTATAACATAACCGCACCAAACGTGCATTCATTAACCCTGGCATTTAATGCACTTGGAGCGATTTCTGCTCGACAAATGCCATAAAATATCTGACATATTTGCCTCAAAGAAATTTCACTTCCTTTCAGTGCACTAATGAGGCAAATCTAAATGCTGTGCTGATCGTTGAAGAGGATTACATATAATTGGAGTCTAAATTCATAAAGGGAAAATATTCAATATATACTAGTAAGACATGTGGAAATTCCACAGCGCCATCTTTCTATGTGATATATTGCTGCTGGGCATTCTGTTCAGAGTGAATGGAGACACCGCGATATTATTGTAACCCTTTTATTAAAACTGTAAAAGTATTTATCTAAGTTAATGTAACGCCAGAATATACCTGGTTATTATGGTTTATCTCCAATATCCTTATGAGAATCTGTGACATATTTCCATTTTATGGATGCCCGGCGCATACGCAAACCTCACGATAACATTATATCATCTTAAGATAGAACTGTTACTACCATTGGACCCTAGCCAAAAGACTACAAGGTATATTTTAGTTTCACGTACGTTCCAAAAGCATCTTTTTTTTTTTACTTTAAATTCACTGCGCTATTAATATATATATATATATATATATATATATATATATATATATATATATATATACTAGCATGGGCGCCCGACGTTTCCCGGGTGTTTGGATATGTATGTTGAGCAACAAAAAAAGTGGTAGTAGGAAGGCAGGCTCGAACCCATACCGCAAAGGAGGAAAAGAACGGGATAAAACCTAACCTTTATGCTGTTACGACCACCGCCAAATCGGAAGCGACATTATTAAAATTCTTACAACGGTGAAAATGAGGATTAAACCAAAGAAAAGTCGAAGTTTGTCAATCATTAAAGGTTCTGTAAGGCAAATTCACTTTAATGTCGGGGAGGATATTGTGCCGACAGTAAAAGAAATTCCTGTGAAAAGTCTAGGACGCCTTTACGAAATTCCACTAACAGACAGACATCGGGGTATGGAATTGCAAAACATGGCCCTGAAGGGACTTGAGGCAATAAATAAAACTTTTTTGCCGGGAAAGATGAAAGCTTGGTGCTATCAATATGGATTAGTACCCCGTCTTTCGTGGCCCATGCAAATTTATGAAATAGCACTATCTCGTATTGATCGGATAGAACAACACGCAAATAAATATCTACGTAAATGGCTTGGAGTCCCCCCCTGTTTTTCTAAAATAGGGTTATACACGAATTCTGGCAGCCTGCAACTTCCTTTGTCCTCATTAGTAGAAGAATTCAAAGTTGGAAAGGTGCGTCTTCAAATGATGATGAATGACTCAAATGATGAATTTGTCCGGGAAGCACATCCAACTGTAAAAGCTGGCACCAAGTGGTCAGTTACAAAAACAATTGAAGAAGCAGAATCCAGTCTTCGAACTAAGGAAATAATGGGTCTTGTTCAGGTTGACAGGGCTGGTTTAGGATCCACAAAGTATGAGCCATTTTCCAAAATGGGCATTAAAGATAAGAGAAAAATGGTGACCGAGGAAATAAAAATGTTTGAGGAGGAAAAAAGAAAAGCTACTGCTGTTACTCAAGCCAAGCAATGTGCGTGGACAACATGGAGTGATATTGAGCCAGTTAAATTATCATGGAACACCTTAATCGAAATGGAATCACTGGCGATATCATACCTTTTGAGGTCTACATATGACCTACTGCCATGCGCATCGAATCTCAAACAATGGGGATATATAGATTCTGATCTATGCACTATATGTCAAAAAGAGCGCGGTACCTTGCGTCACGTCTTGTCTGCATGCTCAAAATCCCTCCCAATGTTTACATGGCGACACAACCAGGTTCTAGAAGTGCTGGTTGAGATAATATCATCCCAGTGTATATTAGCTAACAAACAGCCTGTAACAACTAGTGAACCCAGGGTTCAATTTTGCCAAGAAGGCAAATGTCCATCAAAGAGGAAAAATAAATTGAATCCCAATATGAAGTTATTGAATGGGGCAAAGGATTGGAAAGTTTCAGCAGATCTGAAGACATCTTTGAAATTTCCAGTGCACATCCTCCAAACAGAAAAGCGGCCTGATATTTTGCTCTGGTCTGACTCTAAAAAGAGTATATTTTTAATCGAACTAACTGTCCCTTGGGAAGAAAATTTCTCAGAGGCTCATGAACGAAAGAAAGATCGGTACGAATGCGTGCGTGCCGAGTGTATAGAAAAGGGATGGATGTGCAATGTGATGCCTATCGAGGTTGGATGTCGAGGATTTTTAGGACACTCCACCATTTCGCTTCTTTCGAAAATAGGCGTCACTGGAAGGGATTTTAAAAAACAAAAATGTCGCCTGCAAACAATTGTTAGACAGGCGTCATGCTGGATCTGGCGCAATTCGAAGACATTTGCAAAGAGAGCATAATATTGTCCACTTCTTCCGTTCTCGGGCTGCTCTGGAAAAAAAAAAAGAGAGGTAGGAAAGAAAAAGAAGGAAGGGGGGAAAGGAAGGAAAAAAGGGAAATTAAAGAGAAAAATAAATAAATAAAATTTAAATTAAAATTAAAAAGTTAAAAATAAAAATGAAAAAGTTAAAAACAGCGTTTTTCCTCTGCTTGAATATGCCAGGTAATTTTTTTTTTATATCCTATTTATTGCTTTGCCCAGCAGCAATAGCTGCTGGTGGCGCCAGGGGTGGCAGTCCCGCTTTAGCCACCGAAACTGTGTCATCACCTCTGGTTAGCGGCTGATGAGGGCAAAGTAAAAGCACATGTGGTCACATGTTGTATGTAGAATTTAAGGCTAGACAATCTAAAGGAGAGGATAACTTAAAAAAATACCGACGAAAAAAGTGACCCCCCCCTGTAGAAAAGTGCCTAGTTGAAGGGGAAGATATTAATGTTTTTAGCCAATTTTTCGATATTTGTCGTATGAAAGATCGAACTTTAAAATGATACCGATCTTGGTAAAATCCCCCGCCTCTATTGAAAATTTAAGGCAGACATGCAAACAGACATGCAAACAAACATGCATACATACATTTATATATTGGTAACTAAAAATTTTTGACACAAACCGATGAAAAAGCTTGCCCTATCTCTGAATATCCTTTATGTAAAATTTCAAATATTTAGACCAGAAATTGTCTGAGTAATTTGGGAGAAACCGCAGAGGTCAATTTTTTAACCTTGACCCCTATTATGACCCCTTAACATTTATTGTTTTGGGCTCAAATCAAATTATTACGTTAGATCCATATCCAAGGAATCTATATCTAAAATTACAAGTGTTTAGACACAAAATTGTCGGAGGAGTTTGGTAGAGTTCTCAACGATCAAATCATTGAACTTTGACCCCTTAATCGCCAAATTTCTGTCCGAAAACCGATCACATAGATTTACCCAAATCTCAGTACCCTGTATGTCAAATTTCCAGTCTGTAGACTAAAAATTGACAAAGTTTTTGCGTATGGAAATGTACATACACAGAAACACAGATACACAGAGAGACAGATACACAGACACATTCACTTTTATAGATATATATATGTATGTATATAGATAGATAGATAGATAGATAGATAGATAGATTTGTTTATCAAAAATATATACGTACACATAAATATATATATGCAAACAATTTTGTGTTTACTGTAAACTTTTTTCGCAAATATTATGCAAGTATAAATCATGTAGAATATCTGCATGACTATAATTACAGGTAATAGTTAACTAAGGATGATTATCCCATTAAAAAACCGAAGCAACTAATAGGGAATTAATTCAAATAAATGTTTAAAAGAATATGCAAATTAGCTAGATCGTTTGCTAGTGAATGCAATTCCACAACCAAGATATAAGAAAATTGTATTTTCTTTTTAAATAAATAGAAAAGAGGGTTTTTAATATGAATATCGATACACACAAAAGAAAACCGAATTTATAGGAGTATATAAGATATAAGATAGATAGATTAAACAGAAATATATACGTATACATAAATATATATGGAAACAATTTTGTGTTTACTATAAACTTTTTAAGCAAATATTATGCAAGTATAAATCATGTAGAATATCTGCATGAATATAATTATACGTAATAGTAAACTAAAGATGATCATCCCATAAGAAAACCGAAGCAACTAATAGGGAATTAATTAAAATGAATATTTAAAAGAATATGCAAATTAGCTAGATCTTTTGCCAGTGAATGCAATTCCACAAGCCATGTATAAGAACATTGTATTTTCTTTTTAAATAAATAGAAAATAGGGTTTTTAATATGAATGTCAATACACACAAAAGAAAAACGAATTTATAGGAGTGTATATATATATATATATATAGGGGATTAGAACAAGAGTCTACAGAGCAGAGTATATTTTAATATATTAGTAAATTCATTAATACAATAAAAATAAAATAAAAGAAAACAGTGCTCGTTGTAATGATTGGTGTAAGATGATTGATTTTGTTTGTTCTTCTTAATGAAACAGATTTTTAATTTTTAATTTTAATTATAAATTATCAATCATCTTACTCAATATTATTGTTACAAGTGTTAAGTTTGCAGGTTGAAACAAGTAACGTAGAAAGCAATACAAATGACGACTCAACAAACAAAGGTAGATCAAATAAGAGGTGTATTAGGAAAAGGTATATTTACAGGATATTTACATAATGGTGTCAAATAAGAGAGTATTTGCTAGAGAAACATATCTGCTCTCGGCGGCCTTCGGTGGCTTCTGGTGAACACACACTCAGACTAACTGAGTCTTCCTATTTATGTGTAATTACTATCCACATATGCAAATGAATGTGTGCAACCACAACACCCTCCTCCCAAGATTTGAAGTCGCACAGATTTCAATATCTTTTTCTCTTGGGATTTAACATTAATGGTTCATTAAACTTTCTTGCAAATGTAGCATTTTTTCTTCTTATAAGGGCAATCCGATTCCCAATGTCTTTCTGCGCATCTCTTACAGTTATATCTAGGAAGAGACTTGTTATATTCTTTACCATAATTATAATTATTATATTTGGAATATCTCGTTCCGTTTTGACTGCTTTTATTTGTATAGTTCTTGGATGGTGTGTATGGTTTTCTAACCTTTCTTACATATGCCACTCCGGATTCTTCTATCTTTTTTTAACCCTTTTCAGTGTAATGGCCCTTTCACAATCCTCTGCTAATTTCTGAAGTGTTAAATCTTGCTCAGATTCCAGCTTAAACGACACTCGTCTGCGTATTTCTGCATTTTTTGTGGAGGCTAACCATTGTGCGAAGATTAGGCATTTGAAATCTTCTACTGTTAGTTCCGCTAGCTTAACATTATCACAGTTTTTATTGACAACTGATGCGTATGTCAAATAATCTTGGTTGTCCATCTTCCTTAGATTCATACACAACCATCTCTTATGAAAAAGAGATATATTCGGATTAAATAATTCTTTTAGTAATTTTACAGCTTCCATGAAATCTAATTCCGTAGTTCTTTTAGGTAGTATATAATCTACGAACTTTCTGTGTTCTCTTACACCCAACTTCCTGAGTAAAAGGCTCACTTTCTGCCTATTTGGCCAACTTTTGCAGTCCAGTTGAAAGACATCCTGGTATCTTGTATAGTATGCTTCAAAAGTCTTTTCTTCCTCCGGCACATAATTAAATGTGTCCATGCTATTAAATATAGTTGTATGCGAGAAAATAGTACTGTCGACATTTTCTCGATTAGTCTTTAATAGTTCCAGTGTTTTAGCAAAACGTTCATTTTGCCTTTCTTCATATTCAAATTGTAATTTCTTCTGCCTTTCTTCTTGTTCAAGTTGTAATTTCTTCTGCCTTTCTTCTTGTTCCATTTGCCATTTCAATAATTTCTCCTCTCTACGTGCATCTAGCTCGGATTGCGCCTTTTGTTGCAATTCAAGAAATCTTCCATTTTTTTTTTATCCTTCAGTAGCAGTAATGCAGTTACAAAGAAAAATTGTACAATTTCACACGCAACACAATATCCGTACCATATAAAATGGCTTGTGTTACAAAAAAAATTGTTCATAGTTCCTGTTTTCAATAGTAATATCGCTGCTCGAATAATATTTTCTCACTTCGCTAGAGAGTCAAGCTCATCCAACCACAACATAAGAACTGAGGCTTTTGCTGAAACCACAAAATACGATTTACTTTTCCGTTTTAGGCATTTCCTAATAAATAACAGCCGAACTTAAGTACAACTCTTTCCATAGAAAAAAATAAGTTTTTCAACTCGAGTCACAATTGAAAAAAATAAAATGTATGGACTACATTGACATTTTTTTTTTTTTTTTTACGTGACGTTTTACTGTCTTTTATCCGTTATCCAGTGACAACTTTAGTTTTAAAAAAATCTTTCCTGGATTTTAGTTTAACTGTGGTATTTTTTTTTTTAAATACCGAAGACAAAAATTATGTTTACCAAAAAGTCTTTAGTTGGTATTTACAGCAATTTAGGAAATCCACTGGTGAACTTTTTTTTTCTTCATATGTTACTTCCTTGTAATTTAGTAATACGAATCTGTTCTTCGTAATTTAGTAATACGAATCTGTTTGTCGTTTTACAAAAATTCACTTTTACAGTTTGTTATTTTTTTAAAGATGGATTCCACGGGAAACGGCGTAAATCGTCGCTTTTTTGGGTTTTTTTGCCACGTTCGAGTTTGTTTGTGTTTTCTTTGAGACTGCAATTAAAGGTTTTGGTTTGTCTCTTTTTTTTCCGACTAGTATTTTAGTAAATAAAATACTATTAATCGAGGTTACTATTTTTTTTAACCCGAATGTAGTTTTTGTTCTTGGAATTTGGGAAACAACCGTTTCTTTCTTTTAGTGTTGTACTTCGCGAGGAAAATGTTTTACAGTTTTCCAATGTTCGCTGAATTATTCATTTTTTCCGCTTGAGTTGAACTTCTCTTTAGCGTAAAATCCGTTTTTACGACTATTTCGTTCGTCAAAACTTGTATTCCTTAGAAAGGTCAACCGTTGCGTTGTACTTTTTTTTAGTGAGTTCTTTCCATTTCTTCGTCAAACTGTTATATTTGACGTTCATCCTCGTCGTCACTGTTAAGTTTGCAAGTTGAAACAAGTAACGTAGAAAGCAATACAAATGACGACTCAACAAACAAAGGTAGATCAAATAAGAGGTGTATTAGGAAAAGGTATATTTACAGGATATTTACATAATGGTGTCAAATAAGAGAGTATTTGCTGGAGAAACATATCTGCTCTCGGCGGCCTTCGGTGGCTTCTGGTGAACACACACTCAGACTAACTGAGTCTTCCTATTTATGTGTAATTACTATTCACATATGCAAATGAATGTGTGCCACCACAACAATTATATATATATATATATATATATATATATATATATATATATATATATATATATATATATATATATATATATATATAGTTGCCCAGTTGTAAAATACGATGTATAGTGAACCATTACAACTGCTCAATGCGCTCTGGGTCTAGCTCGGGCACACATACACAAAGCAAGCTATGCGCAGAATCAGATCATCAGGCATGTGACACGAATGGCATCACCTGACCTTCAGTTCCGGTGACACTTAACCCTAGTCCTCTGATTTTTTTTTCTTTCTTCTCTCTCTCTCTCTCTCTCTCTCTCTCTCTCTCTCTCGCGCGCGCACGCCTGGGCATCAAGCACTCGAAGAGCAACTAACAGACTTATAACGTGAGGCGATCTAATCCTTCACAAACTTTAATATCAACCAAGAACAATCGAACATAATGACTTATCAAGAACAATCAATTATTCCTAAAATACAACAACACTTTCAAATTAGCTTTGCTTATTTGTGTACATCACAAACATGTTTTCACGTTATTTTACTTTGTTGTAAATAAATGATTCTTGGAAATTTTTTAACTCGATATTTGGTTGCATTAATCTGAAGTCAAACTTTTTGAACGCGTTTTTTTATTCTTTACATATCTTTAAAGATTTTTACAGATATATATATATATATATATATATATATATATATATATATATATATATATATATATATATGGGCGGAAGTTTCTCGAGAGCTCTTTCAGCTATCATCTCATTAGGAGAAAATCGATAGCGTAAAAATAATACTAGAGTTCTGATGAGGAACTATTGAATGTGCCAAAAATTACGGGGACACTAAAATAAAGTTTATTAACGTTTAAAAAACCATTAAAATGATGGCACAACGAGGGAGAAAATAAAGAAAAGAACGGAAGAAAAGATTCACAGTTCCCCAAAGAGAAACAATGCGTTAGATGTTTCTTTCTGCCAGCACAAAGAAGGTTTCCGCACCGCAATAGAGACAGACTCCAAAATCTTTAAAATGGTTTCTGGAGTCCGCTCTATGTAGCACCTCGAACCATTAAATTCTATATCTATCGGCACAGCACGGGTTGTCAACCAAATGCTGGTCAATAACAGAGTCCAAGGCTGCAGAAGGAGGGAGACTACCAGACCCCATCCTCCCTTGTCTGATATTCGATGGAACATGCTGGTTTATACGAGTCAAAAGATGCAAGGATGTTCGTCCAACATAACCACCATCGCACTAGTATTTGAGTTGATATACAATATTGCTATTTTGGATGTAAGGCAAACTTTCCTTGCGAAAAGAAGGAAATGCAGGTCTCGTAGTACGCAAGGACACAGAATAAAGGCAGTCATAAATACTTCTGCGAATCTGTTTGGAAAGTCTGTTACTTTTTCCCCCAGTCCACGGTAATTTTAAATAAACCGGCCATTTCAAAGGTCCAAACTTTTTAGGGGATTTAAAATCCGCAACCTTTTTAAAAATACAGTCATCAATAAGGTCAACAGGATAACCATTATTAATGAATATTTCCCTAATCTTATCGAGTTCGGTGTCCAATCTGTTAGGTGAACAAATCATCAGGGTTCTATGTACCAAAGTATTAATTAAGCGGACCTTACGTGATTTTAGTACAAAAGACATATAGGCCAGTAAATGTCGGCTTCCTATAAATTGTAGTGAGAAAGCCCCCTCCCCTTGAACGTTCGACAAGAACATCCAAGAAGGGAAGCGAATTGTCCTTCTCACTTTCCATAGTGAACTTTAGAGCTCCATGCAAAGAATTCAACCTATCAAAAAATATCGACGCTTCACTTTGCGGTGGAAAAACAGCAAAAGTGTCGTCAACATATCTGAAATATGCAATGGGTTTTGTTATAGAATTAAACAGAACGGATTCATTGTACCCGACGAAAATATCCGCTAAAGTTGGGGGCAACGGACTCCCCATTGAAACCCGTCAATCTGACAGTACATAATATCACAAAAACTAAACTCCACAGATTTTGTGCACATTAAAATGAGTTCAATAAGAATCTCTTTAGAAAAACATATTATACAGCATAATTCTTGCTGACACACCGGTTTCCTATGTGGTCTCTGCTTATCTGGGCATCGTTTAGCACTTTTCCTTGTCACTGGACCCAAGCATTGCCGATTTAATAGATTTAATAGTTGGCGATTGCCTCACAATTACACGCGCAGCTACCCTTACAAGGCGTATCTATTGTCTCTTGGGACGGGCTGAGGCATCGCATATTTTAATTCATGCAGATTTGGTATTTATTATTATAGAGCTAATTCTCTTTTGATTATTATATTGTACCCAATATATAGTAGTGATTTCAAAAGTAAAAAAAAAAACATTATATGATTTGGTTGCCATCAACTAGATTTGAAACCAAAACGTTATTCGTTACTATCTGAGCTAAGTCCATATGCACATCAAAACTTTAAAAATTAACAGTCTTCAATGTATAAATCTATATTTATGCAGAGAATCGGTGTACCACGATGTTTGGCCAGGGTTGAGTAACCAAGATAATCAATCTACAATTTGTCTTGGTTGATGGGATGTCCCGACACGTGAAGGACTTGCGCCTTGATACCGTATATTCTCGTCAAAAGATTCCGACAGCACAATTTTTTCGGAGTGCATGTTGGAAAGTCTGATATCCGATGACGAAACACTCAGAAGATGGTCATGAGGCAAGAGTAGAAGATGCGCGTGCTCCTAAAGAAGCCCATGGTTCTGAAGAGGCCCCATAATTGCGAAGAAGCACCCGACAAAGACGACCACCGCCGGGATGTAGTCTATGTGATTATCAAATCACAGGGTGGGGGTAGCGGAATTGAACAAAACTGAGGTTACAAAATGACGTGCACAAGAATCACCGTCATTCGAACCCGGAATCCGTTTAGTACAAGGAAAAGAGAAGGAAAGAAAGATATGCAAATCGTGGTACTGTCGCAATTAAAAGGCTGCATATAAGGACTTTTTAGTCGCGTGCAAGCGACTCTATAAGTCACTCCGTCCGTTGGTCGGTCTGTCGGTCTGTCCGTAACACTTTTGTGCTTGGCCTTTTTGGTTAAGATAAAAGGTCTGTTGTTAATAGATGCTGTTCTTAGCTTTTGAAGCTTTTCCTTTTTTGTTTTTACACGTCAATAAAAAATATTTTAAAAATTGGGAGTTAAGTAGGACGTCCCCCAGTATGAAAGGGTGAATGCGGTATTATGGTGAAAGAAGATACTAGCTGGGAGAAACTTTTGATTTTGTTAAGTTGTGGAGTGACAAAGATGACCAACGACCCCCACAATCCCATCTTTTGAGTTGGCCATATGCCTAAGTTTTTGTTCATTGTTGATTTTCACTGTATTTTTAACATGAATAAAGGATTTAATATCTTAATGTGTAGTATCTGTTCCGGCAGATACTGCAAGCAAAGACTATATTTGGGGGCAACCCCACATATGACCTTGGTAAATGTAGGGGCAACCCTTCATACCAATTCTCACTATCCAGCACCCCTATTCCCCGAGGAGTTGGCCCCCATTTCCCCTTCACTCATCACATTAAAAATCGGCCTTGTGCCTAATTTGCTCGGTGGGGGAGCAAATAATACTAACCCCACATATAAGACCTTGTCAATGTAGGAGCATCACTTTTCTGTATTAATTTAATGTAAAATCATCACCCACTTTACAACCAGTCAGTCTCAAAGCCATTTAAGTCATTCTCCAGATCATTCGCGTTGGATTTGAAGGATTCCAGTTATTTTTTAAGCATTCAAGTCATTCTTAAGGTCATTCAATTCATCCTTAAGTTCATTAAAGTCATTCTTAGTCATTTACTTTTTATTTATTTAAGTCATTTCAGCCCATTTTTCGGTAATTTTAGTTTATCTTTAAGAATTTCATGTCAATCCTGCATTCACGCATTCATTCATTACACGAGAGCATGCGACTAATGGCTATCGGCCTTGTTTTGTTTTTTTGTTTTTTTTTTTGGGGGGGGGTGCGAGATGATCCGAATGTAATCGTGATTTTGTAGTTCGTTGGAGCATCCGCCATTAAAATACTTGTAAATCAGGCAGATGGATGCAACATTTGCTAAGATTTTGTTATCTCTACTGGCCGGTGTAACGCAAAATATTTCCTTGTAAAAATAATATTTTTTTATTTAAAAGTTGGAACGATAAAATTGTCGCCTTAGAAAAGATGGCTTGCATTCACAAATATCCGTGGGCTTAGAACTAATTTAGCTGATGTTGAAGCATTTCTCCTAACAAATATCCCGGATATCTTAGCACTAAGTGAGACTAACCTACACTCCTCCATCCCCTTTAACATGCCTGGATATCTTCCACTCTGCCGTAAGGACTCTGACAGACACATGCACGGACTTGGAGTTTACATTCGTAATACACTTCCCTTGACTAGAAAAACAAACCTAGAATCGGATGATCAAGCCTTTATGTGCTTTAGACTAATCTTACAACACAACATTAGCTACTTTTACTTTCTCTACCGCTCTTACTCGACCCAGGACTGCAACATAATAAACAAAGTCTCTTACAGCATAGACACGGCACTCTCCCTCGACACTAGCGTACAAGATCATGTATTTGGTGACTTTAATGTTCATCACAAAACTGGCTTGGATTCTCTACTTACACAGATGTAGCGGGCAGCACAACACATAGCTTCTCTATATCTCACTCCCTATCACAAATTGTTACTTTTCCAACCCGTTTCCCTGACCAGGAAGAACAACATGTATCACTTCTAGATCTGTTTTTGACCACAGTTCCTGATGATTGTATAATGAATGCTGACACCCCACTTGGGAACGCTGATCATGCAGTGATAATGGTTGAAATCGCCCTAAACTCTACAGCCAAAACTGAAGAGCCAGTGCTCAAAACAACGAGATATTATAATAAGGCTGGCAGGGATCAGAGATACCCCATGAGGAAATATTTTTTCTCTTCCTGCTGAACAGTGCGCAAATGAGACCACTGAATGGTTTAAAACTGCAATCGATGCACATGTTCCCATGCGGAAATTTTATAGCAAGCCCCACTCTCCCCAATGGTTTACTTCTACTTGCGCAACTGCCATTGCTCAAAGGCAGCATGCATACCACAGATTTAACCAACATAAGTCCAGTTCCCACAGACAGAAGTACGTAGAAGCTAGAAGTAACGTTAAGAAAGAAATAGCGACAGCTAAGAGAGAATTTACGGAAACCACTAAAACATGCATCGAAGCACAAAAACTAGGAACTCGTGACTTGGAAAATCTACAACAGTGTAGTAAATAATGGGTAATCAACAATTCCCCCACTAACCAAAAATCACGAGGTTGTTTGCTCAGCAACCGAGAAGGCTAATATGCTTGCCAGTCGGTTTGCCTCAAACTCCACACTAGACCCTTCCAACCAACCCCTACCTGAATGTCCTATGCGGACAGACGCCACGCTAGACGATCTGAAAATCATCCCTGCTCAGGTGCATGCTATCATAAAAAACCTTGATACTTCAAAAGCATGTAGACCCGATCTCATCCCAGCTGTGCTATTAAAAACGTGCTCAGCCGAAGTAGCTCCAGTTCTCTCCAAACTCTACTACAAATTCCTTAATGAATCTTGCTTGCTGTTGGCAAACTGCTTCTGTGGTACCAGTATTCAAGAATTCTGGCGAAAGATATGACCCATCAAATTATCGCCCCATTAGCCTCCTCCCATTTTTTTCCAAAATATTTGAGACCTAAATTAACCATGCTCTAGTCCATCACTTTACAGATGCTAAATTTCTGACTGACCAACAATATGGATTTAGACAAGCCAGTTCTATGGCAGACATCTTAACTGTAATCTCTGAACGTATATACCATTCACTGGACAAAGCGGGGGAGGGCAGAGCGGTAGCTCTAGATATATCAAAGGCTTTTGACAGCGTGTGACATGAGGGTCTCCTCAGGAAAATTAAATCATACGGTATCACTGGTAGAATACTTAACATAATTAAATCCTTCTTAGATAAGAGAAAAATACAGGTTTTCCTCGACGGTCGAATATCTAAACAATATGATATAAATGCGGGAGTGCCTCAGGGGTCTATCCTTGGACCTCTATTGTTCCTAATATTCATTAATGACCTCCCCGACAAAATTTCCTCTGAGATGAGTATATATGCTGATGACACCATACTCTATAACAGGCACGACAGGAAAACAAATGAACACATATCTAAAGAAATGGCAGAAACATTAGAGGCTGACCTCCAATCTGTAGTGGAATAGGGACAAAAATGGATGGTCACGTTCAATGCCGCCAAGACTAAACTAGTTTCATTCAATAATTACAAGAAACTTTCTCTACCACCTATAGCAATGGCCAGTGACTCCCTATCTGAGAGTACATCTTTCAAACTCCTTGGCCTAACATTCACAGGAAACATGAGTTGGAACAATTACATTGAAAGCATTGCCAGGGCCACTGCAAGGAAGGTGGGCTCTCTCTACCGTGCTAGAAAGCTACTAACACCCGAAAGTATCCTGTACCTCTATAAGGCCACCATTCGCCCATGTATGGAGTATTGCTGTCATATTTGGGCTGGTGCGTCTGCTACTAGTCTCTCGGTCCTTGACAAGGTTCAAAAGAGAGTCGCCAATCTGATAGGCCCTGAACTGGCATCTAAGCTTCATCCTCTGTCCCATCGACGAAACGTTTCATCCCTCTGCCTGTTCTACAAGTATTTTAATGGTGAATGCTCTGACGAACTGCAGACACTTGTGCCCCCACGACGTAAACACCTTCAACAAACCCGACAGGCTGCTAAATCCCACCCCCACACTGTAAAGATCCCTAGATGTAAAAGATATTTCTACTCTAGTAGTTTCTTCCCCAGAACCGCTAGACTTTGGAATTCCATTCCAGGTCCTTGCTCCCCAACTCTACTGACGTGCAGAAGTTCAAGTGCAACGTGAACCGACATCTTGCTCCCCAAATCCCTACATAGTACCTCAGTAGTTGTTGCCCCTGATAGTAGCCCCCTACACCAAAGTGGCAATTTGCCTTGTTTGGGGTGAAAATGTAATTTAAAAAATGACATGATTCCATTTTAGTTTGATGAAACCCGGGTTTCTTTTAATTGAGGACTATCTACTAGTTGGCCAGTTGTGTACAAATCCTAAGAGGACCCTTCTATCATGTCTGAAAGTGGCACAATGATTCAACGAGTGAGATCGGAGATGCGCCGCTGTATAACTCATGCTCTCTATCGATTTGTTATAACAACAGGATCATTGCCAGCACCCTCAAAGTGCATCGCTGGATTGCCACGAATAACAGAAACGTGTCTAGGGTGATGAAAACTAAGTTTCTGGCAACGATTGTTGTCTTTGGTGTTGTTTCAAGTGAGGGCCATATCACGTCACCTCACATCGAAGTCGGCTTGAAAGTCAACACAAAAGTATACCTAGATGTTCTAATGCAATCAGGTGGCCGTTGACAGAGCCTGGGTGTGGCTGCAGGACTCGGCGCCGGCCCACAAGTCTAAAGAGACCCAAGCTTGGCTTCAGAAGGAGTGCTACGACTTTGTACCCTTCCCTCACTGCCCCCCTCCTCCTCCGACCTGAACCCGCCGGGCTACTTCGTTTGGTCATATGTCGAGATCACCAACATGACCTTCCCTCAATAGCCAGCATGATCGCCGCTATCAGCCTTCTTCTTCTTCTTCTTCTTCTTCAAAACTGGAAGTATCTTTGTCACTAATGTCCGGAAGTTCTCTGAAGATAGGCACTAGAATTTCATCATAAAGAACTATAGGACGACGTGCTGATTGAAGATCTGGATACTTGAGGCTGTCCCGGTTCTTTCTGTTGATCTCAGTCAAATGAGCAACGCAGAAGTAGCTGTCAGTGACATGGCCTGTCGGCTCCCTCAAACACATGGGAATTCAGACTCTTCTTGTCATTGGTCCACCCACGCAGAGTTTCGGTGCACACAATGTGTGGCGCCCAAACTTTATCCTAGTCACTAAGTTTAATACCAAAATAAGCATGCCTTATGAAACTTGTAACTGGTTTCCTATTATGGGCAATGGTGTAGTTCCTACAGTTGTAGTAGAACATGCCAACCTTATTTCTGCACTATGTTCTGAACAAAGCCATCTCATTCACCTGCAAAAAAAATACACAGAAGATAAGAATACACACAAAAAACAACAGCATCAATGAACACGTTGTCATATTAATAAACAAACAGGATTGCCAGATTCACGCGCAACAAATTAAAAGAAAAATAGAAAAAATTAAATTAAAGACAGAAAATCAAACACTTTTAAAAGTTTACCCATTCCATAAGTAAAAAGAAAAGATATTTCACGCGGCATCTTACTCCTACCAACTTCTAAAATGTTCCACATGCGTACATGAACAAAAACGTAAAAAGAACATGTACCCATATCTCAAAAACTTCACCTGATTGAGTAAAGCCAATGTGGTTTCTGGATTCGGCACATTAGATTCACTCTAAATCAGCTTTAAAAAAAACGCAGAAAATAAAGTTGTTGAAATCAAGGCTGCATCATCTAGGACACACTTTCCTTTCAAAAACAACTTCATGGCTGAGAAGAGGTAAAAGTCAGAGGATGCAATGTCAGGAGAGTAGGGAGGTCGGGGGAGTATTTCATAACCACACGCCCATTCTTCTGATCTGGCGACATGCGAGGTGTGAATCGGAGCGTTTTCCTGCAGGAGGAGGGTAACTTTGTGACCTTGCCCCGCCTCTTGATTTTGATAGCTTCCTTTAAGTTCCTCAAAAGTGAAGCATAATAGGCTTTTGTAATTGTGGTACCTTTTGCCAGGAAATCTGTCATCACTACTCCGTCCTGGTCCCAGAAGACTGTGAGCAGGACCTTGCCAGCGGAGGGCTGCACCCTTGCCTTCTTTGGAGGTTGTGAGTCCAAGTGCTTCCACTGCATTGACTGGGCTTTGGTCTCTGGATCATAGTGATGGACCCATGTTTCATCCTGTGTAATCAGTCTTTTGAAAAACTGACTCATCTTCTTGGCACATCTCCAAATTCATCCTCGAGCACTCGACTCGTTCTCGCTTCTGGAATAGTGTGAGTAACCTGGGAATCCATCTGTCAGACACCTTATGCACATGCAAATGGTCATGAATGATAGTTTCCACATACCCTGTACTAATCTTGACATCTTGGGCTATTTGGCGAATAGTAATGCGCCGATCTTCCAAAATGGCAGCCTCAACTTGACGGACAGATGCCTCATTAATGGCAGAAGGGGCGACCAGGTCTGGGAGCTGTTTTCACAGACTTCCGGCCCTATTTGGATTCACGATGCCAGCGGTTTACAAGGTCATATGATGGGGCATTATCACCATAAGTTTCTTTCATTTCATCAAAAGTCTCCTGTGGTGTGCGTCTTTTCAAATACAAAAACCGAATCACTGCTCGACATTCAACAGGCTCCATTTCACACCTGACTCAGTTCAAACACCTGTAAAACAGAAACCACAATTAGTTCAGAGCTGTAATTTGCTACATAACCCGTGGAGATATAAATCATAGCATGTGCAAAATTTCAGCTAGATCGGACAACTGAAAGTGGCTCAGGGGCATTACTTATTGGACGCCCCTCGTACTATAAATTTCTATCGTGCAATCATGCCAAACATGTTTATATATATATATATATATATATATATATATATATATATATATATATATATATATATATATATATATATATATATATATACTAGCACGACGCCCGGCGTTAACCGGTCGTAAAGATGCTTAAAAATGATATTTAAGCAGATTTCGTATTTATTATAAAAAATCAATTCTCCGTTCATTATTATACGTAGATTTCTTTCTGAAGTATAAATCAGAAACAACCGCTGTAAATCGCTTTCCTTTCCTCCTCTCTTTATAGAAAACTTAACGGAACTTCCCAGAACAAATGTTCTTTTCAAGAACTCGTTTTCTCTAGAGCACAATACCACGTGACTGCTTCCCGGCTAACTAAAACTTGTTCGTTTTCAAGTCAAATGTTACCAAATTCTCGTTGAGCCGTCCTCTTAAATAATAAAAGTATCCCAGTTTCAACCATCGTGACCAATCCTCATGGTGCAGTCTCACCGTTTATATGGTAGGTGACGTTGGTCAATTGATTAATGACACATACTGATGACCTTTGTGTCCCACGTTTGAATCCAGTTCGTTCTGCAAAAAACTTTTTTCACTTAGGATGTTGCCAACTTTTACGTGGTCCCTCCTGTAATGCCCGATGTCTTTCTAGAAGGAATTCTGGCTAGAAAAATATCGGGGAGACCAATGCCAATAATAGGATCTTCGGAGTCATACGATATGATATGATGATGACTATCTATCTGACAAACTGCTTGAGTGGCCTTTGGGTCTAGATAAGTGATTACTCATTAATACATAAAAAAAAGTAAAAGTGAACATTTTAAGATGTAAATGAACAATTGTGGAGAATTCGGTAAGAATCGAACTCGGATACACTGGCCAGCTAGTATTTTATTAGTAACAAAAGGCAATCTAAATTTTGCATTTGGGCTCTCTCGGCCCCTCTAAGCGCCTTCCTACCTCTGTCTGGTCGGGTGTCATCTCAACAAAGATAAGTGGGCGGGTGTTACTTGAGATGATAATTTAAACCAGATGCGTCCTGACTAAAGTGAGGAAATTGCAATTTTAAAATTCTCATAAATGGAACTCATACCACCGTGTTTGATATCAAAAGGTTTACTATAAAAATATAGATAAAAGCTTGTCCCCAGACTTGGTTTAAGTCGTCTGGGAGCAGATCATGAACGTCGTATCGCTGGGGCAAACACGGGTAATATTGACATGGAGGCTCGTATAGAGTTTCATGTGAAAACGGAAACTGAGGCCACCAGAACAAAACTCAATAAACTGTACGAAACTGAAACAATATAAAAAATATTTTACACGAGAAGAAAATTTATAATTTTTTAATTTTAAAATTCTATAAATTTTTAAAATTTATGAATTCATAATTTTTAAAGAAAACAAAAAATCTTGTGTAATTATTACTCGAAATGTAAGTCTTTATTTGAAGTATTGAATTTTCAGGTTTATTTTTAATACTAGCAGGCCGCCCGACATTGCCCGGTCGTAAAATACGCTTAAATATATTTTGATTAATGGCGATTTCGTATTTATTATAATACTAGCCTGGGTGCCTGGAGGTGTGTGTTGAGCAAATGAAAAAAATGTGGTTGTAAGCAGGCACGAACCCGTACCGCGAAGGGGAAAAGAAAGTGAAAGAAAATCTGCCGTTTTAGCCGAGGTCTCCATAACGCTACTGGAAGTCAAAAACATTCAAATTAACCGAAATCAATGCAACAGTAACGACGACTTGTTAAAAAGTCAGCGAAAAAAAATCGACCCCTCCTTGTATAAAACGGCCGAGTTTAGGGTGAAGAAATTAATGGTTTTAGCCAAGTTTTCGATATTTGTCGTTCGAGAAAATGATGCCAATCTTGTCAGGATCCGTCGTCTCTATCGAAAGTTTTTGCAAGACATACATACATACATACATACATAGATACATACATACATACATACATACATGCATACATATATAATGAGTGGCACTCGTCTTGTCTGACGAGTGCCACTCCCTCAGACACTTAAAGTCCATGAGTCCAAAAATGACTTTTTTTTAGTCCTACCGCTCAAGCAAGCATGACACTAAAGCCAGTCATTGAGATCAATTATTACATGCTTCCAGCATTTCAAGCTTCCGCGCGTAACAACTTTTCCATCGCCACAGGACCATTTTTATAGACAAATGCCTGAGGGGGTATCTATACACAGATGATGTTACAGTCTTAGCTTTGTACGACAGCTAAGTCTCTCTCGGTTCAAAATGTTGAGATCCAGCAAGAAGCAAGAGCAAGATAGCTAGCAACAAGTCACACTGCAGACCAGCTTAATGCGGGTACTGATCTCCCGCTTTATGGTTTTTTAAATCAGAGATTTGCTTCTCCTAGAAAGGTTGCCTTCACCACGGCTTACGGGAGTCCTCTCCACCCCAACACACACATACATACACACAAACACACACGGTGCTAGTTGGCCGTTGACCCCGAAAAAGGGTTCATTCGCCCTTTGGAAGGTCTTGTTTTTAATCCTTCAAGGAGACTAGCCACCCTCCTCACCAAACAAGTCTAGCGGGGGAACCAGTTTAGTCACCGGTGACCCGACCATGAGGCAGGCAGTACTGGGTTACATGGTACCAGTAGTATATGATATGATATGGATACATACATACATACATACATGCATGCATAATTTATGTAGAGTTGAATGCAATAATCAGATAAGAAAGCGCCCTCGTGTGTGTGTATTATGTGGTCATACAACTTACCTTCGGATGGGATCTGAGAGAAAGATAAATTAAAGATGGCAGCCATGGATTTATAAGGTGTAGTCTCGTGGAATCTCACGAGATCTCATCTTCCACTGCACACGCATGCAAATGGAATGGGGTCAGTTTTCTAATAAAATGCCTGTTGGCAGAGGCAGTGGTGAGAACACGTGCTGGAAGTTGGGAGGAAAAGTTGGCAGTGATGAATTCTAGCTGAACTTTTGCTTATTGTATTTATTTTGTTTTGTTTTGCTGTTTACAAGACCATTTAACTGCAAGCTATTTCGGCGTAATGGGGGACAAGTTCGACCTTAAATTAATACCAGAATTCAGCGGCTCGACCCCGGTACTTGACTGGGTGGAGAAGGTGGAACTGCATTGCCTGTTGTCTGGTGTGAAAAGCATTGAACACGTGGTTCTTCCGCGTCTATCCGAAGGGGCTTTCGCGGTATATCAACAGCTTAGTCCTAGGGAAAAACAGGATTATGAAGGGATCAAGGAAGCATTATACAAGGCGTTTGCTATCGACCCCGCCACTGCTTCGGAGCAATTTGAGGCAAGAACCTTACATCCCGGCGAAACTGTCGACGCTTATTTGGCCGAGCTGACGAAGTTGACAGTGTTGTTTGGTGGGCTGCCTGAGCGGGCTTTGGCATGCAAATTTTTGGCAGGGCTCCCAACCGGAGCAAAGCAACTCCTGCGGGATAGCTCAAGCATAGCTTCATTGTCCCTTAATGGTAGACCGGGCCAGGACCGTGATGAAGAATACTTATGAGATGAGAGAACCGGTAGTCGCTGCTGCACAGTCCGCATCAAGTGATGATAGACCGTCCCAGGGGCCCGGCCTGCGTGGTGAAGTCGTGTGTTATAAGTGCAATGGCCAGGGCCACATTGCGAGGAACTGCCGGCGGCGACTAACAGCTGTTCACTGCGACCGATGTAATGAGACTGGTCATATGGCCCGGGATTGTTCGGGAAACGGGGTCGGGGACAATGTGCCAGTGTCGACCTCTTCCCCAAACAGAAATTAGACGAGGCGTTTCCGACCATTCATCAATGAAACATTGTGCTCAGCACTCTTCGACTCAGGGTGCTCTCGCACCATAGTGTGCGCAGACCTCTGCCGCACTTGGAAGAAGAAGACTACTAGAGTAACCACCCTCAGTGAAGCGAGAGGGACATGTTATTTTGTGCAGTTATCAAATAGTAATAATTTTAAAAGTTAAAGAAAGAAAATAACTTCTGCGCCACAATCGAGAATCGAAACCAAAACGTTTAGCTTACGATTTACTCTTTTCCTTTGGCATTAATGCCTGGGCTATGAAGACATGTTTGCTGCAAGGCTAAAAATCAAAACATGAGCCAGTAGCTATTACGTTACGCATGCATATTCGTAATGTCTTCGTTCGACCTTCGCCTGGTAAATTCCATTTACTTAATTTTCTCACTTTTGCACCGATTTTTCAGGCTAAAACACAAATACAAAGTTTCGCATGGATTTGAATACCCTATATATTAAGTTTCATGTGTGTAGACCAAAATCTGACAGAAGTCAAATAAACATAAGTTTTAAACAAGTTTATATGCGCATACATAAATATAGATAGAAAGAGGCTTGTGTTTACTATAATCTTTTTACGCAAATATTACGTGTTACGCAAATATTACGTAAGTATAAATTATGTGGAATATTTGCATGAATATAATTAAACGTAATAGTTAACTAAAGATGATTATCCCAGAGGAAAACCGAAAAAAAAAACTAATAGGAAATTAATTAAAAAGAATGTTTAAAATAATATGCAAATTAGCTAGATCTTTTATTAGACGAATGCAATTCCACGACTCATGTATAACATAGTTGTATTTTTTTAATAAATAAGAAAAACGGGTTTTTAATATGAATATCAATACACAAAAACTCACATTTATAGCGTATAGATTTCGTAAGCAAGTAAATTCGCAAGCAAGTAAATTAAAGTTGTCCCAATTTTTTTTTTAATTTTAATTAGACTCCGTTACACAAGTTCATTGCAATATGGCAAAAACGTAATTCTTTCACAAATACAGAAACTTTCTAATATACTTTTTCGAAATATTTTTATATACTTCAATTTTTTTTATAATTTTTATGCTTAACTTTTGAATAACAATTACAGTGTTTCTTTCAGTTTGTTGAGCAGTGTGCTTCTTCCGTATTTCGTTTTGGTTTCGGCCAGTTTCCGCTTTTACATAAAACTCTATTCGGACCTCAATATTGGTTATATCGATGAGGCATGTCAATATTAACCGGAAATATAACATGACTTTTTTGGAATTAATAACTAACGTAATGTAATGTACTTGCAATAACCCTTATCCCTGAGTGGCTTCCGAGCCTTGATAAGTGGTGATCACTGTGTAAAAAAAAATGTATCACCGTTTATCAAGGCACGAGAACTATCGAGGATAACGGTTAACGAAATAGTCAACAATGAACAACACTTTCAGGGGATTGAAAAGATTATTTAGGTTGTCAGAATATGATTATTTAGGCCGACGGCTAAACAAAATATTTGTTAACATTAGACTTGAAAACGACTACGTTGTAGTCAGCTGAGGATCAGTCCCACAGTATTGTATTCTACAAATGAGAAAGTTATTTATTCACACATCGGGAAGATGTGATACAAGGTCGGAAAAGTGTGATTTGAAACCAGCGCCCTAAAATGAGGAGAACTGTGACAAATATTGACAGTTCTCGGTAGGGAGGGGCTCAGGTGATTAGTAATGAATAACCCTTTCTCAAAGAGTGAGATGGCAAAGTCTTGGAAGGTGAAATCACTGGAATCGCATTGGGTAATACCTAAGACAGAGTCATCCTTACATATGGCAAAGACTCGGCCGGTCTGATCCTAATGCAGGTATTGGCAAGAAAGAAACGAATCAAGATGTATATTTAACATTTGGTCTTTCGCTCGATTTTGCCTAAAGAAACGTTGAACGTTGTTTGATCACAGAGGTTGAGGTGAAACCGATTTCTAAATTCTTATGAATATGATTAAAGAAATAAATGTTGCATTTAAGAAGAGTTTCCGATTGATATCTCTTCTGTACAGGTCCTTGAGATGAAAGAATTTTCAATAGGTATCTGAACATTTTGAGCGAGAAATGTCCCCAAAATATATTATTTAAATGAGATACTTGATAAAAGTTAATTGAGAATTCTTTGTCCTGTTCCGGATAACATGTTCCTTAATTTCTGGATAACATAAATTAATTAACAGAAATTAAGGAACACGTTATCCAGAAATTAAGGAACATGTTATCCAGAAATTAAGGAACATTTTTGACGTGAAAATTAAGTAAGTACTGCTGTTGGTCCCCCCGACAAAAGGAGGGTAGACCTGTAAATTCAGCCTCGTCCGTTCATCTGTCCGCACTTTTCTCAATAACTACGACTCGGAATTTTTGGAAATTTTGCACAAACATTGAACATGATATGAGTAAAAAAGTAACAGAAAGGATTTTCTGGGAAAACTCCGGTTGCCCCTCCGTAGGGGTGCCTTTCGGGTTAAAATTACTAAAATTTACACTTTTGTGCTTATTTAAAAAAAAAAAAAAAAAAATGATGACGTTGATTTTTATAAAACTTTCTGAAAATTTGTAACTAACTGATTTCTATATAATTTTGTTTGTCTATACGGCACTTCTGCATGACAGTGCCATGAGGCGAATGTGTGCATTTTAGTTTCAAGAAACGAAGATATAGGGCGTGTTTCAGTCGAGCAGGGGTCGATAAATTGTATCCCTCATAGAAAAAAAAACAAAACAAAAAACAACAATATTATTAAAAATTTATATAAATTTTTTATAAATAATTAAATAAAAACTTCTATATTAAAATTATATTTTGCTCTATTGAAAAACCAAAAACTATATTTTAATATATGTTTATACAATCTAACTGAGAAAAAAAACTATCTTTGTGTAAAAAAAATTCTTAAACCTCTACAAATGTTTCATGTTTTTTTAAATTATGTCTTGCTACATTTTGCTAAAATTATAGTTTGATATATTTTTTATACAATCTTATTGTAAAAAAAATTATACGTTGCTACATTTTATACAATCGTACAGAAAAAACAAATAATTCTAAAAACAATATATAAATGTTTCACGTTCTTAACGTTTATTTTTTTATTTTAACTTATAAATCATTCATTTTAAAGAAATAATATTAAAGCATTAAAATTATATTTATTATACAATAAATGTTTCGCTTTTCCTATATTTTTATGTTATTGATTTCGTTATTTTAGATTTTTTTTTTTTTTTTTTTGCGTTCTCGCAGACGTATTTATATTTGAGGTTCACAGAACCGCCGGTAGAGGGCATTTCTCATTCAAAGAACAGGGGTCGATAACTCGTTTCATGAGGAGAACTGTGACGGCATTTCTGCATGACAGTGCCATGTCGATAACTCGTTTCATGGCACTGTCATGCAGAAATGCCGTCTATACTTCGCGATAACTCTTGAGAGGATCTTTTAGAGCTAATAAAAACACTCCATTTTGGGGATTATTTTACCATATTTGTCCAAAATTTTCTGTGTATGTCTATTTAGCAGTTTTGCATGGTGCTGAACTACAATTTAAATATGTTAAGGCCTAGGGGACGTTTGGGCTAAAAAGGGGTGGTGCGGGCAAATGGTGAACTCAGTCTTTTTTTTTTTTTTTTGCATGGTGCAGAACTCAAATTTATATATGTTAAGGCCTAAAACTGTGGCGTTTTTTTCATTTTCACCAGGAATTGACATCTCCTGGGGACTTTGGGGGCAAATGCTGAACTTAGTCATTTTTATGTCTCGTTCACTGTGCACTCACGGGGGACCATCCATACTTCACTTCTTTTTGCTTAAAATCACATATTTAAAATAGCCGATCTTTCGACGCTACTTTAACAAACACCCGTTTTAAACCTTATCCTCGAGTGACTCTTGGTCTTGATAAATGGTAACCTAATACTAAAAAAGAACCTTTCATTAAAACCAAACAAAAATTCAGCGTGTTCTTATTCGTGTAGGCGAAAAGAGTGTGGCGTCACGAAGACGTCTTTTGCTAGAAATGCCAAGAACCTAAAGTAGGGCCTTTCCTCTGCATAAAATACCGTCTGCCCCAACCTTGCTCCCAACGAAATTCCACGCAGACGCCTCTGTTTTCCAACGCTAAGTCAGAAGGCGCAGACAGAAACTGACGGTTCCACTAAAAGTCGCAACAAAATAGCAAATGTTCCTTTAAATGAAAACTTGTCGATGCAATCCTTTACAGAACAATTATTTAAACAATAAAATGTTAACAGTTGGCACAAATCTATAATCCAAAAGAAAACACACACATACTTATAAATATAGATGAATATTTTATTCATTCCTAAAAATAGGAAGATCAGCTTACTCCATAACATTATTATTATTATTATTATTATTATTATTATTATTATTATTATTATTATTATTATTATTGGCGGCTCACAAGTAGCTTTCACACAGCTCATGAAGGATCTCTCCTTGAAAACAGCCTGCGGTGTTCCTGGAAGCTGGGCGACAACAAGTCTCCCCAGGTTTTCAGTACTCTCCACCTTTTCTGATAACATTTGCAAATGAATTTGCATTGTCGCAACAGCCACTTACCATTGATTTCTCGCTAGCAGCGGCCATTTGTCTCCACTGGAATTTGAGTGACAATAAGCCTCCCCAAGGTCCCAGTTCTCTTCACACTTGTTCAGCGGAGGTCTTGCCAGTGCTCTCTCCTTGGTCTTTCCATCCTCCTTGACCCTTCTTGCTTACTTGCCTTCATTCTTTTGGAGGGCGGTGATTGGGTAATGGGAGGGTGCGGTGGGGGAATGGGATAAAGAACTTATAGATATGCAGCTTCCATGTTCTTGGTTCCATGTAATGCTTCTTCATCTTTTGTCTCTGCAACAGTTCATCTGGCCCGCACATGTGGCTCATGTGTATTAGTTTCTGCTTTCAAGGGTTTTCATTGATATTTCAGCTGTTTTCATTATTGTTGTTCGCTGTATCTTTCCAGCCATTCCTCCGATTCAAATTTCTCCCAATTGTTCCTAGTTGTCCTACTATTATAGGTACTACTTGATTTTTTTTTCATCCATATCCCTTTCAGCACTCTGGCTGGCTTTGTATATTCGCTCCGTTTCTCCTTATCTTTGATATTTATCCTGTGGTCAGCTGGAACAGCAAAGTTTACGATTTGGCAGGATTTTTCTTTCTTGTTAATTATTACGATATCCGGTCTTCTTGTTTGGATGGGTTTATCCGTCTGTATGTCCATGTCCCATGGGATTTTGTGATTCTTGTTTTCAATTACTGTTGCTGGCTTATGCTTGTCCCATTTATCTGTGCTTTCGAGATGCAGTTGTTTGCACAATTCCTAGTGTACTGCCCTTCCCACTTGGTCGTGCCTATTCTTGTATTCATTTTGAGCTAGTTTGCTACATTCACTTACTATATGATTTATCGTTTCGTATTTTTGTCCACACAGTTTATATTTGCTGTTTTTTGTGTTTTGTCGATCTTTGTTTTGATGTAGTTGGTTCTTATCGAGTTATCTTGTGCTGCCGTTATTAGGGATTGAGTTCTCAGTTTACGCGTCCTTTTCGCATCCATGTCCGGGTGTTTTCGTTATTCTCATCTTTTGTCATCCTTACGAATCTTCCATGTAGTTTTTCTCTTCCCATTTTCTTTTTTTATTTTATTCTTTCTGTTTTGTTGATTTTTCCGTGTCTCTCGCTGCCATAATTATACTTTCAGTGTTTTGCATTATGCATTTTTCTAGTTCTTTTTTTGTGTCATTTACACAGTCTTCTGTACAAACTAGTCCCCCTCCCGCTGTCTTTCCTTTTCACGTAGAGTCGGTCAACATTGTCCTTCGAGTGTAATGCGTTGTGCATGGTCATGAGTTTCCTGGTTTTCTGATCGAGCTGTCTCAGTTTTTCTTTAGTCCACCCTATGAACGGTCCAGGGTATCTTACTAGTGATACTGCCCACGTATTAGGTTTCTGCTATATAATTTAACTTCCATGAGTTTTCTTGTTCTCCTTAATTATTCTTTCCCAATTCTACCTTTCATTTCTGTTGCTTTGATGGTGTCTGCTTCCAGAAATTCCAGATATTTATAGGCGCCGTGTTCCCCTAGTGCCCTCATCTCTGTTTGGTTGGGTAGTTCCATGCCTTCTGTCGTCTCCAGTTTCCCCTTTCTTATAACTAATAGTACGCAATTCCATTCGGATATCCTGGTTAAAGATCCTGGTAGTGTTTCGTAGTGTCTCTAGTTCATTTTTGGTCCTTGCGAAAAGTTTCAGATTATCCATGTACATCAAGTGGTTCATTTTTTCCTTTGTGGTAGAAAACTTGTATCCGGCTTGGCACTTTCTCTATTGTTCAGGGGCATCATGTTTATGATGAATAGTAATGGTGATAGTGAATCTCCTTGGAAGATGCCTCTTTGTATGTTAGTTTCTGTTATGTGTTGTCCATCAGTTGTCAGTTCCAATCTCCATGTTTTTATTGTATTTTCAATCACGTTGATGACCCTGTTTGGTATTTTATACATTTTTAAACATTCTATTATCCATGTTTGGAGGATCCGGTCGTATGCTTTTTTTGTAATCGATCCATGCCATAGCAAGATTCTTTCTCCTTCTTTTTACCTCCTTTAGGATCTTTTGGTCTACATATAGCAGGTCATGTGTTCCTCTTTTTCCTTTTTGGCATTCTTTCTGTTCTTCGGGGAAAAGTCCACCATAATTCAGGGAGTGGTAGATTTGTTCCCTCAGTTGTGCTGTCAATATTTTCCACATAGTGGGTAAGCACGTGATCGGCCTATAATTGCTGGAAGAGGCTCCTCTGTGTCCTTTTGTATCAGTGTGGTCTTACTTTTCGTCATCCAATCTGGCACGTTCGTTTCCTGTATACATCTTCTCAGGTTTTGAGCTAGCCTTTCGTGTAATGTGAATTTTTTAAACCAGTATGCGTGTGTCCCTTCGTTTCTTGGCGCTCTCCGGTTCGCCATTTTTCCTATGGTTTTGTTCAGGTTTTCATTCACTGTTCCTTCTTCGATTTCTTGTAGCTCTTCTTCCATATCTTCATATCTTTCAGCCATTCGGCATTTCTATTGTGATCCCGTCGTTCTTCCCATATCTTACGCCCGTATAGTTTTGTTTCTGTCGGGTTTAGTCGTTCTGTTTTTTTTTGTTTTCCTCCGTTCACATTTTTGTAGAATTGGTTTTCATTGTTTTCAAATGTTTTGCATTGTTCAGACTTGTATCTATATCGTCCCAGTTTCCCTTCTTTTGCTGTTAACTTGGGGGGGGGTCAATACTTCCTGTTTCTTATTTAGCCTCTCCCTGCCAGTCATATTTCCAATTTTCCATCTTGATGACGTCGCTTTCTTCCTGTTTATCGTTTATCGTTTTTGGCTTCTTTTTTATGTTTGTTTATTTGGGGTTTTAGCCTTATTTCCCCATCCAGGTTTTGTCGATGCATCTTTCCCGGCTGTTTTTCTGATTCGAACTTCATACTTACCATCTTGACTCCTGTGTAAATTAAATTGTTCAGGTCTGTGTTTATATGTTTGTATCTGTTGTGATGTGTTGTGATGTGTGGTGATGTATTGTGATGTGTTGTGATGTGTTGTGATGTGTGGTGATGTGTTGTGATGTGTTGTGATGTGTGGGTGGAGCTTGTTAATCTTCCTTGTTTCTGTTTTTAATTTCTTCTGTCCTTGATTCCTGAACGATGGGAGCTTTGTTTTTTCCTCGTTCATGAACTGTATTATTTTTTCTATTTTATCTGCTTCTTCCTCTGTGAGCTCTGTTTCATTGTTCTCAGTTTCGACATTTGTAGAGTCTGGTCTTCGTAGGTCCTCCGTCTGTGGTGTTTCTACTTGTGGAGCTTCCACTTGTGTGGTTTATACACGTGCAGTAACAGTGGGGGTGCTTCATGCTCATTCTCCTCATTTGTTTTTCGCTGTATTTTCGTTAGTTCTAGTTTTGAGAGCCAGCCTCTTAGTATCAGTCTTGCTTGATCCGCAATTCTTTGTTCTTTCGTATGGTAGTCAATGGACAAGTCCCAAAGCTGTTTCATTCGTTTTCGATAACCTCCAATTTTATATTAAGGGTGGCTTTTATAATAGCATTCCATTACGAGTCTATTCTCTTTCGTTGTCTATTTTTTCCTTCGAGTTTTCCTTTTTTTGATGGTTATCTTGGCTATGCTGTGTTTGGTCGGTAGCATTTTGGAGGATGACGACCGGGTTCCCCATGCTGGCTACCAAGGGAGCACCAGCCGATCATAACACCCAAATTTTTTTCTGGGTCCCACGGTTTGTGTTATTTGTATTGGACATTTGTTGTGGTGTTTGTGGCAACACCATGCCCAGAATTGTTTTGACGCAAGGATATTGTATACTTTTCATGTATATGGGAGATATCGTGCACTACCACACTAACATAAAGGACAAGAACAGACATCTAGTGCAAACAGATAAAAAAAGACTTATTAATATTTACTTAGTATAAGTCCGCAGCTCTATTCCATATTTGAATTTGCTTCCCCTTTTTTTTTACATAGGCATCACCACATTATCAAGGCCAAGAGGCCACTCAAGGATAAGAGTTAAAGAGCGTATAGTAGAAATTGGACATTATAGTAATCATTAGTAATGAAAATTTGGTAAAGTTGATAACTTATATGGAACGGCTCATCAAGAACTTATTTACGTTAGACTTGAAGACAACCATATTGTAGTCAGCCGGAAAGCAGGAAAACGGAAGACAATTCCACAGGCGTGCAGTTCTAAGAAAGAAGCTTTGTTCATGGAATCTACGTTTAGGTTTAGGCACAGATAAAGAGGAATTATTGATAGTGTTTACAGCTAGACGAGTGTTTCTTGTGAAAGTTTGGCGAGGGGGGACCATAGATTGAAGCTCAGTCGAACACTTTCCATGAAAATAACGATACATCAGAGACAAACTCGCAACATCTCTTCTGTGAGATAAAGGTTGCAAGGAAGAGAAAAGGACATCTCCTACGAGGCTACGAAGTCTATTTTGAACTCTATCAAGGCAGGCCAAGTCCCCTTCCATATTTACTTGTGACTTTGCATTGTGGAATCAACGTGGCACTGTTAGTTATAGTTTTCATACTTTTTTAGAATATTCAAGACACATTTGAATTTTAAATACTAACAGATATAAGCTTAAAATATAAAAAAAAAATTATTTAGCAAAATAAAGATGGAGATTTATCACGTATTGAGATATTGTCCCATACAAAGAATCTTTTTAAAAAATACACTTCAAAGAACGACATTGAATTTAGCGTCCTTTAGTCAGCAAACAAATATTTGTAATATTTATCTTTCTCAGTTTCATTCAAAGATTTTTTTTCAAATAGCTGTCTTCAATGCGTTAAATTTTTCTTTCTATAGATCCTTGTATTGGAGTGCGTGCACGGGACAGAGAGAGAGAGAGAGAGAGAGAGAGAGAGAGAGAGAGAGAGAGAGAAATAAAAAAAGGGGGACAAGGTGAACCCAAGGACAGCTACTCGGCTCGCATGTTTTAAGGATTTCTATTTCATTCTAGCAAGCAAAACGACCATTTATCCTTATATAGAGAAAATAAAGAATAAACCTAAAACAGAGGGAGCGTTTTTGTTGATTTTGAGAGAGGTAGCGCGTTGGCATACAGAAATATTTAGTTTCATGGCAAGAGTTAGGACAATACAGATATTAAGAATGAAAAAAAGAATTGCAAAAATAAATTTAGCAAAAAACGATAGAGATTAATCACGTATTGAGATATTGTCCCATACAAAGAATCTGTTAAAAAAATACACTTCAAAGAGGTGACATTGAATTTAGCGTCCTTTAGTCTAATCTTTGTAATATTTACCTTTCTCAGTTTCATTCAAAGATTTTTTTTTTTCAAAGAGCTGTCTTCAACACGTTAAAGTTTTCTTTCTACAGAGCCTTGTATTGGGGTGCGTGCACGGGGCAGAGAGAGAGGGGGGGGTAAAAAAAAGGGAACAGGGTGAATCCAGGGGCAGCTACTCGATTATTATTATTATTATTATTATTATTATTATTATTATTATTATTGTTGTTGTTGTTGTTGTTGTTGTTGTTGTTGTTGTTGTTGTTGTTGTTTCACGTAATAATATATAATATTATAAGAGAGTGTAATATATTATGTATCAATTTTCAACATTTACTTCAACAGTGATCAATACGGGAATAGAGCTAGGTAGTTAACTATAAAAATATATTTATGGCAGTAATACTAATTCGATGCCTTTTATCTGGTGATTCCCTACGAGGATATAACGCGAACGCAGCTGTGTAGCTTAATTGTCATGAATACATTTATAGTAACTGGAATACATTTCAGTAAAATTATAGCCTTTAATCCTCTTAAGGCGTACCCGGCGTTTCTCCGAGAATGAATAATGGTCTCTGTGCACTTGTGTCTTAACCCCTGCACCCCAAATTAACATTTTTTGAAGCTTATAACCATTAGTATTCATACTAAATTGAGTTCTGGTTTGCAGATGACTTTTTAAATTAATTGCTTAGCCGCATCTGAGATCGGTATTATTATTTTCGAACATTTTATCGAATGATTCACAATTTATCGAGGCCAAAAGCCACTCTTAATGAGATGGATAAATTGGCAGTGAAATGATGATGAATACAGTTAGAGGATTTAAAATGTCACCATACCTCCCAACTCAAAACATCAGCCGAAGCAGGAGACAGCAAATATCAGAAACATCGCTCATGAAATGTGAGGACTAAGAGACAGAATGAAATTGGATGTAATCAGACGCAGTTCATAAAATTGGCCAATGCTAGTATTCTCATAATATTTGTCGGTTGATAATCATTTCCGTCTCATTAATCCTTATCCTCGAGTAATTTTGGGCCTTGATAAGTGGTGACCTAATAGTGAAAGAACGAGTTACAAGTATATCTTTCTTCTGTCACTGTCTTTGTTTATCTCTCTCTCTCTCTCTCTCTCTCTCTCTCTCTCTCTCTCTCTCTCTCTCTCTCTCTCTCTCTCTCTCTCTCTCTTTGCTTTATCTTTTGGGAGGAAGTCAGATTCTACCGTGATTAAGAAATATTTCTCAGCTCTTTTTTTTTTTTTTTGCGATTTGTCAGAGATTGGTTTGGGTTTAGAGATCAACAGCGGTTGAGTCTGTAAGCTGAAAGAAATGGCTGCCAAAAATGGCAAGACATGGTCAATGGCATCAACCTGATTCTTCTACGCAGAGAGAATCTGGCACTCAAAAAATCCACTTACTCGTTCATCAGCCCGCAACATGCATACACACGCCGCGATCAGGGCTGTTTAAACCTTTGCAAGTCCCCATAGAAGAAGTCAGCAAAATAATAACGCAGCCAACTGCAAGAAAATCACTCCATAACCTCTTGTGTTAGCCGCCCTCTGAGCTTTTTTTTTTAAACAAAGCCGAGGTTGATTGCCAGCCGCTACTTAGCTTAACCTACAAAGTTATGTCGGCCAAAGGGACATATTTGTGAATATTTTCATGCGCCATATCCCTCGTTTCTTTCAACTAATTACTCCAAATTTACTTAAAGCTAGCCAATCAATTAAAATACATGCCAAACAGTTCGCCATTGTATCATAGGATGACTAAAAAGATAATCGCATATAAATATACTAAAACATCCAAAATATATTTTAACTTTGATAAACCCATCAAATCTACGTGAATATCTCCATCTTTATCTCTACAATTATATAAAAGTCACTTTGTGTGTGAAAGAGTACTTTCCTTATAGGTTCCGAAACAGCTGAGCCTATCTTTTGTAAATTTCACACTGAAATAATTCATATTCCTGGCATTATTTCCCTTGTCCAGTGTAACGTAAAGAATTCCCCCGTAAAAAAGTCTTCATTTTATCTATAAGAAAGAAAGACTATTTTTAAGATCACATTTTTTTTCGATTTTCAATCTATGAGTGTTCTTAGATATGTTTTGTGCAGAAATTCACCAGATAGGTATCTAAAATCTAAAAAAAAAAATCCGATCTTAAAAATAGTTATTCTCTCTTATAGATACAAAAAAATAAAGAATTTTTACAGGGGAATATTTTACGTTACACCAGTCAAAGGAAATAATAAAATCTCATCAAATCATTTCTTTAGAAAAAAAAACAGATTTATTGTCATTTGGTTATGTACCTTGGTGGTGGAGCATTCAACTACAGATCAAATGATCTCCCTGTTCAATCCCGAATGTACCTCACCATTTTATTTTAATTTTTTCTTATTAATGAGTTCAATCTACGATAAAAGAAAAGGTGTCATTTAAAATTGCCGCAAATCATTTCTTCGTTTGCATTAAACTAAACATTAATCAGAAGTGCTTTTCCGGGGCATCCATCGTGAAACCAAAATATCAGCTGTCGTGATATTATAAGCAAACGCAGACGGAATTATCTTATTTTTATTTTATTTATTTATTTATTTATTTATTTATTTATTGCGAATTAGTTCGCCAGGCAAATTATTCCTCGTAATATATAATAATCAATAGAGGATTTATTCTATAATAATACATACGCAATCTGTATAAATTATGATATCATGTTTAAGCGTATTGTACGGGCAATACCGGGCAGCCAGCTAGTTTCGAAATATTTCTTTAGCTATTTGTTTTCGGTGAATCGGGAGAACAAGCAATTGAAGCCAGCAGCAAGCTGGATCAGTTAAAAAAATCACGTATATTTATTATTTTTTACATAAAATAATGATTAAAATGTTATTATTATTTATTTATTTATTTATTTATTTATTTTTACATTTTCACCCCAAACAAGGCACATTGCCACTTGGGTGTAGGGGGGGGGTAACTATCAGGGCAACAACTACTGGGGCACTATGTTGGGATTTGGGCAGCAAGATGTCGGTTCACGATACACTTGAACTTCTGCATGTCAGTACAGTTGGGGAAGCAGGGACCTGGAATGGAATTCCAGAGTCTAGCGGTTCTGGGGAAGAAACACCTGGAGTAGAAAGATCTTTTACATCTAGGGATCTTTACTGTGTGTGGGTGGGATTTAGCTGCTTGTCGGGTTTGTCGAGGATGTCTACGTCGTGGAGGCACAAGTGTCTGCAGGTCGCCAGAGCATTCACCACTAAAATACTTGTAGAACAGGCAGAGGGATGCAACGTTTCGTCGATGAGACAGAGGATGAAGTTTAGATGCCAGTTCAGGGCCTATCAGATTGGCGACTCTCTTGTGAACCTCGTCTAGGAGCGAGAGACTAGCAGCAGATGCACCAGCCAAAATGTGACAGCAATACTCCATACATGGGCGAATGGTTGCCTTATAGAGGTACATGATACTTTCGGGTGTTAGCAGATTTCTAGCACGGTAGAGAGAGCATACCTTCCCTGCAGCGTCCCTGGCAATGCTTTCAATGTAATTGTTCCAATTCATGTTTCCTGATAGCGTAAGGCCAAGCAGTTTGAAAGATGTACTCTCAGATAAAGAGTCACTGGCCATTGCTATTCGTGGCAGAAAAGGTTTCTTGAAATTATTGAAGGAAACTAGTTTAGTCTTGGCAGCATTGAATGTCACCATCCATTTATGTCCCCATTCCACTACAGATTGGAAGTCATCCTCTAGTGTTTTTGCCATTTCTTTAGATATGTGTTCATTTGTTTTCCTGTCATGCCTGTTATAGAGTGTGGTGTCATCAGCATATATATCCATCTCAGAGGCAATTTTGTCGGGGAGGTCATTAATGAATATTAGGAACAATAGAGGTCCAAGGATAAACCCCTGATGCACTCCCGCATTTATATCATATTGTTTAGATGTACGACCGTCGAGGACAACTTAGATTTTTCTCTTATCTAAGAAGGATTTAATTATGTCATGTGTTATTCCAGTGATACCGTATGATCTAATTTTCCTCAAAAGCCTTGGATATATCAAAAGCCTTGGATATATCTAGAGCTACCGCTCTGCCCTACCCCGCTTTGTCCAGTGAATGGTATATACGTTCAGAGATTAATGTGAAGATGTCTGCTGTGAAACGGGCTTGTCTAAATCCATATTGTTTGTCAGTCAGAAGTTTAGCATCTGTAAGGTGACGGACTAGAGCATGTCTCTAATATTTTGGTGAAAAGTGGGAGGAGGCTAATGGGGCGATAATTTGATGGGTCAGTTCTTTCGCCAGAATTCTTGAATACTGGTACCACAGAAGCAGTTTTCCAACAGCCCGGAAAGCAAGATTCATTAAGGCAATTGTTGTAGAGTTTGGAGAGAACTGGAGCTACTTCGGCTGAGCACGTTTTTAATAGCACAGCTGGGATGAGATCAGGTCTACATGCTTTTGAAGTGTAAAGGTTTTTTATGATAACATACACCTGAGCAGCGGTCATTTTTAGATCGTCTAGCGTGGCGTCTGTCCGCAAAGGAAAGTCAGGTAGGGGATGGTTGGAAGGGTCCAGTGTGGAGTTTGAGGCAACCCGACTGGCAAGCATATACGCCTTGTCACGAGTTCCTAATTTTTGTGCTTCGATGCGTTTTTTAGTGGTTTCCGTAAATTCTCTCTTAGCTGTCGCTATTTCTTTTTTAACGTTACTTCTTGCTTCTATGTACTTATGTCTGTTTGAACTGGACTTATGTCGGTTAAATCTGTGGTATGCATGTGCTGCCTTTGAGCAATGGCAGTTGCGCAAGTCGAAGTAAACCATTGGGGAGAGTGGGGCTTGCTATAAAATTTCCGCATAGGAACATGTGCTTCAATTGCTGTTTTGAACCATTCAGTGCTCTAATTTGTGCACTGTTCAGCAGAAAGAGAAAAAATATTTCCCCATGGGGCATCTCTGATAATATCTCTGATGGCTTCCCTGTCAGCCTTATTATAATATCTCGTTGTTTTGAGCACTGGCTCTTCAGTTTTGGGTCTAGAGTTTAGGGCGATTTCGACCATTATCACTGCATGATCAGCGTTCCCGAGTGGGCTGTCAGCATTTGTTATACAATCATCGGGAACTGATGTACGAAACAGATCTAGAAGTGATGCATGTTGTTCTTCCTGGTCAGGGAAACGGGTTGGAAAAGTAACAATTTGTGATAGGGAGTGAGATATAGAGAAGTTATGTGTTGTGCTGCCCGCTACATCTGTGTAAGTAGAGAATCCAAGCCAGTTTTTGTGGTGGACATTAAAGTCACCAAATACATGTACTTGTTCTCTAGTGTCGAGGGATAGTGCTGTGTCTATGCTGTCAGAGACTTTGTTTATTATGGTGCAGTCCTGAGTCGAGGGAGAGCGGTAGAGAAAGTAAAAGTAGCTAATGTTATGTTGTATGTTTAGTCTAAAGCACATAAAGGCTTGATCGTCCGATTCTAGGTTTGTTTCCCTTTTTGTATTATAAACAAATGTATTGCTTAAAAATATAAATTGATTATTCCTTCCTCTATTTATTTATTTATTTATCAGAAAAATAGAATAACATTTTATTTTACACTGCGGACTTCGAGTCGCCTCATTAGTGGTTATATGCCCGGTTGTGTCGTTTTAACTACCTTCCACCAATTGACCCCAAACGGGAACAGAGTTTTAAATAGACTCGTCCGTATACAAATAAATGGTGTCTGTCCAACTTAATTTTGTAATTAAACACGTCCCTCACAACTTGTTTGAAGCGCATATAAGACATAAACCTTCTGAACTTAAACACTACTCCGCATAGATTAAACGTATTTGATGCTTAACTTCAAATAAAAAATGATTAAAAGAACATGTATGTCTGTACGTATTCACTCTTTTTCCTTTTTTCCGCCTTTCTCTCCCCCCCCCCTCCCTCTCCTATCTCTCTCTCTCTCTCTCTCTCTCTCTCTCTCTCTCTCTCTCTCTCGCCGTCGTCTCAATTTGTAGGTTATGCTTGTTTATATGCTTATGTGGGTGGTTACGTGAACATTACATGTTATACTTGAGTAGAAATGTTTCTTTTTAATATGGCGAAGAAGAGGCAACTTACCGAAAACAAAAAGTGACTAAGAGTATTTGATTCGACAATCAGTCTCTTATCCATTTCTCGAGTAAATAAACAAGGCGCTGCGTATCAGATAATTTCGCGCTTTTCGGGGGGGGAAAAAGAGCAAAATCTGAGACAACAGCTGTTTTTTATTTCTATCCCCCAACATTACAACTTTATTTCCTCAACTGTTTCATCACCCGTTACGTTCGCGATACTATTCCACTTTTAATGGAAGGCTTGAACCCTAACTGTCGCATTAGCTTAGTTTGAAAATATTATGTCGGTACGCGTAAATAATTGGTATCCGGTGAATTTCAGCACTGACGCAGTCAGTTACAGGTATTGGCGGATAAACCCGAGTCAGTCCCGAAAATGACTGAAGCAGTTTACGATTTAGAAGTGGCTATGTTGGCGATACGATTCCATTTTTAATGTACGGCTTGCATTTTTATAGTAGTATTATGTCATGGAAAGTGCTGTCTGAGCTCCAATTTATGGTACCCCCTTGCTAAACTTTCACGAAAAACACTCGCTATCTGCAACCACTATCAATAATCCCCCCACTCTTTATCTGTGCCTAAACCTAAACGTAGATTCCATGAACAAAGTTTCTTTCTTAGAACTGCATGCCTGTGGAATTCTCTTCTGTTTGCCTTTGTTCCAGCTGACTACAATATGATCGTCTTCAAGTCCAATGTGAACAAGTTCTTGATGAGCCATCCACTTAAGTAATCCAATTTACCTAATTTCCATTTCTAACAATTACTACGATATTGTCCCATTGACTACCGTATACTCATTAACCCTTATCTTCGAGTGGCTTCCTGGCCTTGATAAGTGGTGACTCCTTTGTAAAAAAAAATTAACTTAATCTGGAATTATAATTAAGGTGCTTGTAAAGAATGAGTACTCAGAGGGGGATATTTTAGCACTCCTGTAGTCAATTATGGATATTGACGGATACTCTCGAGAGAGTTCCGGAAATGGTCGAAGAAGTTTACAATTGTATAGCAGCGAAAAAAATATTTTTGTTAAAAAAAGACCGACGATACTAAACAACCGAGTGATTAGGTTATGGTTAGGTTTTTAAAAAAATAGTCACCTCCAAAATGTATTTATTGAATAAATATATAATTTAAGATAAAGTCAAGATTTGACAAAAAATTATGATTGGATTATAATATAAAATTTCAATAAGATGTTAATACAGTTTGCTTGAAGCATTGTATAGTGTGTAAGACAGTACAATGCAGAGGTAACGTAAAGACACAAACTGAAGCAGATGAAGAATAGTTTTATTAATACAACTACAAATACATGTATATATATTTATATATTTCATACACACATTTTATTTATATTTACATTGTGATTACCTGTGTCAGATGGTCTGATGGAATATCCGTGCTCTTTAATATTTCGAGAAAAAGCTCTTCGTCAGATATGTGTTGACTTTGGTTCAAACGTGCTTGTCTGAAAGTACCTGAAAGTAATTCTTTCAAACTCCTCGGCTTCACAAGCAACATGAGTTAAAACAGATACAGGGCTGCTGCGAGGAAGGTGAGCTGTGTTTATTTGCTTCTCCACTAAGCAAATTAGGCATGAGGCCGTTTTTTTTAATGTGGAGAGGAGGAGGGGGAAAGGAAAAGGGAGACCAGCTCCCGAGAGGTGGGAAATGGGAGCTGGATAGTGAGAGCCTCTTGGTATATAAGGTTGCCCCTACATGGGCCAGAAGCCCATTGCCACAAGGACAATGGTCTTTGATTGCAGCATCTGCCGAAACAGATACTACACTTTGATCTTTGCCCGAAGACCAAAAAGGTCCCCCCGCGAGAGTGGGGGGGGGGCATTTATTTGCTTCTCCACGTAAGCAAAATATGACACAAGGTCGTTTTTAATGTGGAGTGAAAGGGGGAAGGGAAGGGGATACCAGCTCCCCCAAGGGGAGGGAAGGGGAGCTGGTACCGCTGTCATGGTGTATATGGTTGCCCCTACATGGACCAATAACTTATTGCCACAATAGCTGTGTTTATTTGCTTCCCCCACTGAGCAAATTAGGCACTAGGCCGTTTTTTAATGTGGAGAGAGGGGGAAGAACGGCTCCCGAGAGGTGGGAAATGGGAGCTGGATAATGAGAGCGTCTTGGTATATAGGGTTGCCCCTACATGGACCAGAAGCCCGTTGCCACAAGGACAATGGTCTTTGATTGCAGTATCTGCCGAAACCTGTACCTCTATAAGGCCACCATTCGCCCATGTATGGAGCATTGTTGTCACATTTGGGCTGGTGCATCTGCTACTAGTCACTCGCTTCTGGACAGGGTTCAAAAGAAAGGCACCAACCTGATAGATCCTGAACTGTCATCCAAGCTTCAACCTCTGTCCCATCGACGAAATGTTGAATCCCTTTGCCTGTTTTACAAGTATTTTAATAGTGGATGCTCTGATGAACTACAAGTCCTTGTACTCCCTCAACATAAATACCCCGGCAAACCCGACAAGCAGCAAAATCCCACCCCTACACAGTAGAAATCCCTAGATGTAAGAACGCCTTCTACTCTAATAGTTTCTTCCCCAGAACTGCAAGATTTTTGGAATTCCCCTCCGGGTTCCTGCTTTCCTAACTATACTGGCATGCATAAGTTCAAGTGTAATGTGAACAGACATCTTACTGCTCAACTCCCTACATAGTATTCCTGCAACATGTCTCTGATAGTAGCCCCCTACATCAAAGTGACACTGTACCTTGTTTGGAGTGAAAATGTAATTTTAAAAAAGTACACATGTGTTTGCAGTTGTATTAATAAAACTATATACATCGCATAATCGCGTTGACACACCGGTTCTCCTCAGATCACCGGGGTTAAGCAACATTGAACCTGGTTAGTACCAGATGAGTGACCATTTGGGAATTCTTTGCGCTGTATGTGCTCTCCGCTTATCTCGGCACTTGTTTCCAGTCGTCCTGTACATACACTTTGCTGGCCACTGGTATTTAACAATGTCGAATCAGAGAGGTGTGGTTGGAGATTACGCACCTCCTGCCGCAAAACATTCACCTCTTCGTGGGTCTCCATAGTCTGTCAAAGACTGAAGGAGCCCTGCCTGAATAAAACTGTTCTTCATCTGCTTCAGTTTGTGTCTTTCCGTTACCTCTGCATTGTACTGCCTTCTACACATTACATTTAAATATAAAATTTTAATATTATTAAACAATGAAACATAGTTAAAATGTTGTTATGTAAGAAATAACGAAGTTTGGAAGCGGAAGGATTTTTTACATTCGTTTATTTTGTATACACAGAAGCAAGACACGCCCCATAAGTAGTTCTGTGTGTATTCTTGCGCTTGTGATTATTAACATTGTATTACATTTTCCCTGTTTAGTTATGTGTATGCGGATATGTTAAAGTCTGACTTATTTATTGAAGACGAAATTGAAACGATTAAAGGGTGTTTCATACTAATGAGTAGGGCTATGACAACAGCATATTCTTTTCCTTGTTTTGATTCTCAGGTAAATATCTATTGATATCTTATATGTTTTTATGTAGAGGGATGTGGTTCTCGGTTGATTAATTGTGTCTAACTGCGTCGGATATATACTCGAGAGTCAAATGGATTTTTATGGGCCATTCTTTTATGGGTCTTTAGTCGATTAAAAAAGTTTTTAAGGGGTAAAAATGGGTCAAAATTGAAAAACTCGTTATACATTTTGTGCATTCACCTTAGTTTGTAATCAGTTCATATGCGTAGCTACTACTTAACAAGGAAAAGAGTCATTCTAGGATAAGAGTTAGTCAGACTGAAATGATTGCTAGTTAATAGATGAAAACTATTGCAATGCTTTTTGGCCTGCTTTGGCTATGATCACAAAGGTTTATACGATTATATTTATAACTAGAAAGAACTAATTGGATACTAGAATCGCAGTATAAAATATACTTAATCCTTATGACCTAAATTATGATGTAGATGATTAAAAAATATTTATTGTTAATTTTAGATGGCGGTATAATGACTGTAAGCAATGAACAGATGCAATCTGGAGTTATCTGCCATCTACCCAAATACTGAACTAATACGTACAAGACGTGTTTGAATCAATTCCCAATTTATTTACGCTGTTATATTCATTTATTTACGACAACGATTTAGTTTAACCTGGCCATAAAGAGTTAATCACTTTAAATTTTTTCGGCTTGGCACCAGAAGAAAGCCACTGCTGATCCTGATTTTATACTATCATTCTTTACTTGGGAGTCTTTAACAAGATTGGAACTTCTGATTTTTTTCATAATTTGATTATTTCCTTTTTTCTACAACAGAGTTATATCTTTTTCCAACCCTTTTTGGACCGTTTTTCTATTACAAAAATCGTTCTATCCCCATGAAAAACTGTGATATTGTTTGTGGATGAACCTATTATTTATATTTAATTAGAATTTGTTATGTTATTTAAAAGTCTAAACAAAAATGTTTTATTTAAAAGTACCAAAAAATATGCTATTTAAAATACTAACCAATATATGTTATTTAAAAGTACTAAAAATATGTTTTATATTTTTAAATAACATCATTTTTGTTAGTACTTTAAAGTAGTGTATTTTTGTTGGTACTTTTGAATAATATATTTTTTGTTGGTACTTTTTAATAACATGTTTCCGTTAGTATTTTTAAATAACGTCATTTTTGTTAGTACTTTTAAATTACTTAATTTTGTTAGTACTTTTAAATTACATAATATTACTGTTATTAAAAAAAACATTTCATTTTTGTACTTTTAAATGACATATTCTTTGTTGGTACTTTTAAATAACATATTTTTGTTAGAATTTTTAATAACATGTTTTTGTTAGTATTTTTAAATAACATATTTTTGTTAGTACTATGAAATAATATATTTTGTTAGTATTTTTAAATAGCATATTTTTAATAGCACTATTAAATGACATTTTTATTAGTACTATTAAATAACATATTTTATTAGTACTTTTAAATAACATATTTTTGTTAATACTTTTGATTAACATATTTTTGCTAGTATTTTAAATAAGATATTTTATTAGTATTTAAAAATAATATATTTTATTAGTACTTTAAATAACATAATTGTATTAGTACTTTGAAATAACATATTTTTGTTAGTATTTTAAATAACATATTCTGTTAGTACTTTAAATAACATATTTTCGTTAGTAATTTTTAATAACATATTTTATTTAATACTTTTAAATAACATATTTTTTAGTACTTTTAAATAACTTATTTTATGTAGTACTATTAAATAACATATTTTGTTAGTATTTTTAAATAACATATTCTGTTAGTACTTTAAATAACATATTTTCGTTAGTAATTTTTAATAACATATTTTATTTAATACTTTTAAATAGCATATTTTAGTACTTTTAAATAAGTTATTTTATGTACTACTATTAAATAACATATTTTGTTAGTATTTTAAATAACTTATTTTACGTAGTACTATTAAATAACATATTTTTAAGTACTTTTAAATAACTTATTTACGTATTACTATTAAATAACATATTTTTAGTACTTTTAAATAACTTATTTTATGTAGTACTATTAAATAACATATTTTTAGTACTTTTAAATAACTTATTTTATGTAGTACTATTAGATAACATATTTTGTTAGTATTTTTAAATAGCTTATTTTACGTAGTACTATTAAATAACATATTTTGTTAGTATTTTTAAATAACTTATTTTACGTAGTATTATTAAATAACATATTTTGTTAGTACTTTTAAATAACTTATTTTACGTAGTATTATTAAATAACATATTTTGTTAGTACTTTTAAATAACTTATTTTACGTAGTACTATTAAATAACATATTTTGTTAGTACTTTTAAATAACTTATTTTACGTAGTATTATTAAATGACATATTTTTGTTAGTACTTTTAAATAACTTATTTTATGTAGCACTATTAAATAACATATTTTGTTAGTACTTTGAATAACATCATAGGTTGGATATCGGGATGTCTATATTACAATATAAGGATAGCCAAGGATATAATGTCGTGTGTTTAGTAATGTTACGTATATGAAATTAAATAAAAGATCATGAATGCATTAGCTTAACTCACTTGTTTTGCAGGACTGCTTCTCAGCTGATTACAAATTGGTCGTTTTCAAATACAGTATTAACAAATTCTAATTTAAAACTGCATATAAATAATAGGTCTAGTGACTATTCTCAATCTAACAGAGTATAGATTTCGACTATTTTGATTTTTTTATATACATTGCTGGTCGGGTGAAGTTCCCATGTGCCATACGTGAGAACCTACAGTTGTTTCTAGCTTCGCCAAATCCTAAATCTAGGGGCAGATAAAACTATTATTGTTCAATCCAGTTGTTGTGACAGGTCGATGTAAAGAGGCTGTGTCAAGAATTACCCCAAGTTGAACCATGTTCTGTTTTCGTAGAATCTCACAGAGAACGTAAATGCGCCCGTTCGATTGGGATTGACAATTTTTTGATGACTGGAGGTCAGCTGGAATTCTCTTATTGGTTATGATAAGAATTTCGCGCAAATCACTCCATTTATCTTGGAGCGCAATGTTGCCAAAAATCGCGAGACGAGAGCAGGGATGAGAATAGAATCAAACAGGTTGAGAACAAAAACGCACTGTCGAAAGAACAAGCGAGAGGCTCGAGGCATTTATTTGGGACCCTCTTCCCGAGAGATGCCCAATACGTAGGATATTCCGGCCGAATAACTAAATCCCGTTGAATCGAATCCCGATTGTATGCCAGAGATAACGTTTACTCTTGCTAAGATATTTTTGTTTTAAAGGAAAGAGCGTACCGAAGCGAAGCCGACAACCTAACTCGCAACAGATGCGAGGACGCAAACATTACTGCAGGCTGTGGTTAAAGCAAGAAAGAGAAGTCTTACCGTGGGTGCTCAGCGAGTGAGTTCAGGCGAAGAAAAGGAAGAACAAACATGGCGGCCAGCATTTTTATTTCGTCCGTTCTCGCATAATCTCGTGCGTGCGTGAAGATGGAAACTATAAAACGATGTTCATTTCTCGGTGCTGAGAGATTATTCCCGATCAGCCAGAAGAGAAGGCAACGAGAGTAGAGACAGGGGACTGTAGCGATAATCTTTCTTGAACATTCCGTTTGTGTATTTGAGGTGACCCCCCCCCCATTATACTTCAAGCTATTTCGGCGATGGCCAACGCAGGCTTAAGCAACGTGATTAAGCCTTTTAATGGCGACGGTGATGTGGTGGCGTGGCTTAAAAAAGTAGACCTTGTAGCAAGGATTCAGAAGCTGGATGATGTGGCCGCAGTAATACCACTGTTTCTAGAAGGGGACGCACTGGCCCTCTATTTGGAGCTCAGCGAGCGGGAACAGGGTGACGCAGACGCCATCAAGGGTCGACTGATCGAAGCTTTTGCAGAGGGGCCTTTCGAGGCCTTTAATAAGTTGAAAGAGAAGAGGTGGACTGGTGAATCTGTTGATGTCTATGCGAATGAGATAAGGAGATTGGTTGAGTTGTCGGGCATCAGGGGACATGTCACGAGTCACGTAGTCAAGATGACTTTTGTTACCGGGTTCCCGGAAGAGATATCGAAAAGATTGCAGCAGGTACCGGGAGTGGAGACGCTGGATGTGAGTGAGCTGCTTAAAACTGCAAAAATCTTGGTGAGCACCCAGCCCACGGAGCCTGGAGGAACGACAGCAACGGTACAGCAGGATGTGGGCAGGAATCTGCAAAACCCGAGGATTGCATGCTTCGAATGCGGGGGACCACACATGAGAAGAGACTGCAGGAAGTTCTTGCAACGGACAGTGTGTTACAAATGCAATCGGAGAGGCCATTTAGCGGTAAAATGCACAAGTTCGGGAAACTGGCGAGGGGAGGCCGACGCGCCAGCGGCCGCCCCGATTCGAGAATAGAGGCGCACCCGCAGCACTACCATGGTGCACACTACCCTGGTCGGAAGATCGAAAGGGAAGGGTGAAGTAGTGGCATTCGATGGGTCGCGAGTGAAGTGTCGAGGGAGGAAGACCGTCACTATTGATATTGCTGAACGTCGGATGAAGGTCCATGCAATTGTCACTGATCGCCTGTTGCCTGGCGTCCAAGCCATCATTGGAATGGATGTTATATGCCGCCTTGGAGGTGTTACCATCACATGTGACAACGTGAGGTTCGGACGAGCTGAGTGCGCGGTGACGGAGAACGCCCCCAGAGGGATCAACAATGCCGGGGAGGAAAGAAAATTGTCGACCAAAGATCAGGACTTCCGAGCCGAATTCGACGGAGAGCGGTGGACGGTGGAGTGGGCATGGAAACATCAAGCGCCATCGCTGACAAACAGGGTGGCGTGCTACACAAATTCGCTTAGAGGAGGGGCGAGAAAGGAGTTTGAGCAGGAAGTCGACCGATGGATTGAGGAGGGGATACTGATGCCTTGGACGGATGATGTGGAGTCGGGCATTTTGCCGATGATGGCCGTTCTGCAAACAACTAAAGGGAAAGTAAGACCGGTCCTGGATTTCCGAGAGCTGAACGGCCATGTTAAGTGCCATACGGGAGGCGACACCGTAGATGTGTGCAGTGAGACCATTAGGGAATGGAGGCAGATGAATGGCGCATCTACGTTGGTAGATCTCAAATCTGCCTATTTGCAACTCCATGTTGCCAAGAAGCTCTGGAAATATCAGTTAGTCAAGTACAAAGGCAAAACCTACTGCCTTACACGGGTAGGGTTCGGGTTAAATTCGGCACCCAAGATTATGTCAACTATCCTCAGGAAGATTCTGGAGACAATGGGAAAGGGAGATGGGTTAGTGAGCTCATACATAGACGACATTCTGGTGAATGAGACTGTGGTAACTGCCAAGGAGGTGGTGGCTCATTTGAAGAGGTTCGGGTTGGTCGCCAAAGAGCCGGAAAAATTAGACGGAGGGGCTGCTTTGGGCCTAAAACTGAAACGAGGTGCGTCAGGCGGCCTAGAGTTTCGCAGGGGAAACGAGATCCCACAACTGAAGCAGGAGCTCAACAGACGTGAACTTTTTTCCATATGCGGAAAGTTGATTGGACATTACCCCATTGCTAGCTGGCTTAGACCAGCATGCAGCTACATAAAGAGAAACGCCGAAGGACGAGGATGGAATGATAAGGTGGGAGAAAGAACGGTCGCCATGATGGAAGAGCTCCTGAAAGAAGCAGAACGGCAAGACCCAGTCCGGGGAACCTGGAACGTACCGCGAACATTGGATAGAGTCGTGTGGTGCGATGCGAGCAGCATTGCAACAGGGGTCGTTTTGGAAATTGGAGGAGTAGTTGCAGAAGATGCAGCCTGGTTGAGGAAAAAGAATGACGTCAGCCACATCAATGTGGCGGAATTAGACGCGACAATAAAAGGAGTCAATCTGGCCTTGAAATGGGGACTACGTGACATCTGCAGCAAAACAGACTCTGCCACGGTGTTTGCTTGGCTAAAGTCTCTCATTTCAAGCGAAAAAAGGATAAAAACGAAAGGGGCTGCGGAGATGTTAGTGAAGCGCAGGCTTGGGGTGCTGTCTGAGCTGATGCAAGAGTTTTGTTTGAAGCTTCGCGTAGACATGGTGGCTTCTGAAAAGAACCGAGCAGATGCTCTCACGAGAGTGAAGAAGAGTTGGCTGTTGCCAAAGAAAGATGTTGTTGCTGCATCGGATCTAGATGATGTTGGCGTGCGAGAACTGCACAATTTGCACCATATGGGGGTAGAGAGGACTTGGTACTTAGTTAAAAAAGTCGACCCGAGGATCACCAAGGAGCAAGTGAGGCAAGTGGTCAGGACATGCGACAGATGTCAGTCGATTCAAGCACGCATGAAGCTGGCCAATTGGAGGTGAGTGGGACCTGGGAGAGACTGGCATGCGATGTCACCCATTACAGGGGTGGACTTTACCTGACCATGATTGACTGTGGGCCCGGGCAATTTGCCCTATGGAAGAAGCTACGTGGAGTAACAGGCAATGAAATAGCGGTAATCCTTGATGAGGTGTTTTTGGAGCGAGGCCCCGTGGAAGAGTTGTTAACCGACAACGGGACTGCGTTCAAGTCAGTAGCAGTGACAGAAGTACTGAAGAAATGGAAGATCCAACAATTTTTCAGAGCTGCCTACAGACCTAGTGGCAACGGGATCGTGGAGAGAAACCACCGCACCATAAAAGCAGTTGCGGAAAGGGGAGGCACCTCACCTGAGCAAGCCGTCTTCTGGTATAACATGTCGCCTAAACTGGGACAAGTACCAGAGACGGTCCCGCAACTGTCAATGTTTGCATATTCCTGGAGACATCCCAGGGTGGAGCCGGCAAGCCGAGAAGTAGAGGCCACAGGGACAATTAAACTCGGGGACGAGGTATGGGTGAAACCACCGGGGGGGGGCGCTGCACCACACAATGGAGTAGAGGTCGCGTGATTGGGAGGAACACTAGTAACAACATTGTGGTGGGAGGAGTCCCGAGGCATATTCTCGACGTCAGACCAATTGAGGGCGAAGCAGTGGAGGGGAGTGTGCAGCCACAGGAGGAGGACGAGACACCTCAGAGGCCAAGTAGAGAGAGGCGACCGCCACAGTGGATGAGAGACTATGAAATGTGATCTTGAGATCAGGGAGGCATGTGGTTAGAAGCAAGAAAGAGAAGTCTTACAGTAGCTGTTCAGCGAGTGAGTTCAGGCGAAGAAAAGGAAGAACGAACATGGCGGCCAGCATTTTTATTTCGTCCGTTCTCGCATAATCTCGTGTGTGCGTGAAGATGGAAACTATAAAACGATGTTCATTTCTCGGTGCTGAGAGATTATTCCCGATCAGCCAGAAGAGAAGGCAACGAGAGTAGAGACAGAGACTGTAGCGATAATCTTTCTTGAACATTCCGTTTGTGTATTTGAGGTGACACCCCCCCCATTATACTTCACAGGCGAACAATAAGGTTTACTCTATAGTTTTCCTCTCCTACCTGATAGCGAAAGCGACTGCTGCCATGTTAGCATGCTGGCACAAGAGATAAGAAAGAGACAAATAATGTACGGATTATTGTGTATGACTACGATCTTATAACCAAATATTTTTAATTGCATTTATATAAATTTCTTCAAGGTTCCAAAAATAAATTTGCTTTGCATGCATTTATCACCTGTTTTGTCGATGTGATTTTTTGTGTGTTTGAAAGAGGAGTTTATTCTACAGCGTCTAGCTGAACTGACCGACCAAACGAAGATTAATCCACTGTTTTGTACAGTCGAGGCGCTGCCAAACCAAGCGAAGGTTCATCCATTCTTTTGTACAGCAGATGCGCGTTGGAGGGACACTACACGCTGACAAGATTTCACTCGGAATTGCCCGGATTGTGAACTTTGATTCTTATTAAGACTCGGTTACTAAGAATATGATAACTGTCTAAGTTCGACATCTGACGGTCTAACGGGAGAGGTTATGGCTTAGGGTAAGTTTTGTGCACTCATATTTACCGTAATCAGAAAATTAAAATTAAAATAACTCTTTGAATATTTAGGAATTTAAAAAATCGGAATTGGTAATTGTATCGGAATCGGAGAAAATGGTGAAATCATCCCAGTCCCTGCACAAATACTGGAATCGTCCCATTGACTCAGCACAATACAGACCTTCGAGATATTTTTATATTCTTTTACTTCAGAACTATTTTAAAGTATTTAATTGTCATAAAGTGTAATTGATAGTTGTTTCTGTGTATTAGTGGCAGATCTGCGTGCTAGAAACAGTCAAAGACTGAAAAGTTCCAGAATATTGTAAAAGAGTTACTGACATTATGACGATTAGTGTTGGATTAAAATATTAGGAAATTTTTATTTGCAACTCACTACTTCTTGGATAACTTGGAGATCGTGAACTGGATAATTGGAATGGCGGTGTGAAATAAGTGTCTTGCAGGAAAAACCATCGCAGGCATTCCCCACCACGAAATTCGTTGAGAAGCCTAAAAAATGGTGCAACACGATCCAGGTAAGACAATACGGATTTGGATGAGATTGGAAGTGTAGCGAGAGTTGGAGTCGGTATAATGATTATTAAGAAGGTGATGCATGAGGATTTCTTTCAGGATGACGAAGACCATCTGATCATCTTAGTTGTGATGAATGACTCTCATTTGGTGTTTGTTTAAAGTGAGGTTGGTATGCGCAGAGCAAGCGTCAATCTTGTAAAAATCAGCCTGATTCAGCGACAGGACAAGGTCGAGACAACTGGAAGTCAGGTTGGATACAGGAGCTGCCTGAAATGTTGACATCCTCCTACATACAGCGCCTAATATTTTCAAATGGTCACACATCTTATACTGATTAGGCCTTGCGTTGATTAACTTCAGTGATCTAACGAGAACCAGTGTTTCGACGTAATTTTGCTGTATTCCGCATGCAAGAGTATTAAGGGAGAATTTACTCACAGGTCAAAGAGAACCCAACAAACATTCAACAAGATCAATCCCTCAGTGTAGGTGAAGATACTCTTGTTCTTCTCAATGCAGGTTGCACAACAGGCAAACATTGGGTGATTAGGGATTGGGTTAGCGTGAAGTCTACACGAAACACCTGTCAAAAAGCATGTCCAGAAGACCAAATTCCACAAACTGTGATGTTTCAAACGAAGCCTACTAATGCTGTCCCACATTTTTTAAAACAATCCAAAGTTAATCACTGAGTTGCTGTCCAATATTATCAAGAACTTGGTGAAGAGATGGGCTGTAGGAAGGCCATACTTGTGACATCAGGTTTCAGTTTTGTGTCACTCATCTCTCTCATAAAAAAATCCGAAGTGAAGGGGCAAGGCAAGTACTTTGAGTAATTTGTATTCCGCAAAAGATCGTTTGAGCGAGTATTCTGACAGTGTTCACAAAAAGAAATTTGTCAAATGATTTGAAAAAGGTCAAGAGAAAAAAATGTGAGCTTTAGTGCGAGATGGAGATGAGCGCAAGAGTCGAAAGAGCAGCTATTCACAACCAAGACTTAAAAAACCGTTTTACAAAAGCTAAGAAACTCTTACAAAAGCCAAGAAACTCTTACAAAAGTCAAGAAACTCTTACAAAAGCAAAGAAGCTCTTACAAAAGCAAAGAAGCTCTTACAATAGCCAAGAAACTCTTACAAAAGCCAAGAAACTCTTACAAAAGCCAAGAAACTCCTACAAAAGCCAAGAAACTCTTACAAAAGCAAAGAAACTCTTACAAAAGTCAAGAAACTCCTACAAAAGCCAAGAAACTCCTATAAAAGGTCAAACACTCAAACAGATTGGAGATATTCTGGTTATCTTCAGAAATAGTTATACAACGTGCAGAAAAACAAGTTGTTGGATCAGGCTGGTATGGACGACAGTGACGCTTGCTCTGCGCAGACCAACTCCACATTAAGCAAACATCCAGCGCGAATCATTCATGTGGAATTGCAGAAATCCTCGTACAGCACTTTCTTACGCCTACTCAAAATCTCGATTACATCCGCATTGTCTCACCCAGATCTTGTTGCATCATTTTTCCCCGGCTTCTCAACCAATTTCGTGTTGGAAAATGCCTGCGATTATCGTTCCTGTTAGACACTGCTTCCACATCACCATTCCAATTATCCAGTTTGCACAAAGTCCTGCGAATCATGAAGGCCAGATTGCCTCAAAATGTTATAATCTTTGGGTGTACTTCCACCAAAGACCATGAAAGGAACTCAGACTAAATTCAGGTAGCTATCTTGAGTTGCTGTCCAATGTTGTGGTTGCTGGGTGAAGAGAGAGTGTAACAGAATGGTGATAGTGGCGTGAACATAACGTAACTGACTCAAATACATATATATATTGGAATGAATGTCGATAAAAAGAAGCGCAACAAGAAGGCAAGAGAGAAGAAAAGAGAAAGAAAACTGCCGCTAGCAAATTGGCAAACAAACGTGAAAGTTTGCTGTCTCACCCTACCCTCTAGAAAAGTCGAACTTTGTAAAACTGCTACCCTGTACTTATAGCGAACAGCTGTTTTGGTTACGTGAAATGACAAAATAAATACCTGTTTCCTCTACCAAGTAAAATTTTGTCTACGTTTTCATTTTCTTTTGCGACTGGGTCTACAGATAATGTGCAGCGTCCGTTAAAGAGAAATTAACGACTACGTTATAAGACTAGCTGGTTAGTGTTATAGTTTGAATTAGTGTTAATGGCCACCATTCCGACTCCTATATCTCTTGTCCTGATTCACATTTTTTTTTTTTTTGCCTGGATCTTACTGCATCCCGTTTGCAGATTTTCAACGAATTTCCTTGTTGTCAACCGTTGAGTTGAGATGGTGGTTGTGAGAAAGTCATACGTATGATACACAGAAAAACACAAATCGCTAAGTATACTTTAAGAGATGCAATTTTTAACTGAGATATAGCGTTTGTGCTTTTTTTTCCTAAAAGTGTCAGAATTATTTTTTAAAAACATAAACTCTGATGTGTGACAGACAGATCGATGGAAATTGGTACAAGAATACAAGAAGGCATTCATATTTCTTTTCATGGGGACTTGCATATCAGCGTAAACAAAACAGCAAAGGCTCGTCTAATAAAAATAAGAGAAAATGAGTTATTCAGCAGAGCAATTGAGAGGAATTTGTTCACCAATGAACACAAAAGAAAGCTGAAGTAGTATTGCTAATCACGGCGTGGGGGTGAACGGGAACAAAAGATAAATCAATATATTTTACAGTTGATTTTAGATGTGGCAGTGAGTTTTGCCATGGTTATCGACAGTTGGGTCAGTTGAGAAGAATCTTGAGTTTGCGATGGTTATCGACAGTTAGATGGGACTTTCAGAGAATCGATGGTGTCCCACACACATCTAGAGTGCAACTTATATTTGTAGCATGTGTTTTGTAGTATGTTATTTTTTATACTTGTGAGTTACTGCGCACCCCTCGACAGTCGCCAATATGAGAGATGATGACACGGCCAGAAAAGAAGACGAAGGAGAAAAAAACACGAAAACGGCGTTGGGGTCGGTGATGTCGTCAAGCAGGGTAACACGTAACAACTACTGTAAATAATTTTCCGCTTTTCCTCTTGATCTAAAAATAAATTGAACTTTATACAGCAAAGTTTCTTTTAATGAATTATGCGGCTGTGGAAAAAAATACTACGGGGATGCTTCCAGTTGATCACAACATTTTCAAGTCTAATGTTAACAAATTCTTTTTACGCTGTCCTCTTAAATAATCAAATTCTCCCCATGCTCACCGTTATCAACCCTCACGTTGTTGTTATTTGGTCGTCCACCTGACAAACTCATTCAGCCTTATCCTCGACGAGGTGCCTGATAAGCGGTGACTTGTTAGTGCATTTAAAAACACTACCAACAACTTTCGGATAGACGGTATATGAAAATCTGGGTGGATGATGTCATATTAGCATTGCCGTTTCACGCCTTGTAATGAAATACAGCGAAAATGGGGCGCGTCCCGAAAAAAAAAAGCATGGGGCACTAATTAAGGATATAAGGCTCATTTCAAAATAACACAAATTTCACATAAAACATTACATCATAATTCGTATAAAAAAAAAGAGGTCTTTTCAGTTGAATGCGGATGAGAATTAAGTCTGCTATTCTGCGATATCATATTTATCAAATAAAATAATAATCATCCATGAAGGAAATACTTTTTCCCCTTTCAATTGACTTTACGCTATTACCAGAAGAAAACATGTGTAATAAGCGATTAATATAGTTTGCCTGAAGCATTGCTTAGTGTGTATATATTACCAGAAGAAAACATGTGAGAGATTACTTACGTGCGTTTCTATTTCATTTTTTTTTCTTCTTCCTTTATTATTTGGTCGGCAACGACGTTCTCGTTGTTTATTTATTTAAATTTAAATTTAAAAGGTTTAATAAAAAATAGCACCTAATTAATCATTAATAAGCGATTAATATAGTTTGCCTGAAGCATTGCTTAGTGTGTATATAAAAGTAAGTTATAAAAGGCAATACAGTACAGAAGTATAACGGATCAATATAAACTGGAGTAAATTCAGAAATGTAACTGTGAAATCATACATGTCCCTTCAACTCGCCGAACCAACGTTGTGTGTCGTGGATTTTTTCTTTTCATCTTCTTATGACCGAACTGTCGTAATTTCTCATACTCGCAGTCGTCGAGGCGAACGCACGGCTCCACAAGTGTCAAAATAAAATATCATTGGAAAAACTAAAGAAAACACAGATTCTAACTTTACTTTACATATACATTGGTTAGATTTTGGGTGTGTGTAACACCATCGGCCCTCTACAGGTTAAGGTCTACATCTATATATACAGTCGGTTAGACAATTCATTTCCCCAATAACTTCGAGCCACGATCTATGTTCAACTGTGTCAAAATTCTAACGTCAAGTGTCAACTGTACTGTCACTGACCGTTGCAAAAACACTACCGATCGTCGTCAACTGGCCGCTGCTTTAAAAATGTTGCAACACAATAGTCTCTGCAGATCGCTCCCCAGTGTCATAAACCCCATTGTCAATCCTAAAGTGCCTGTAAAGAAATTTAAATATATCTGTATCCATTGTTTGATCTTTTTTTTTACAGTCTTGGCTACACTTTAATTAAAATACCACCTTATTTTAATTGCGTCAGTAGATTCTTTCAAAGAACTGAAGGATTGTGGAACTCTTTTCCTGTCGCCTGTTTTCATCCTACGTGTAGCTATGAGACTAGGCGTCCCCCGCTTGACAACTCGCCAACACAACGTTGTGTACCGTGCATTTTTCTTTCATCTTATCTTCTTATGACCGAATCATAACCTCTCACACTGGCGGCCGTCAAGGGGAGCACATTGGTCCACAAGTATAAAAATGAAATATCATTGGGGGAAAAAAACAGAAAACACCAACTCTTACACCTGATATATATATTGGTTAGACTTTAGGTGTGTGTGTGTGTGTGTGTGTGTGTGTGTGTGTGTGTGTGTGTGTGTGTGTGTGTGTGTGTGTGTGTGTGTGTGTGTGTGTGTGTGTGTGTGTGACACCATCGATCCTCTACACGTTAAGGTTCACATCTATATTTACTGTCGAGGCTGGATTTGTCAGTCAGTTAAACAATTCATATCTCTATCTGCTCCGTCATGATCTATGTTAAACTGTGATCAAACTCTAAATGTCGGTAAGTGTCCAAATTACGACTCAACGATGACTGTCGTCAACTTTTGCAAAAACGCTCCCCATCATCGTCAACCGCGCACTGTTGTAAAAAGGTCGTCAAACACTAGTGTCTGCAAACCGCTCCCAGCGACATAAAGCCTATTGTCAATCCTAAATATATCTCAAGTCATTTTGTTATCGTGTTTGCTACATCCTCTTTAACAATCCCAAAACAGATTTTCTTTTTGTTAGGGTTCTCTCCCTTAACCTTTTCCTTTCCCAAGGCATCTACAAAGCAGTGGAGCTATTTGGCCATAGTGAAAATTTGAAAATATTTCCAATGTTGATGAAGATAATATTATGGTTGTATTAAAATTAAAATGATTTTTCTTAAACGTCTCGGACAACCTCAACATGAAACATCTCCAGAAAAAAAAACTCGAATAAACCTAGAACCCCAGCTTTCAACGTAGACCCCTACTACCATGTCTCCTTCTCACACATCACGGGTCTACGTTCCAACCTTTCAGAGGTTGAAACCCAATTATAGGAGACGAAACCGGAAATATTCTTTCTAAGCGAAACTAAAATAGGGCCGACCACTTCCCTAGATGAGTACATAATTAACGGATACTCTAACAACATCTAAATCTGACCCCCAAGACTGGGCATGGAATATGTGCCTACATTAAAGATGACTTCCCATGTGGCAGGGATATCTCTAGAGAAGATCCTAATTTACCTTATATGTGCTTCCGGGTTGCACTTGCTAACACCACTGCATTTATATTCGTCCTCTATCGGCCCCATAACAGCGGAGTTACTATCTTTAAGTGCATATCTGAGAAAATAGACCACATCCTGTCTGCACATCCCTCAGCTAACATCCACATCTGTGGTGACTTCAACGTCCATAACGTGGAATGGCTGACTGACTCAAATAAGACAGACGATGAGGAGAGGTTCTGTCATGATTTTGCCATTGCTTATGACCTCACTCAGATTGTTAGTGAGCCCACCCGTGTGCCCGATATTACCGGTCAATATGCAAGCCTCCTAGACCTTTTTCTCTCAACTTCCCCTGAGTTATGTTCATGTTCCGTCTTATCAGTTAAGATAAAAATGAAATGTAATAAGTCCCCAGACGTACCCCTCCACCGTACTGTATATCGATACTCCATGACTGACTGGGATAGCTTCCGTACATTTATATCTGATCTACCTCTGAATTCCATGTTTAAAAAAGATGTGTCCTCTATAGTATCAGACCTCACTGAATGGTTAATTGTAGGCATAGAACAATTCATACCATCTAAAATATTCCAACAAAAACCGAACAGCAAGCCATGGTTCTCCCCAGAATGTGCTGCTGCCATCGCGCATAGAAATCACTTTTTCCATAGCTACCAACGTGATAGATGCACTGAGACTAAAGCTACTTTCAGGAACGCCAGCAACCACTGTAAAAGAGTAATAAAAAATGCAAGAGAGCTATATGCCCAGTCTGTTAAATCCAAAGTAGCTGATCAGCGGCTTAGTTCCCACCAGTTTTGGAAAATAACAAATAGGATCCTGAACAGAAGTGTGCGTTCTATCAAAAACATTATCAATGGACCAGAGGTCATCTCGTCAGCTTCAGACAAACTATTTGCAAAGAAGTTTGCAGCTAATTCTACTCTATGCGACGAAGGCCATTAACTCCCTGTATTTCCTCCTATAACAAAGAACACGCTAGGTAACATACAAATATCTGTGCATGAGGTCGCCAAGCTAATCAAGAACCTTGATTCCAGTAAAGCAACTGGCTCTGACGGCATCCCAATTATAGTTAAAAAAGCTTCAACCAGAACTTGCTCCCATACTTACGAAACTTTTTAAGCGTTGCCTTAAGGAGAAGTGCTTTCCAACACCCTGGAAAAACTCATCAGTATGCCCTGTATTTAAGAACTCAGGTTATAAGTCATCTCCCTCTCAGTACAGATAAATAAGTCTCCTGTGTGTCATGTGTAAGTTGCTGGGATCCATCTTAAATAGAGAAATAGGCAACCACCTCAGCAGAAATAACCTACTTAGTGACACGCAATACGTTTTCCATTCTGCAAGATCTACTGCAGATGTGCTAACGGTTATATCTCATAGGATTAGTGAATCTCTTGACAAAGGCTTCCTTTCTAGGACAATTGCTCTTGACATATCAAAGGCCTTCGACAAGGTATGGCATAAAGGCCTACTTCACAAGATTTCCAGCTACGGTATAACTGGAAATGTTCTCTCTATCATTAAATCATTTCTCTCTGATAGGCTCATAAGAGTAGTGATTGATGGACAAAAATCAGAGGCCCACAGTATTAATGCTGGAGTCCCTCAAGGGTCAATCCTGGGCCCAACTTTTTTCTTGATCTACATCAATGATCTCCCTAAACACATACTTAAATCATTCGTTGACATCTATGCTTATGACACGACCATCTACGGCAACACATCAAAGGCTGTAAATGACAAAGCTCTCTCTGATTCTCTCTCCTCGGATCTCGAGCGTGTGATTCAGTGGGGGAAGAGGTGGCTGGTTACCTTTAATGCATCTAAAACAAAACTCCTATCTTTACATCATCAACGCTCTGATCCCCATCTGGCATCAATTGAAATGGATGGCTCTCGTCTAGGAGAAGCCCCATGTTTTGACAAGCTTCTGGGCTTGACCTTCACTCCCGATCTGAAATGGAACACGTACATCAAGTCTGTTGCCAAGGTCGCTGGAAAGATGGTGGGATCCTTCTACCGCTCCAGAAGATGCAATTCTCTATCTACATAAAAGCCAAGTACGTCCAAGGATGAAATACTGCTGCCATATCTGGGCAGCAGCAGCTAAAAACAGCCTATCCTGCCTTGACAGAGTACAAAATAGACTTCGTGGCTTAGTGGGGGATGCCCTTTTCTCTACCCTGCAACCTCTCTCCCACAGAAGAGTCGTTGCGAGCCTATCCTTGTTTTATCGTTATTTCCATGGCAGGTGCTCGTCTGAACTCCAATCCCTGGTCCCCTCTCGCCAATCTTTTACGAAAAACACCTTTCTAGCTGAATCCACTGTCAAACACTTTCCCCACTCTTTATCTATGCCTAAATCAAAACGTAGATTCCATGAATAAAGATTCTTTCTTAGAAGTGCACGCCTGTGGAACTCTTTCCGTCTGCCTGCTTCCCACCGGACTACAACCTTGATGTCTTCAAGTCCAACCTGAAAAAATTCCTGACGAACACCCCCCTTAAGTATATATTTTATTAAATCTCCACACAAACGTACTGTACTCACAAAAACCCTTATCCCTGAGTGGCTTCCAGGCCTTGATAAGTGGTCACCACCTTGTAAAAAAAAAACAATAGTAACTGCGAAATTTTTCACTGGTGACACTACTATATTATTAATATTTCGTTCATTTTTATATTATTAATATTTCGATTATTTCTATATTATTAATATTTCGTTTATTTCTATATTATTAATATTTCGTTTATTTCTATATTATTAATATTTCGTTTATTTCTATATTATAAATATTTTGTTTATTTTTATATTATTAATATTTTGTTTATTTTTATATTATTAATATTTTGATTATTTCTATATTATTAATATTTCGTTTATTTTTATATTATTAATATTTCGATTATTTCTATATTATTAATATTTCGTTTATTTCTATATTATTAATATTTCGTTTATTTCTATATTATAAATATTTTGTTTATTTTTATATTATTAATATTTCGTTTATTTCTATATTATTAATATTTTGTTTATTTCTATATTATTAATATTTTGTTTATTTCTATATTATTAATATTTTGTTTTTTTTATATTATTAATATTTCGTTCATTTTTATATTATTAATATTTCGATTATTTCTATATTATTAATATTTCGTTTATTTCTATATTATTAATATTTCGTTTATTTCTATATTATTAATATTTCGTTTATTTCTATATTATAAATATTTTGTTTATTTTTATATTATTAATATTTTGTTTATTTTTATATTATTAATATTTTGATTATTTCTATATTATTAATATTTCGTTTATTTTTATATTATTAATATTTCGATTATTTCTATATTATTAATATTTCGTTTATTTCTATATTATTAATATTTCGTTTATTTCTATATTATAAATATTTTGTTTATTTTTATATTATTAATATTTCGTTTATTTCTATATTATTAATATTTTGTTTATTTCTATATTATTAATATTTTGTTTATTTCTATATTATTAATATTTCGTTTATTTCTATATTATTAATATTTTGTTTATTTCTATATTATTAATATTTCGTTTATTTCTATATTATAAATATTTCGTTTATTTCTATATTATAAATATTTTGTTTATTTTTATATTATTAATATTTTGATTATTTCTATATTATTAATATTTCGTTTATTTCTATATTATCAATATTTCGATTATTTCTATATTATTAATATTTCGTTTATTTCTATATTATTAATATTTTGTTTATTTCTATATTATAAATATTTTGTTTATTTTTATAGTATTAATATTTTGTTTATTTTTATATTATTAATATTTTGTTTATTTTTATATTATTATTATTTCGTCTATTTTTATATTATTACTATTTCGTTTGTTTCTATATTATGAATATTTCGTTTATTTGTATATTATTAATATTTCATCTATTTTTATATTATTAATATTTCGTTTATGTCTATATTATTAATATTTCCTTTATTTCTATATTATTAATATTTCGTTTATTTCTATATTATTAATATTTTGTTTATTTCTATATTATAAATATTTCGTTTATTTCTATATTATTAATATTTTGTTTATTTCTATATTATTAATATTTCGTTTATTTCTATATTATTAATATTTTGTTTATTTCTATATTATAAATATTTTGTTTATTTCTATATAATAAATATTTCGTTTATTTCTATATTATAAATATTTTGTTTATTTCTATATTATAAATATTTTGTTTATTTCTATATTATAAATATTTTGTTTATTTCTATATTATAAATATTTCGTTTATTTCTATATTATAACTATTTCGTTTATTTCTATATTATAAATATTTTGTTTATTTCTATATTATTAATATTTCGATTCTTTCTATATTATTAATATTTTGTTTATTTCTATATTATAAATACTTTTGTTTATTTCTATATTATTAATATTTTGTTTATTTCTATATTATAAATATTTTGTTTATTTCTATATTATAAATATTTCGATTATTTCTATATTATTAATATTTTGTTTATTTCTATATTATAATTACTTTTGTTTATTTCTATATAATAAATATTTTGTTTATTTCTATATTATTAATATTTTGTTTATTTCTATATTATAAATATTTCGTTTATTTCTATATTATAAATATTTTTTTATTTCTATATTATTAATATTGTGTTTATTTCTATATTATTAATATTTCGTTTATTTCTATATTATTAATATTTCGTTTATTTCAATATTATAAATATTTTGTTTATTTTTATATTATTAATATTTCGATTATTTCTATATTATTAATATTTCGTTTATTTCTATATTATCAATATTTACATTATTTCTATATCATTAATATTTTGTTTATTTCTATATTATTAATATTTTGTTTATTTCTATATTATTAATATTTTGTTTATTTTTATATTATTAATATTTTGTTTATTTTTATATTATTAATATTTCGTCTATTTTTATATTATTACTATTTCGTTTGTTTCTATATTATGAATATTTCGTTTATTTGTATATTATTAATATTTCATCTATTTTTATATTATTAATATTTCGTTTATGTCTATATTATTAATATTTCCTTTATTTCCATATTATAAATATTTTGTTTATTTCTATATTATAAATATTTTGTTTATTTCTATATTATAAATATTTCGATTATTTCTATATTATTAATATTGTGTTTATTTCTATATTATAAATACTTTTGTTTATTTCTATATAATAAATATTTTGTTTATTTCTATATTATAAATATTTTGTTTATTTCTATATTATAAATATTTCGTTTATTTCTATATTATAAATATTTTTTTATTTCTATATTAAAATATTTTGTTTATTTCTATATTATTAATATTTCGATTCTTCCTATATTATTAATATTTTGTTTATTTCTATATTATAAATACTTTTGTTTATTTCTATATTATAAATATTTTGTTTATTTCTATATTATAAATATTTTGTTTATTTCTATATTATAAATATTTCGTTTATTTCTATATTATAAATATTTTGTTTATTTCTATATTATTAATATTTCAATTATTTCTATATTATTAATATTTCGGTTATTTCTATATTATAAATATTTCGTCTATTTTTATATTATTAATATTTTGTTTATTTCAATATTATTAATATTTCGTTTGTTTCTATATTATAAATATTTCGTTTATTTCTATATTATTAATATTTTGTTTAATTTCTATATTATTAATATTTCGTTTGTTTCTATATTAAAAATATGTTGTTTATTTCTATATTATTAATATTTCGATTATTTCTATATTATTAATATTTCGTTTATTTCTATATTATTAATATTTCGTCTATTTGTATATTATACATATTTTGTTTATTTCTATATTATTCATATTTTGTTTATTTCTATATTTTTTATATTTCGATTATTTCTATATTATTTATATTTTGTTTATTTCTGTATTATAAATATTTCATTTATTTCTATATTATTAATATTTTGTTTATTTCTGTATTATTTATATTTCGATTATTTCTATATTATTAATATTTTGTTTATTTCTGTATTATTTATATTTCGATTATTTCTATATTATTAATATTTTGTTTATTTCTATATTTTTTATATTTCGATTATTTCTATATTATTTATATTTTGTTTATTTCTGTATTATTAATATTTCGATTATTTCTATATTATTAATATTTTGTTTATTTCTGTATTATTTATATTTCGATTATTTCTATATTATTAATATTTTGTTTATTTCTATATTTTTTATATTTCGATTATTTCTATATTATTTATATTTTGTTTATTTCTGTATTATTAATATTTCGATTATTTCTATATTATTAATATTTTGTTTATTTCTGTATTATTTATATTTCGATTATTTCTATATTATTAATATTTTGTTTATTTCTATATTTTTTATATTTCGATTATTTCTATATTATTTATATTTTGTTTATTTCTGTATTATTAATATTTCGATTATTTCTATATTATTAATATTTTGTTTATTTCTGTATTATTTATATTTCGATTATTTCTATATTATTAATATTTTGTTTATTTCTATATTTTTTATATTTCGATTATTTCTATATTATTTATATTTTGTTTATTTCTGTATTATTAATATTTCGATTATTTCTATATTATTAATATTTTGTTTATTTCTGTATTATTTATATTTCGATTATTTCTATATTATTAATATTTTGTTTATTTCTATATTTTTTATATTTCGATTATTTCTATATTATTTATATTTTGTTTATTTCTGTATTATTAATATTTCGATTATTTCTATATTATTAATATTTTGTTTATTTCTGTATTATTTATATTTCGATTATTTCTATATTATTCATATTTTGTTTATTTCTATATTTTTTATATTTCGATTATTTCTATATTATTTATATTTTGTTTATTTCTGTATTATTAATATTTCGATTATTTCTATATTATTAATATTTTGTTTATTTCTGTATTATTTATATTTCGATTATTTCTATATTATTAATATTTTGTTTATTTCTATATTATAAATATTTTGTTTATTTCTATATTATTAATATTTTGTTTATTTCTATATTCTTAATATTTTGTTTATTGTTATATTATCATTATTTTGTTTATTTCTATATTATTAATATTTTGTTTATTTCTATATTATGAATATTTTGTTTATTTCTATATTATTAATATTTCGATTATTTCTATATTATTAATATTTTGTTTATTTCTATATTATTAATATTTCGTTTATTTCTATATTATTAATATTTTGTTTATTTCTATATTATTAATATTTTGTTTATTTCAATATTATTAATATTTTGTTTATTTCTATATTATTAAGATTTTGTTCATTTCTATATTATTAATATTTTGTTTATTTCTATATTATTAATATTTTGTTTATTTCTATATTTTTAACATTTCGATTATTTATATATTATAAATATTTTGTGTATTTCTATATTATTAATATTTTGTTTATTTCTATATTATAAATATTTGGATTATTTCTATATTATTAATATTGTGTTTATTTCTATATTATTAATATTTCGATTAATTCTATATTATTAATATTTTATTTATTTCTATATTATTAATATTTTGTTTGTTTCTATATTATTAATATTTTGTTTATTTCTATATTATTAATATTTTGTGTATTTCTATATTATTAATATTTTAATTTTTCTATATTATAAATATTTTGTTTATTTCTATATTATGAATATTTTGTTAATTTCTATATTATGAATATTTCGATTATTTCTATATTATTAATATTTGTTTATTTCTATATTATTAATATTTTGTTTATTTCTATATTATTAATATTTTGTGTATTTCTATATTATTAATATTTTGTTTTTTCTATATTATAAATATTTTGTTTATTTCTATATTATGAATATTTTGTTAATTTCTATATTATGAATATTTCGATTATTTCTATATTATTAATATTTGTTTATTTCTATATTATTAATATTTTGTTTATTTCTATATTATTAATATTTCGATTATTTCTATATTATTAATATTTTGTTTATTTCTATATTATTAATATTTTGTTTATTTCTATATTATTAATATTTTGTTTATTTCTATATTATTAATATTTCGTTTATTCTATATTATAAATATTTTGCTTATTTCTATATTATTAATATTTCGTTTATTTCTATATGATTAATATTTCGTTTATTTCTATATTATAAATATTTCGTTTATTTCTATATTATAAATATTTCGTCTATTTTTATCTTATTAATATTTCGTTTATTTCTATATTATTCATATTATGTTTATTTCTATATTATAAATATTTCGTTTATTTCTATATTATTAATATTTCGTTTATTTCTATATTATTAATATTTCGTTTATTTCTATATTATTAATATTTTGTTTATTTCTATATTATAAATATTTCGTTTATTCTATATTATAAATATTTTGCTTATTTCTATATTATTAATATTTCGTTTATTTCTATATGATTAATATTTCGTTTATTTCTATATTATAAATATTTCGTTTATTTCTATATTATAAATATTTCGTCTATTTTTATCTTATTAATATTTCGTTTATTTCTATATTATTCATATTTCGTTTATTTCTATATTATTAATATTTCGTTTATTTCTATATTATTAATATTTCGTTTATTTCTATATTATTAATATTTTGTTTATTTCTATATTATAAATATTTTGTTTATTTCTATATTATTAATATTTTGTTTATTTCTATATTATAAATATTTTGTTTATTTCTATATTATTAATATTTCATTTATTTCTATATTATTAATATTGCGTTTATTTCTATATTATTAATATTTTGTTTATTTCTATATTATTAATATTTTTTTTATTTCTATATTATTAATGTTTCGATTATTTATATATTATTAATATTTCGTTTATTTCTATATTATTAATATTTCGTTTATTTCTATATTATTAATATGTCGTTTATTTCTATATTATTAAAATTTTGTTTATTTCTATATTATTAATATTTTGTTTATTTCTATATTATGAATATTTTGTTTATTTCTATATTATGAATATTGTGTTTATTTCTATATTATTAATATTTCGTTTATTTCTATATTATTAATATTTTGTTTATTTCTATATTATTAATATTTCTATTATTTCTATATTATAATTATTTTGTTTTTTTTTTATATTATTAATATTTCGATACTTTCTATATTATTAATATTTTGTTTATTTCTATATTATTAATATTTTGTTTATTTCTATATTATTAATATTTTGTTTATTTCTATATTATTAATATGTTGTTTATTTCTATATTATTAATATTTTGTTTATTTCTATATTATTAATATTTTGTTTATTTCTATATTGTAAACATTTCGATTATTTCTATATTATTAATATTTTGTTTATTTCTATATTATTAATATTCTGTTTATTTCTATATTATTAATATTTCAGTTATTTCTGTATTATTAATATTGTGTTTATTTCTATATTATTAATATTTCGATTATTTCTATATTATTAATATTTTGTTTATTTCTATATAATTAATATTTCGATTATTTCTATATTAAAATATTTTGTTTATTTCTATATTATTAATATTTCGATTCTTCCTATATTATTAATATTTTGTTTATTTCTATATTATAAATACTTTTGTTTATTTCTATATTATAAATATTTTGTTTATTTCTATATTATAAATATTTTGTTTATTTCTATATTATAAATATTTCGTTTATTTCTATATTATAAATATTTTCTTTATTTCTATATTATTAATATTTCGATTCTTTCTATATTATTAATATTTCGGTTATTTCTATATAATAAATATTTCGTCTATTTTTATATTATTAATATTTTGTTTATTTAAATATTATAAATATTTCGTTTGTTTCTATATTATAAATATTTCTTTTATTTCTATATTATTAATATTTTGTTTAATTTCTATATTATTAATATTTCGTTTGTTTCTATATTAAAAATATTTTGTTTATTTCTATATTATTAATATTTCGATTATTTCTATATTATTAATATTTCGTTTATTTCTATATTATTAATATTTCGTCTATTTGTATATTATTTATATTTTGTTTATTTCTATATTATTAATCTTTTGTTTATTTCTATATTTTTTATATTTCGATTATTTCTATATTATTTATATTTTGTTTATTTCTGTATTATTAATATTTCGATCATTTCTATATTATTAATATATTGTTTATTTCTGTATTATTTATATTTCGATTATTTCTATATTATTAATATTTTGTTTATTTCTATATTATTAATATTTTGTTTATTTCTTTATTATTAATATTTTGTTTATTTCTATATTAGTAATATTTTGTTTATTGTTATATTATCATTATTTTGTTTGTTTCTATATTATTAATATTTTGTTAATTTCTACATTATGAATATTTTGTTTATTTCTATATTATTAATATTTCGATTATTTCTATATTATTAATATTTTGTTTATTTCTATATTATTAATATTTCGGTTATTTCTATATTATAATTATTTTGTTTATTTCTATATTATAAATATTTCGATTATTTCTATATTATAAATATTTTGTTTATTTCTATATTATTAATATTTTGTTTATTTCTATATTATTAATATTTTGTTTATTTCTATTTTATTAATATTTTGTTCATTTCTATATTATTAATATTTCGTTTATTTCTATATTATTAATATTCTGTTTATTGCTATATTTTTAACATTTCGATTATTTCTATATTATTAATATTTTGTTTATTTCTATATTATTAATATTTTGTTTATTTCTATATTATAAATATTTGGATTATTTCTATATTGTTAATATTGTGTTTATTTCTATATTATTAATATTTCGATTAATTCTATATTATTAATATTTTGTTTATTTCTATATTATTAATATTTTGTTTATTTCTATATTATTAATATTTCGATTATTTCTATATTATTAATATTTCGATTATTTCTATATTATTAATATTGTGTTTATTTCTATATTATTAATATTTTGTTTATTTCTATATTATTAATATTTCGATTATTTCTATATTATTAATATTTTGTTTATTTCGATACTATTAATATTTCGATTAATTCTATATTATTAATATTTCGATTATTTCTATATTATTAATATTTCGATTAATTCTATATTATTAATATTTTGTTTATTTCTATATTATTAATATTTTGTTTATTTCTATATTATTAATATTTCGATTATTTCTATATTATTAATATTTTGTTTATTTCGATGCTATTAATATTTCGATTAATTCTATATTATTAATATTTCGATTATTTCTATATTATTAATATTGTGTTTATTTCTATATTATTATTATTTCGATTATTTCTTTATTATTTATATTTTCTTTGTTTCTATATTATTAATATTTCGTTTATTTCTATATTATTAATATTTGTTTATTTCTATATTATTAATATTTTGTTTATTTCTATATTATTAATATTTCGATTATTTCTATATTATTAATATTTTGTTTATTTCTATATTATTAATATTTTGTTTATTTCTATATTATTAATATTTTGTTTATTTCTATATTATTAATATTTTGTTTTTTTTTATATTATTAATATTTCGTCTATTTTTTTATTATTAATATTTCGTTTGTTTCTATATTATAAATATTTCGTTTATTTGTATATTATTAATATTTCGTCTATTTTTATATTATTAATATTTTGTTTATTTCTATATTATTAATATTTCGTTTATTTCTATATTATTAATATTTCGTTTATTTCTATATTATGAATATTTTGTTTATTTCTATATTATAAATATTTCGTTTATTCTATATTATAAATATTTTGCTTATTTCTATATTATTATATTTCGTTTATTTCTATATTATTAATATTTCGTTTATTTCTATATTATAAATATTTTGTATATTTCTATATTATTAATATTTCGTTTATTTCTATATTATTAATATTTCGTTTATTTCTATATTATAAATATTTCGTTTATTTGTATATTATAAATATTTCGTCTATTTTTATATTATTAATATTTCGTTTATTTCTATATTATTCATATTTCGTTTATTTCTATATTATTAATATTTCGTTTATTTCTATATTATTAATATTGCGTTTATTTCTATATTATTAATATTTTGTTTATTTCTATTTTATTTATATTTCGATTATTTCTATATTATAAAAATTTTGTTTATTTCTATATTATTAATATTTCGTTTATTTCTATATTATTAATATTTTGTTTATTTCTATATTATAAATATTTTGTTGATTTCTATATTATTAATATTTTGTTTATTTCTATATTATAAATATTTTGTTTATTTCTATATTATTAATATTTCATTTATTTCTATATTATTAATATTTTTTTATTTCAACATAATTAATATTTCGATTATTTCTATATTATCAATATTTTGTTTATTTCTATATTATTAATATTTCGTTTATTTCTATATTATTAATATTTCGTTTAGTTCTATATTATTAATATTTTGTTTATTTCTATATTATTAATATTTCGTTTATTTCTATAGTATTACTATATCGTTTATTTCCATATTATTAATATTTTGTTTATTTCTATATTATTAATATTTTTTATTTCAACATTATTAATATTTCGATTATTTCTATATTATTAATATTTTGTTTATTTCTATATTATTAATATTTCGATAATTTCTATATTATTAATATTTTGTTTATTTCTATATTATGAATATTTCGATTATGTCTATATTATTAATATTTTGTTTGTTTCTATATTATTAATATTTTGTTTATTTCTATATTATTAATATTTCGATTATTTCTATATTATATATATTTTGTTTATTTCTATATTATTAATATTTCGATTATTTCTATATTATTTATATTTTGTTTATTTTTATATTATTAATATTTCGATTATTTCTAGAGTATTAATATCTTGTTTATTTCTATATTATATATATTTTGTTTATTTCTATATTAATGATATTTCGATTATTTCTATATTATTAATATTTTGTTTTTTTCTATATTATTAATATTTTGTTTATTTCTATATTATTAATATTTTGTTTATTTCTATATTATAAATATTTCGTTTATTTCTATATTATAACTATTTCGTTTATTTCTATATTATTAATATTTTGTTTAGTTCTATATTATTAATATTTTGTTTATTTCTATATTATTAAAATTTGGTTAATTTCTATATTATTAATATTTTGTTTATTTCTATATTATTAATATTTTGTTTATTTCTATATTGTTAATATTTTGTTTATTTCTATATTTTTAATATTTTGTTTATTTCTATATTATAAATATTTTGTTTATTTCTATATTATAATTATTTCGATTATTTCTATATTATTAATATTTTGTTTATTTCTATATTATAAATATTTGATTATTTCTCTATTATTAATATTTTGTTTATTTCTATATTATTAATATTTTGTTTATTTCTATTAATATTAATATTTCGTTTTTTTCTATATTATCGATATTTCGATTATTTCTATATTATTAATATTTTGTTTATTTCTATATTATTAATATTTTGTTTATGTCTATATTATTAATATTTTGTTTATTTCTATATTATTAATATTTCGATTATTTCTATATTATTAATATTTTGTTTATTTCTATATTATTAATATTTTGTTTGTTTCTAAATTATTAATATTTTTTTTATTTCCATACTATTAATATTTCGTTTATTTCTATTAATATTAATATTTCGTTTATTTCTATTAATATTTATATTTCGTTTATTTCTATATTATTAATATTTTGTTTATTTCGATACTATAAATATTTAGTTTATTTTATTAATATTAATATATCGTTTTTTTCTATTAATATTAATATTTCGATTATGTCTATATTATTAATATGTTGTTTATTTCGATACTATTAATATTTCGTTTATTTCTATTGACATTAATATTTCGTTTATTTCTATAAACATTAATATTTCGTTTATTTCTATCAATATGTTAATTTCTTTTATTTCTCTTAATTTTTCGATTATTTCTATATTATTAATATTTTGTTTATTTCTATATTATTAATATTTTTGTATTTCGATACTATCAATATTTCGATTATTTCTATATTATTAATATGTTGTTGATTTCTATATTATTAATATTTTGTTTAGTTCTATATTATTAATATTTTGTTTTTTTCTATATTATTAATATTTCGTTTATTTCTATATTATTAATATTTTGTTTATTTCGATACTATTAATATTTCGTTTAGATCTATATTATTAATATTTTGTTTATTTCGATACTATTAATATTTCAATTATTTCTATATTATTAATATTTTGTTTATTTCAATATTATTTATATTTTGTTTATTTCTATATTATTAATATTTTGTTTTTTTTTCTATATTATTAATATTTTGTTTATTTCTATATTATTAATATTTTGTTTATTTCTATATTATTAATATTTTGTTTACTTCTATATTAATAATATTTTGTTTATTTCTTTATTATTAATATTTTGTTTATTTCTATATTATTAATATGTTGTTGATTTCTATATTATTAATATTTTGTTTACTTCTATATTTATAATATTTTGGTTATTTCTTTATTATTAATATTTTGTGTATTTCTATATTATTGATATTTTGTTTATTTCTATATTATTAATATTTCGTTTTTTTCTATATTATTAATATTTTGTTTTTTTCTATATTATTAATATTTTGTTTTTTTCTATATTATTAATATTTTGTTTTTTTCTATATTATTAATATTTTGTTTATTTCTATATTATTAATATTTTGTTTACTTCTATATTTATAATATTTTGGTTATTTCTTTATTATTAATATTTTGTGTATTTCTATATTATTGATATTTTGTTTATTTCTATATTATTAATATTTCGTTTTTTTCTATATTATTAATATTTTGTTTATTTCTATATTATTAATATTTTGTTTTTTTCTATATTATTAATATTTTGTTTTTTTCTATATTATAAATATTTTGTTTATTTCTATATTATTAATATTTTGTTTATTTCGATACTATTAATATTTCGATTATTTCTATCTTATTAATATGTGGTTGATTTCTATATTATTAATATTTGTTTATTTCTATATTATTAATATTTTGTTTATTTCTATATTATTAATATTTTGTTTATTTCTATATTATTAATATTTCGATTACTTCTATATTATTAATATGTTGTTGATTTCTATATTATTAATATTTTGTTTAGTTCTATATTATTAATATTTTGTTTATTTCTATATTATTAATAGTCGTATTATTTCTATATTATTAATATTTGTATTATTTCTATATTATTAATATTTTGTTTATTTCTATATTGTAAACATTTCGATTATTTCTATATTATTAATATTTTGTTTATTTTTATATTATTAATATTCTGTTTATTTCTATATTATTAATATTTCAGTTATTTCTGTATTATTAATATTGTGTTTATTTCTATATTATTAATATTTCGATTATTTCTATATTATTAATATTTTGTTTATTTCTATATAATTAATATTTCGATTATTTCTATATTAAAATATTTTGTTTATTTCTATATTATTAATATTTCGATTCTTCCTATATTATTAATATTTTGTTTATTTCTATATTATAAATACTTTTGTTTATTTCTATATTATAAATATTTTGTTTATTTCTATATTATAAATATTTTGTTTATTTCTATATTATAAATATTTCGTTTATTTCTATATTATAAATATTTTCTTTATTTCTATATTATTAATATTTCGATTCTTTCTATATTATTAATATTTCGGTTATTTCTATATAATAAATATTTCGTCTATTTTTATATTATTAATATTTTGTTTATTTAAATATTATAAATATTTCGTTTGTTTCTATATTATAAATATTTCTTTTATTTCTATATTATTAATATTTTGTTTAATTTCTATATTATTAATATTTCGTTTGTTTCTATATTAAAAATATTTTGTTTATTTCTATATTATTAATATTTCGATTATTTCTATATTATTAATATTTCGTTTATTTCTATATTATTAATATTTCGTCTATTTGTATATTATTTATATTTTGTTTATTTCTATATTATTAATATTTTGTTTATTTCTATATTTTTTATATTTCGATTATTTCTATATTATTTATATTTTGTTTATTTCTGTATTATTAATATTTCGATCATTTCTATATTATTAATATATTGTTTATTTCTGTATTATTTATATTTCGATTATTTCTATATTATTAATATTTTGTTTATTTCTATATTATTAATATTTTGTTTATTTCTTTATTATTAATATTTTGTTTATTTCTATATTAGTAATATTTTGTTTATTGTTATATTATCATTATTTTGTTTGTTTCTATATTATTAATATTTTGTTAATTTCTACATTATGAATATTTTGTTTATTTCTATTTTATTAATATTTTGTTCATTTCTATATTATTAATATTTCGTTTATTTCCATATTATTAATATTCTGTTTATTTCTATATTTTTAACATTTCGATTATTTCTATATTATTAATATTTTGTTTATTTCTATATTATTAATATTTTGTTTATTTCTATATTATAAATATTTGGATTATTTCTATATTGTTAATATTGTGTTTATTTCTATATTATTAATATTTCGATTAATTCTATATTATTAATATTTTGTTTATTTCTATATTATTAATATTTTGTTTATTTCTATATTATTAATATTTCGATTATTTCTATATTATTAATATTGTGTTTATTTCTATATTATTATTATTTCGATTATTTCTATATTATTTATATTTTCTTTGTTTCTATATTATTAATATTTCGTTTATTTCTATATTATTAATATTTGTTTATTTCTATATTATTAATATTTTGTTTATTTCTATATTATTAATATTTCGATTATTTCTATATTATTAATATTTGTATTATTTCTATATTATTAATATTTTGTTTTGTTCTATATTTATAATATTTCGATTATTTCTATATTATTAATATTTTGTTTAGTTCTATATTATTAATATTTTGTTTGTTTCTATATTATTAATATTTTGTTTATTTCTATATTATTAATATTTTGTTTATTTCTATATTATAAATATTTTGTTTATTTCTATATTATTAATATTTCGTTTATTTTTATATTATTAATATTTCGTTTATTTCTATACTATTAATATTTCGTTTAATTCTATATTATTAATATTTTGTTTATTTCGATTAATATTAATATTTCGTGTATTTCTATATTATTAATATTTCGTTTATTTCTATATTATTAATATTTTTTTGTTTCGATACTATTAATATTTCGTTTATTTCTATTAATATTAATATTTTTTTTTATTTCGATACTATTAATATTTCGTTTTTTTCTATTAATATTAATATTTCGTTTATTTCTATTTATATTAATATTTCGATTATTTCTATATTATAAATATTTTGTTTATTTCTATATTATTAATATTTTGTGTATTTCTATATTATTAATATTTCGTTTAGTTCCATATTATTAATATTTTGTTTATTTCGATACTATTAATATTCCGTTTATTTCTATTAATATTAATATTTCGTTTATTTCTATATTATTAATATTTCGTTTATTTTTATATTATTAATATTTCGTTTATTTCGAGACGATTAATATTTCGTTTATTTCTATTAATATTAATATTTCGTTTATTTCTATTAATATTAATATTTCGTTTATTTCTATATTATTAATATTTTGTTTATTTCTTTGTTATTAATATTTTGTTTATTTCTATACTATTAATAATGCGTTTATTTCTATATTATTAATATTTTGTTTATGTCTATATTATTAATATTTCGTTTATTTCCATTTTCTAGGCATGCTGTGTGTATCCTTATTTTTCTTCCTTTGCTAAAAGATAACATAACAAATAGCATTAATAACAGCAATATAAGTACAGTGTTTAATAAAGTCGCTATTTTTTTTGTTCGCGTTGTTAATACAAACAGTCTTTGTACGTTAAAGCAGTGGATTTTTTTCTTAACTTTCCATTTGTAAAATAATTCTTCTCGTTGAAAGATGGTGTTGCTTAAATCTGGTTTGTCTGGCTTATTTTCATCTTTGTTCTACATTTTCCCCTTTCGCCTGATAATACCACTTTAAATTCTTAACTATCAACATTTCGTTCTCACTATCTCTCGGTCTGCACACTTTCTTCAAGCATCAACCGTCCTCCTTTCCACTGTTGTCGTACTCCGCCTTTTAAGCAGATGCGTCTCCTCACATGTAAATTATATATAAGCACATAATCCAGACCTCGGCCATGCGCTTTAACATTTCTTGCAAATGGCCGCCAGACACACTAGGCACTTTGAACTAGGAAAATGCAAGCATTTGTCATCACAAAAACAAACTTTGAAGATGATTGTAGAAAAAAATAAAACATTTATAAGATCCACAAAGTAGGTTATCGTTTAACCCAGTACAACAACAGGAATGAGACCCCGAACAATTACTAAGCAAAGGGGTTGAGTGCATGGTGTAATATAGTCTATATAATGCGTTCATATATTTACAAGTATATATGAATTTGTCTCTCTTTTTTTCTTTTTTTCTTTCTTTTTTTTATATATATATTTAATTGTCTCTAAGATGTTGAATGTATAAATATGTATATTTGAAGTGTATATGTGTTTATCTAGTGATGATTCTATAAACAAGAATAATATTTATGACGGACGATCTGTAAACTAATAGAGGACAAATACAGTTCTGTTTGGAGGGGGTTTGCGATCGGCCAATGGAACAACCAGTTTATTTCTGAAGATGACTGTATGAAACTTTCTAGGACTATGATAAGAATTAATTTTTTTTTTTTTTACATAGGCATCACCACATTATCAAGGCCAAGAGGCCACTCAAGGATAAGGGTTAAAGAGTGTACAGTAATCATTACTAATGAAAATTTGGTAAATTTGATAACTTATATGGAACGGCTCATCAAGAACTTATTTACGTTAGACTTGAACACAACCATATTGTAGTCAGCCGGAAAGCAGGAAAACGGAAGACAATTCCACATGCGTGCAGTTCTAAGAAAGAAGCTTTGTTCATGGAATCTACGTTTAGGTTTAAGCACAGATAAAGAGTGGGGGGAATTATTGATAGTGTTTACAGCTAGACGAGTGTTTCTTGTGAAAGTTTGGCGAGGGGGGACCATAGATTGAAGCTCTACATGCTGGGAACAAAGTACATGAGAGAAGAAAGACGTCTGTATCAATCTTTGAGATTCCTGGCCATGTGTCCTAAATGCAGATAGGATAGCTTATAAATTATACTCATAATTATCATCTAAGAGGGTGGAAATTTCGGATACTTTTAAACAAGTAAACTTTCATCGGATCTCTATCTCTGCAGGGTGGAACGATAAAATTCTCGCCGTAAAGAAAACAACACTACAGCTTTATTTTTTTAAATATCAATTCAGGTGACTTGATTATGTAGTAGAGCTGACATCCGTTCAATGTAGCCGCCTTCAGCTTCAATCACCGCCTCGATATGGGTCAGGAACTGAGAGCATGCCTTTTCCACAAGCGCCGGAGGGAGCTCGGTGCATACTCGGCGGATGGCAGCGATCAGGTTGACTGTGTTGTGGGAGGTCATGTTGGTGATGTTCTCTACCTATGATAAAACGAAGTAGTCCAGCAGGTTCAGGTCAGGGGAAGGAAGGGGCCAGTGAGAGAAAGGTACAAAGTCATAGCACTCCTTTTGAAACTAAGCTTGGGTCTCTTTGGATATTTGGGCTGGTACCGAGTCCTGCTGCCACACCCAGGGTCTGCCAGCTACCACCTGATTGCACCAGGGGATCACCACACTCTTCAGCACATCCAGTACACTTTGGTGTTAGCTTTCAAGCCGATTTCGAAGATGTGAGGATGTGAAGATGTGGCATGATGGTGCCCTCACTTGAAACCACACCAGAGACCACAACCGTGGACCGAAAGGGTCGTTCGATGCTTTGAGCTATGCCCTTAAGCGTTGAACCTCAGGATTTGCATTTTGAGGGTGCTGGTAATGGTCCTGTTGTTATAACTTTGATCGGTAGAGAACGTGTGTTGTACAGTGGCGCATCTCCGATCTCGCTTGTTGAACTTTGTGTCACTTTCAGACATGATAGAAGGCTTCTATTGCTTTTGTGAGTTCTGGCCAACTAGTAGATTTCTGCAACAAGAAAAGATAACCGGTTTTTATCAAATGGAAATGGAATCATGAAGTCTTTTCTAGGGCGACAATTTTATTGTTCCACCCCGTATATTTTATATAGAAAACAAACATCGTAATTTCGAACATAAAGTTCACCTGTTGACAGCCTTCATTTATGAGAATAACACGATGTCATCTTGTTAATCTTCTCCTTTGACAACCATCGTTCTTTGACGCAGTGAGATAGCTTTCCTTTGTTAACCTTCATTTTATAAAAAAAGAAACATTTATTCCTGTCAACTGCTTTCATTCTTTAGAGCAGTTGGATTGCTTCTCACTGTTAGCATTTTTTTTTTTTTTTTTTTTTTGATAAAGCAGAAAAAATATATTTCTACTAGCAGATGTACCCGGCGTTGTCCGGTATTAAACATAACGTTAAATTCCTTTTAAAAAAAATGAAGTAAAAAAAGACGGAAGAAACTGAGACATGTGCATGCGAGTATTATGTTGTTTTTTTTTTCTAAACGGTTCATTTCTTGTAAGTAAAAAAAAAATACTCGGGCTGAGATCAAAACCAAAATCTAAAGACAGTGAGTCAAGTACGATAATCGTTAGGCCAGCTTGCAACAATCTTTAAAAAGTGTTTTCAAACTTACTTATTCTAAACATAAGGAAGCTGTCATGTGAACGATTCGCGCATGCGTAGTTGTGAAGCAGTTGAAAACAGATAACAATCCGATGACCCTCCCCACCAAGTACAAATTTTCGATTTTGACCCCTTAGCAGCCCTTTTCCTGGATAAAAACCGATTTAAAAGATTTCCACGTGTCTGAATACTCCATATAACAAATTTCATGTCTGTAGATCAAAAATTCGTTGAGTATATAGGTTGAGAGTTGTCCTCACACGCACATACACGCACACGCACACACACACACATTCTCACTTTAGTAAGCACCGTATGTTCTTAATTGCAGTAAGATAACTCTTTTTTGTTAGCCGTATGTTGGTAAAAAAGAAACATTTCTTCTTGGCGACTGCCCCCATTCGTTAGAACATGAAAAACTGCTTTTCGCTGTTATTCGTCTTTTGAAAGAGTAGAAACATCATATTATTGGAAGCACACGAGGGTCGTTCCAAAAGTAAAGTCTCCTATTTTTTAACTCGGGAAGTTGAAAAGCTACGAAACTACGGCATTCATTGGTCAGCAACATTCAAGATCATTTACATAATCAGATGTTGTTCACTAAGTTCATTATGCCAGACGTCTGTACACAACTGCCAGTTATTTTTGGTTCCCCGACAAAAGGAGGGTGGACCTGTAAATTCAACCTTGTCCGTTCGTCCGTTCGTTTGTCCGTAATTTCCTCAACAACTACGCCTTGGAATTTTTGGAAATTTTGCGTAAACATTAAACATGATATGAGTAAAAAAAAAAAAGTAACAGAACTGATTATCTGGGAAAACTCCGGTTGCTCCCCCCCCCAGGGGTGTCTTTCGGGTTAAAATCGCTAAAATTGACACTTTTGTGGTTATTAAAAAAATTAATGCCTCGGATTTTTATAAAACTTTCTAAGTTGTAACTGATTTCTATATAATTTTGTTTGTCTATACTTCGCGATAACTCTTGGGTGCGCCCCGGGAGCTCTTTTAGGGGTAATAAATCATTCTATTTTTGGGACTATTTTACCATACTTGTCCAAAATTTTGTGTATGTCTATTTAGCGGTTTTGCATGGTGCTGAACTCAAATTTAAATATGTTAAGGTCTTGGGGACTTTGGGGGCTAAATAGGGGCAGGGTAAATGATGGACTTAGTCATTTCTTTTCTTTTTTTTTTTTGCATGGTGCAGAACTCAAATGTACATATGTTAAGGCCTAAAACTGCACCATTTGTTCATTTTCACGTCCCCTGAGGACTTTTGCGACTAAATTGGGGGAGGGGGGGAGGGGCAAATGCTGAACTTAGTCATTTTGCATGCCTCGTTCACTGTGCACTCATAGGGGACCACGCATGCTTCACTTATTAAAGTTACTTTTCACTTTACATCACATATATGGAAAACAAGTCGGCGGTGATTTGACTAACATGGACGATCTTTATCACAAGGGGCACTGAACAATTCATTGTGCGTATCAACTCTACTACATTTCGTGTAACAGAGTATGGCGACTATATGCAAATACCGAGCTATGTGCAAACTGACGTCATGGTAAGGAAAACGAAATGACTATAAAAAGGAGAAAGACGATATTCGAGATGACAGGTGTTGAGGAGGAGGAGCACGATCACGTTTTATTTGGGAAAGTACCCGGAAATAAATGAGTCCAGTTATTACTTGTTCTATGTTCATTGCGACGTATTCTGATACAACGTGTTGGGTCCAAGGTGTCTACATGTTAACGCGGTGTGTAACGTTACAATAGGATCTATTGCTATTGACAGCCTTTGGGTCAGGAAGATGTTTCTCTTTTTGTGAAGATTTCATTAATGTGCTTATTATTCTCCGATGATGATTGCCAGTTAAATGAAGATCTCATGCGATAGGTTGTTACCATAAAAAAAGCATTAAGTTCATTATCCTGAACATCTGTCCACAACCGCTGGAGTTTTCAAGCTAATTTCCCCTTTCCACCGCAGATGCAGCACAGAAATCGACCGTGCTTTGACTGGCGTGAGGAAATGCAACAAATTTCCACGTCTTTTGACATTTTTGTATTTCTTTCGCGGGTGATTTAATTCATATTTTACTTAAACTGTGTGCACTCTCTATAAAATTGTCCAAGAGTTATCATTCTAATCGGTCCCACTTTATCAACTAAGCTCCAGCCCCTGTCCCATCGCCGCAATGTTGCATCACTGTGCCTGTTTTACAAATATTTTAATGGAATGTGTTCTGATGAACTTGTTTCACTTGTACCCCCTCGACGTACATATCCCCGACAAACCCGCTTAGCAATAAGATCTCACCCCTTCACTGTTGATGTCCCTAAATGCTAGAAAACTTTCTATTCTAATAGTTTCTTCCCTCGAACAGCTAGACTTTGGAATTCCCTTCCTGCTGCTTGCTTCCCTGGCTGTACTGATATGCAGAAGTTTAAATGTAATTTAAACAAATATCTTGGTAATCTTTCCTAGACATGACCCCAAATAGTAGCCCCTTACGTCAAAATGGTGATATGCTTTGTAAGGGGTGAATATGAATAAAAAAAATTCTTGCTATTTTTCATATACTTTTAAGCACGTGATGACTTATTTTGGGTTGAATTACCAGCAAAAATATGGATTCAACAAAAAAAGGGGGAAATTTCTCTTGTTTTTTAAAAAGATACAAATGGAATTAAACTTCTTTTAAAAATTGCTCATTTTAATCATCATCACCTCCATTCAGTTTTGAAAGACAATGGACATTCCCTGTAAGGTCTACTGCACATGTATTTATGAATCAAGAGTTGCCCAATCTCCATTCACATCTCTCCTGCTTGATTCCAGTGACAATAAATCCAGGGCGATTGGAAACAATTACGAGATAATCGGAGAGCATATACAGCGCCTGGTATCCCCAAATGGTCACTCATTTAATATTGACTTGTCACAACGTCGCTTGACTACAGTGGTCTATAACGGAAAGTGTATCAACATAATTTTTTTAAAATCTTTTTCACTCTCAACAAGGTATATTGACACTCATGAGGAGTTATTTAGGGGTCGTGTTTAAAGAGGAATGTGAGGAGTTGAGCAGCGAGTTATCTGTTCACATTATATTTGAACTTATGCAAGTTAGTACAGTTGAGGAAGCAAGAAACAGGTGAGTGATTTTGCCGCTTGTCGGATTAGTCAAGGTTATGTACATCGAGGGGGGCACAAGTGCAGTAAGTTCATCAGGACACATTCCATTAAACATTATGCATTATAAACATTAAGTGCACATATAAACATTATGTTTTGTATAACACAACATTAATCTCTTTCGACATTGACAAAGTGCTACACGATTGAAAAAAACAATGTCTATTGATTGACACGAAAAGGGTTGATATGCCGTAAAAAAAACAATCCTCCTCCAGTCGTCGTTTGTTTGTCTTTCAGTTGATCACGTCATCTCTGGATCCGTTCTTTTTCCCACACAGTGTTAACTAAGTACACTTGTTACTGTCTCGTCAAGTAATACCGAAATAACCAGATTCGTGCAAAGGAATAGATTATGTGCAACGAAACAGATGGCGGCTTTTTAGCTTTTCGCTTCCATCTGTTTTCACTTGAGCTACCTTGAACTTTGAAATCTCATGTCATCGTTCGAGAATGTCTTTCTTTTCGGAACACTTTATTCGTCTCGCACTGTGGCTGTTTCTTCTAAAGCCCTTTCCTAATTTTACTTCAGTTAGAACTCAGAAATCAAAAGACCCCTTCCTGGACCTAACACTTGATCTTTTTCGCATAGATATGTAAATGTTTATTTAAGGTTCTTCCCTATTTGGGCAACCTGGAGTTCGTAGAACAGTGAAGAATATTAATTTACCTTTTTCTAACTGACCACTTAATTAGGTTATAGTTTATTCTTAATATTATATATTTTTCATGGTCTTGCTATATTCTAGAACAGGAATCCATCTGGTCTGGTGGAGTATCCAGCTTAGTGTTGGTGCTTGAGATAGCATAACCAGTACAAGAGGTACGATTCTTTGAATAAATCAGTGTATTACCATGTCGAATAGATATTAGACATCGAATACTATGTTGTTTTGAATATTTGGTCAAGGTTTACTTGTTGGACGAATTATTCTGATATCAGGATAGCCTGACAAACTTTAGTATAGAAAAACCGAAGACACTCGACGATATTGTTCAGGAGTTCTCTCCCTTTTTTTACATTTCAGTTTATTTAGATCTCACCAATATAGAGTCCCTTTCCTTGTGCAAACATTTTGTTTATTTTTTCTTTTTTCTTTTTTTTTTCATTTTGCATTAGCTAGTTCTCTAGTACACCTGTCAAACTGAGGTATGCCGCCTAAGAGGTCCAGCCTCCCAAGTCTTGCCACTGAGCTTTCGGGTGGGGCAAGTTTATCGCTTGTTGTCTAAGGCGCCCCTACCAGGAAATGCCAACAGGAATGCCCAGACAATTTTTGCTTGGCCATAGTTCGCCTCCTTTAAGGGCGCTGGCTTGAAATCCCCACCTTCTGACCTTGTGTCACATCTAGCTGCTGTGGGCAGCAAGTAAATATCTACCTGATGCAACAATTAATTTCTATATGCGATACATATATATTCTCCCCCTACTCTTCAAACATGGAGTCTGTAAAGCAATGACGAATATATATTTCCCTTGTCTTAAATGGTTTATCTTTCTTGTGGTCTTTTCATGGTCCTGCCGAATTCCAAGATAAGAATTCATTTGGTCTGGTGGAGTGTCTAGGTTAGTGTTGTCACTAGGAGATTTAAGGTTCTCCTCTATTTCTCAAAAAAGACACAGAAAACATTAGAGAATGATGTCTATTAAGCATTCAGTCTCTCTCCAGCAGGCATTCTCTCCCTCTCTCTCTCTCTCTCTCTCTCTCTCTCTCTCTCTCTCTTTCTTTCTTTCTCTCTCTCCCTCTCTCTCTCTCTCTCTCTCTGGTAAGCATTCAGACTCTCTCTAATAAGCAGTAGCCATTCAAACTCTCTCCAGTCAGTATTCAGTCTCTCTCCAACAGGCATTCAGATTCTGTCTGGTAGACATTCAGTCTCTCTCTGTTAAGCATTTATTCTTTCTCCAGTAAGCATTAAGACTCCGTCTGGTAAGCATTCAGTCTCTCTCCAGCAAGCATTCAATCTCTCTCCAGTAGGCATTCAAACTCTGTTTGGTAGGCATTCAGTCTCTCTCTCTAGTAAGCATTCAGTCTCTCTCCAGTAGGCATTCGGTCTCTCTCTCTCTCTCTCTCTCTCTCTCTCTCTCTCTCTCTCTCTCTCTCTCTCTCTCTCTGATAAACATTCAGTTTCTCTCCAGCAAGCATTCAGTCTTCTTCAGTAAGCATTTAGACTCTCTCTGATAAGCATTCAGTCTCATTCCACCAAGTATTCAGACTCTTTGGTATAAATTCAATCTCTCCAGTAGACATTCAGTCTCTTTCCAGTAGGCATTCAGACTGTCAAACAATCATTCAAACTCTCTTTGGTAAGCATTCAGATTCACTCCAGTATGCATTCAGTCTCTGTCTGGTAGGCATTTAGTCTTTCTCAAGTAAGTTTCTCTCTATAAACCATTGTCTGGTAGGAATTATGTCTCTCTCTGGTAAGCATTTAGTTCTTCTCTGCTAAGCATCCAATCTCTCTCAAGTGCGCATTCAGTTTTCCAGGATAAAAATCCATCTTGTCTGGTGGAGTGTCTAGTTTGTTTCCATTCGAGTAGCATCACTATGAAATGCTGAACTATTATTTATGTTAGAAACGACTTTGCGAATCTTGATTATTCACTCATATGGAAACATCGTTTTGGCTTTTTTTCCTTTTATTTTTTTATATTTTTTTTATTTCGGTATTTGGTTTCCTTTCTCCATCTTGCAGACGAAAAGTTGTAATTCTATCTGCCTATAATGTATTCCATCCTATCTCTCTACCGTTGTTTTGCTAATATTCACCTCGGCTTCTTAGGAAACATATTACTGGTATAGATTTTCATTGAATATCGTCAAAAGATGAAATAGGTCAAATTTGACATGTGTGGTAACAGGGAAACGAGGATCACGTGACGTGATCAGCGAACTTGAAGTTATACTTTTGGTCAGTTCACGGTTTGAAGCAAGGAGGGAATTACTGTTTTGAGAATTTAGCGATATAAAATGATAATCTCCATACTCCTCCCTCTTTTCCCCTCCCCCCTCTCTCTCTCTCTCTCTCTCTCTCTCTCTATCTCCCTCTCCCGCTCTCTCTCTCTCTCTCTCTTTGTTCCGGGGGGGGGCCAATGTTTGAATGGAAATATATATATATATATATATGATTATCTTCAAAAGATGGAATAGATCTAATAGGATTTCTAAGTTTTACTTTGCATGTGTGAGAGTGTCGTTGGATGATGATGGTGGTGGTGGTGGTGGTGGTGGTGGTGGTGGTGGTGGTGGTGGTGGTGGTGGTGGTGGTGGTGGTGGAAAGAATGAGCATTGTTGGGAAAGGTTGTTATGATATCAATTTAATACAAGCACCCACTTATGTGTGGATATTGATAAAGAAGAAATCTATTTTCTGTCATGATAATTTCTGTTGACATAAACGACTATTAAAAAAACACTAGTTAAAAACGGGGCATTGCAATATGAAAATATCTAAAGAAGAATGTCAGATATGGCGCCTTTTGGTGATTTGACAAGTTCATTTGAATAGGTCTCCCCTGTGAAGAAAAGAAGTTAACCAAATTCTGGGTGGTAAAAAATTATTATCGGGTCACCTGACATATAGTTTGGGTGTTATGTGTTTCTTTGGGTAAGGAAAAACAAGGTGGTGGATACAAAGTCCAGTGTCTATTAAATTTTGTCCAGGGAATTTAATCCTAACTCCAAAAAGATAACCGAATTATTCATTTGTTTACTCATATGAAATGGCACTTGGAAGAAAAACCTTGGTTATGGAAATAAAGGATGGATCCTCTCACGTGAGTGATGGGAGGTGAAGGTAATGGTATTAATTAAGGAAAAAGAAAAGAACATTTTTTAGAGTTTGAGAATTTCAAAAACTACCTGTGATTGGTTTTCTGAGAATTGTAAAATGGAATTCTGGGAATTGGGGGCGGGATTAAGCCCACCTGATTCTCAATATAATGAAAGGCAAACATAGCCTCCAGGACACACTCTGCCACCTGCTTGGGGCTTTTACACAAGTCAGAGAGAAGCCCCTGACTTAAGACATACTTTGCCGACTGCCCAGGATTTTCACACCAGTCAGAGAAACCCCTGACTTAAGTCTTGCCCTATCCTAAGCACCAATCTACACTGTACAGAGACAAGCCTCTGGACTTAGTGTAATTTGCCATGACTTTACGAATGGAAGCCGGCAGTCTCCAGATAATTTGTATTTACAGTCACAACTTATGAACGATCAGCGTTTTGTACCTTTCAGTGATATATAAGAAAAATGGCCACCGGTTTTTCTTTATTTGTTGATTGCCTGTCGAATTGAAGGTGCAGTACATTTCATATTTACCCTGACGCCCAGACTGTGAAGACACAGACCAAGCCATTGTGAGAAGAGAGCTCATCACGAAGTTGAAGCGACGTACAGTCGGCTGAAGTAAACAGTGTTGCCACACAAACTTAGGGTCGTGCAAATTTTATGTTCTCTGAGCATCTGAACGATATTTTCCAATGACCAGTGAGGGTCTGGTCACCTTTGAAGAATTACCACTAGACAGAGTTAAAAGTGTAGCCATCAGGACTTAGGGTTAGTGCACATTTTCTTGGCTGTGTGTATGACGAGGACCAAGGTGATGTTACATTTATGGTGCCGTGAGCTCAGGATCTCACACGAACGAGTAGCTATGAACATTTCTTTTCAAGGAAAAGAAAAAGAAAAAAGAAAAAAAGGGAAGAGCGTTTGAAGAAAAAATCGAAACTGTCCATTTTAATGGCACCGTGATTTGCAAGATATAATCTTGTGATAGAGTCGACCGGGTGGTAACGGACAGTTTTTTCCACGACATATCTTCTTCCCCCCCCCCCAAACGAACAGAAAAAAGAAAGTGAAAGAGAAAGTAAAACAGAAGAAAAGAAAAAGAGGAAAAAGAAAACAAGAGAAAAATAGAAAAAAGGAAAGGAGGAAAACAGGTCTTTTTCTTCTCTAAGGATTTTGAGAACATAACCGGACTGCAGACTTTGGTCGATTGGCCATAAGGTGTAAGGTCAGCTCGCCAAAACAACTACTCAGCAGCAGCAAACCAAAAAAGAAGCGCACAACCAGGAAAAGGGTCACTTTTTGGTCCCCTTTTTACATTTTGCTTAGTTTTGTGTTCTGTTTGTGTTTTGTTTTAATTTTAAGATTCAATTTTGCACAAAGTTGAAAGTAGTTTTGTCGGGTGATAAAAGATACAGTAGAGGAATTAATGATGAGCTAGCTACAAGTAAAAAGAGGCTAGTATATGGCCTGACTGATCGGGAAATAGTGATGCTGGCGTGTGATAGGGCGATGGGGTTGGCTTCAGATTTTTTTTATAGGCAGAAAATGAAAAGCAGAGAAATAACAATTGCCATCCCCTATTTGGACACCAATCGCAGTGACTAACATCTCACAAGACCTTTACCACTGTCACAGGCCTTGGATGAACACCACCAGCATTCTTCCACCTGCATTGATGGAATGAATCAGTCAAACACAACAATGATAAGGCTCTTCTGGCACCGAAAGAAGACCTCCCAGCAGGCTCTGGGAAGAGTGAGTGATGCACAATCGGATCACAGCAAGGGTTGCTAAAACACGGAACAATCTGCATAAGAGTACAGGATGCTCTGTGTCCCTTCAGTACCAATGTGCAGACTATCGCACACATCCTCACAGACTGTCCTCTAAGCGAGTCATGCTTCGATGTGGACCTGAGGCATGCTTCAATGTGGACCTGAGGGATGCTTCAATGTGGACCTGAGGGATGCTTCAATGTGGACCTGAGGGATGCTTCAATGTGGACCTGAGGGATGCTTCAATGTGGACCTGAGGCATGCTTCGATGTGGACCTGAGAGATGCTTCAATGTGGACCTGAGGCATGCTTCGATGTGGACCTGAAGGATGCTTCGATGTGGACCTGAGGGATGCTTCAATGTTGACCTGAGGCATGCTTCGATGTTGACCTGAGGCATGCTTCAATGTGGACCTGAGGCATGCTTCAATGTGGACCTGAGGCATACTTCAATGTGGACCTGAGAGATGCTTCGATGTGGACCTGAGTGATGCTTTGATGTGGACCTGAGAGATGCTTCGATGTGGACCTAAGCGATGCTTCGATGTGGACCTGAGGCATGCTTCAATGTGGACCTGAGGGATGCTTCGATGTGGACCTGAATGATGCTTCAATGTGGACCTGAGGCATGCTTCAATGTGGACCTGAGGGATGCTTCAATGTGGACCTGAGGAATGCTTCGATGTGGACCTGAGGGATGCTACAATGAGGACCAGAGGGATGCTTCGATGTGAACCTGAGGCATGCTTCAAGGTGGACCTGAGGAATGCTTCAATGTGGACCAGAGGGATGCTTCGATGTGGACCTGAGGCATGCTTCATTGTGGACCTGGGTGATGCTTCGATGTGGACGTGTGGGATGCTTCGATGTGGACTAGAGGAATGCTTCAATATGGACCTGATGGATGATTCGATGTGGACCTTAGGAATGCTTCAATATGGACCTGAAGGATGCTTCAATGTGGACCTGAGGCATGCTTCAATGTGGACCTGAGGGGTGCTTCGATGTGGACCTGAGGGATGCTTCGATGTGGCCCTGAGGCATGCTTCGATGTTGACCTGAGGCATGCTTCGATATTGACCTGAGGCATGCTTCGATGTGGATCTGAGGGATGCTTCGATGTGGACCTGATGGATGCTTCGATGTGGACCTGAGGCGTGCTTCGATGTTGACCTGATGGATGCTTCGATGTGGACCTGAGGAATGCTTCGATGTGGACCAGAGAGATGCTTCGATGTGGACCTGAGAGGTGCTTCGACGTGGACCTGAGGGATACTTCGATATGGATCTGAGGCATGCTTCAATGGTGACCTGAGGGATGCTTCGATGTGGACCTGAGGCATGCTTTGATGTGGACCTGAGGTATACTTCGATGTGGACCTGATGCCTGCTTCGATGTGGACCTGAGGGATGCTTCGATGTGGACCTGAGGGATGCTTTGATGTAGACCTGAGGGATGCTCCGATGTGGACCTGATGGATGCTTCAATGTGGACCTCAGGCATGCTTTAATGTGGACCAGAGGGATGCTTCGATGTGGACCTGATGTATGCTTCGATGTGGACCTGAGGGATTCTCCGATGTGGACCTGAGGGATGCTTCAATGTGGCCCTGAGGCATGCTTCGATGTGGACCTGAGGGATGCTTCGATGTGGACCTGAGACATGCTTCGATGTTGACCAGAGGGATGCTTCGATGCTGACCTGACGGATGCTTCGATGCTGACCTGACGGATGCTTCAATGTTGACCTGAGGGATGCGTCAATGTGGACCTGAGAGATGCTTCAATATGGACCTGAGGCATGCTTCGATGTGGACCAGAGGGTGCTCCGATGCTGACCTGAGGCATGCTTCGATGTGGACCTGAGGGATGCTAAGATGTGGACCTGAGGGATGCTTCAATGTGACCTGAGGCATGCTTCAATGTGGACCAGAGGGATGCTCCGATGTGGACCTGAGGGATGCTTCGATGTGGACCTGAGGGATGCTTCAATGTGGACCTGAGGGATGCTTCAATGTGGACCTGAGGGATGCTTCGGACACTGCCCGAAGATGGCTCTTGAGATGGTGTGAAACATCATGATGATGATGATGATGATGATGATGATGATGATGAAATATTGTTGTTCGGTTCCGACGCCGGTAACAGTGTCAATGTGATCTCAGTCGGTGTTGTAGCAGAAGAATTCTCCCTCCAAATAAAATGTCAATTTTTTTTTTTTTTACACAGTGATTACCACTTATCAAGGCCCGGAAGCCACTCAGGGATAAGGATTATTGCAAGTACATTACGTTAGTGTGGAGATTTGATGAAGTGTTTAATTAAGGGGGTGGTTCATTAGGAATTTGTTAACATTGACTTGAAGACATCCAAGTTGTAGTCCGGAGGGAAGCAGGCAGACGGAACAGAGGTCCACAGGCGTGCAGTTCTAAGAAAGAAGCTTTGTTCATGGAATCCGCATTTTGATTTAGGCACAGATATAGAGTGAGGGAAATTTTTCACAGTGGATTCAGCTAGACGAGTGTTTTCCGTGAAAGATTGGCGAGGGGGGACCAGAGATTCCGTTTAAAACAAGATCTGTTATAATGGCACTCGTTTCTTCCTTTGAACAATAGATATGCGAATGAGAAATTTTAGCCCAATCAAATCAAAACACAAGATAAATAGCTTTACAACCTAATTAATTACTTCGCTTGGAGATGCACTAGGTGTATCAGAATTTTGGAGGAATTTTTGATACCCTTAACACAAAACTGCGAATAAAATAAAAAAAAAACTCATAATTTCTACTTTTAAAAATGGGTTGTTTATTTCCTTTATGGAATATACTTCCAAAATAAACTATTAAAGTTGTTTAAAAAAAATAATAGAAATATTATTTTTAAAAAAAAACAGTGTTTACAAAGTGCCTGTGCGCGTTCATGCAGCCATTTTTTACGTAATGAAATCAATTGAATTTTAAGAGTTAAATTTTTTTCAATTTTAAAAATGTTTAAATCTATCAAAATTTTTCTATTGATTCAATTTTAAGATATTTTCAGGTTCAATGTGAAATTTTATGCTCTTTCCAATAAATCGAATATAATATTCTAATTCATCCCCCTTTTTGAAATATCTATTAAAATGAAAATAATTAATTTTCTCACCTCAAATTTATATATCACGAATTGAAGATAAAAGATCAATAAATAAAATAAGCTAATTAAAACAACAAAAAAGAACAGTTATTTGTAAATTTACCTGTAATGTCCAAAGTTTAAAACCTTTTTTTAAAACCACGTTGAATTTTTTGTTTTTTGTTTTTTTAAGTGAAACCTTATAATTTTGTTATATCGTTCAGAAAATTTCGTAGAATCACGACAATTTTTTCTATTTCATTCAATGTTTTATTTTTAGATATTTTTTTAAAAATTCACCCTATAAAGAAGGAATAAAATATATTAAATCAAAAACTCATGTATATCTTTAAGAGAATAAAAAAAATAAAAAATCGGTCGTCTGTTTTTTTTTTATCGGCAAAAACTGATAAGTGAAATGGGATTATTTTTCACCTACGGTGGCCCATATTTACAGCCAGCAATAGACAGGGAGATTAATTCTGGCGCTTAAGGCCACCGAAATTCTCAACTTGAAGAAAAGGCGGCGTTTTTCTCCCTTTATTCCAGTTGGGAAACATCTCATGTTGCGGTATTTTTTAATACTCGCTTAAAAAAGTATTTTATTTAAAAAGGACATGGAATATAAAATATAAATATGGATAAATTCTTAACAATGAAGAATGGAAGTACCCATTGAATAGTATTTTTTATAGGTAAGTGATTTTTTGGAATTTATATATACATATATTTAATTGAAATAAGTTAAAATTCGTTGATTTTCTTTAAATCTGTTTAAAGAAAACCGATTTAAAAAACAAATATTGCATAATTTGCTATTAAACCTGTTATTTTTTTTAATTTGGCCATTGCTCATTTAATTGAAAAAAATTAGGGTTTTAATTACATTTTTCAAGTAGTTATAAGCTTCGAAAGAAAGGTCGAATTATTCAATTTTTTATCACGCATTTTTAATGGCGTTTTCTGATACTGCTAGGGATACACACAAACCTCAGAAAACCACACTAGTTGTGAGACGTCTAGAGGACTAACTCTAACCGTTTCCCCTATCGATCTCATGGAATATATGTAAATCCCAATAAAGACCATCCCATAAAGACCACTTGATATAATAGTTAGCCAGCATTCACTCAAAATAGCCAATCTGCTGGCAATCTATGACCATAAGAATCGACTATCTACAGGTTCAACTATCTGGACAGTCTTTAAATTTGATAGGCCATGAATGTGTCATAACTGCGTGAAGCAACCTTATATATGAAGAAACATTTTTTCAGGGGGTCAAAAGGAATTCTGGGTGGCCAAACTCTAGATAAGACATATTTTTTAATTTCGTGTGTGGTCTCTTTTCTTCTTGTTAAATATTATTCGTGGCAAATCTGCTATGCGCATGCATCGCGACTATGCAACACAGTAAACATTCAACTGCCTCGTGCATGATTACATCCCTACCCACCCTAGGTTAATAATTCTATCTCTTGCGGCATTGCGTGTTATTACACATCACTTGTTGTCCGGGTGATGTCGGCTCCGATTAATGAAATTTACACCTACATTACAATGTTGAACTATAGAATTTAATCTTCTTGATGTTATAAAATTACTAGAAGGCCGCCCGGCGTTTCCGGTCGTAAGATACGCTTAAATATGATATTTTAATGCATGCAGATTTCGTATTTATTATAAGAGCCAATTTACTATTTATTATTATATTGTACCTAACATACAATAATACCCCATCGATGTGACCCTGTCATAAAATACAATTAAATTATTTGAATTCAAGCAGATTTTCTTTCTATTATTATAGAGCCAATACTCCATTAATTATTACTTTGTACTCAATATAAAGTAATTATTTCAAAAATCGATATATATATATGTGTGTGCGTATATATATATATATATATATATATATATATATATATATATATATATATATATATATAATTTGAGGTTGCTATTTTTCAAAAGTAGGGTAACCGATGAAATATAACGAGGTTAATACAAGAGTGCTCAATACGGAAGTAGAGCAAGTTACATTTTCAATTTGTCTTTACATAAGCAGTAATTTGTTGCTACACAGTCATGAGCATGTTTCGGTCTTCTAGTATTTAGCAACTAGAGTCTTCTTCAGGCAACAATGCTTATTTACGAAATAAGAATGGTTGCCTGAAGAGGTCTCTAGTTGCTAAATACTAGAAGACCGAAACATGTTCATGGCTGTGTAGCAACAAATTACTGCTTATGTAAAGGTAAAGACAAATTGAATATACATATATATATATATATATATATATATATATATATATATATATATATATATATATATATGTATATATGACTTGAGTGCCATCAGGTAGAATCGAAACCAAAACATATAACGTTCCAGTCTTAGGTGTTACGTTTGAAAAGTTTGCCAGGAATGATGTCAGGACGTTAAAATTTGAGACGGTGACAAACAAATTCACACTTTTAGCATCATCATCATCATCATCATCATCATCATCATCATCATCATCAAGTGGTATCCTGCCTGTTACATGCATTGACGCTATAGCTCTCCATCCATCTATCTCTTTCTTGTGGCATTCATGAATTCATTGTTGCTCATCATTTTGGATGCTGCCTAGGTATTCAGACTGCTAACGTATGTTCCTCGCTGTCGTCCTCTGCCTCTTCTACCCATAATCTTTCCTGTCAAACTAATCTGTTCTATTTCGCTTTGTCTGTAGACATGGCTCATGAATCTCATACATATTTTTCGTACTATTCTTATGAGAGACCTTTCCGTGTTTGCCATTTCTAATACCTCTTGATTTGTTTTCTTTTCTGTCCAGTATATCTTCAAAATTCTCCTCAGTATAATAATAGTATTAAAAAAAGTGTCAGTAGTTGCAATGTTTCAAAAAAAGGTTTGTTGTTGCGGTGTATTGACCAATGCTGTGATGGTCTTCCAATTTTACTGAGACTGTTCTTGAAAAGTTCTTTATTTTAAATTATCGTTCTTTATATTGTGTATCGTATGGTCTTGCGTTCATTCTAGAACATAACCTGATAAATTTCAAAAGAATTCAATAGGTCAAATTTGACATATATGGAAAAGTAATTGGCGCGTTAGTCAGATGGAATTATGAACGAACTTAGATGATGTTTTTTGGTCAATTCCCGCTTGGAAGCGAAAAAAGGAAATCGGCTTTAAATGTGTAACAATGTAGATAATAATCTTTCTCGACCCGCCTTCTTCCCCCCCCCACTTTCTCTTTCTCTCTCTCTCTCTCTCTCTCTCTCTCTCTCACACACAGACACACACAGACACATACACACACAGACACACATACACACACAGACACACATACACACACTCACTCACACACACACACACACACACACTTTGTTTATAAAGTTTTTAAAAGCTTAAAATCTTCCAAGATTGGGTATTTGGATATGCATAGCTATGTTTGCTTCCTCTTACTTAAGTAATTTTCTAATACCAAAGTCATTCAAGTTTCTTTTTTTTACCCTGCTGAAATATAAAGGTACTAGCATGGTGACCAGAATTGAATGATGACCAACGAATATTTCACACTCCCAGATTTTTATTGTCATAGAAATCGGTGACTTCGCCCATTTTTCAATCAAATCGATTGATTGTCTGCTCCAGTTGGGGACCTATCACGGTACACCGGAAGGAAGCTCACATGCCTTCTGCTATGACTTATTTCACAATACATTGTAGCCTAGATTGCACTGTAGAGAATCTACTGTTGATTTTATAAAATTGTTTACATACATAGACTTGAATTAAAGTTTAAAATGAAAAAGTCAAGTATCATACTCTAATTGTGCTCTAAACAGAAACATTTGTTTCGAACGCGCTCCTGTCATATCAAAGAACCTACTGTTGATTTTATATGGCGGCTGGTGTGGTAATAAAACTTCTCAAATGCACTTGTGATGTTAAGATGTGTAAGGTATTAACTTCGATTCAAATCGCTTATTCTTTCTTTTATCGGATTACTTCGATTATCGATTATCAATAATCATCAAAGACATTCCAATACAAAATCTATCTAAGAACATAAATCAAGTTCCTTGGTGTGAAATAGGGAACAAACTCACAGACACAAAGATTAGTGATAATTTCAGTTACAAAAATAAGATCGTTAATGTTAACGTTTATGTATGGTGGGCGGTGAAAATAATAGAAATAATATTCCAATGTGATATAGAAAAGACAAAAGAATTCATGTACAGGGTGGATCGATAAATTATCGCCTTAGAAAAGATGACATTTCATTTTCGTATGATGAAAACCGGTGTTCTTTTTTGTTGCAGACCATCTATTAGTTATCCAGTTGTGTACAAATCCCAAGAATGATAGGAGCCTTCTATCATCTTCGAAAGTGACACAATGTTCAACGAGCGAGATCGGAGATGCGTCACTGTACAACTCCTTATGCTCACTACCAATCCAAGTTATGACAACAGAACCATTGCCAGCTACCTCAAAATGCATCGCTGGATTGCCACGAATAACAAGGATATACCCAGGATGATGAAAACAAAGTTTCTGGCCACGGTTATGGTCACTGGTGTGGTTTCAAGTGAGGGCCACATCATACCACCTCACATCTTTGAAGTTGGCTTGAAAGTCAACACCAAAGTGTGCCTGTATGTGCTGGTGATCCTCTGGTGCAATCACGTGGCAGCTGGAAGACCCTAGGTGTGGCAGAAGGACTTGGCGCCGGTCCACAAGTCTAAAAAGACCCAAGCTTAGTTTCAGAAGGAGTGCTATGACTTTGCACCCTTCTCTCACTGCATCCCTCCTCCCTCGACATGAATCCGCTGAACTACTTTGTTTGGTCATACATTGAGATCATCATTAACATGATCTCCCGCAACACCAAAGCCAGACTGATTGCCGCCATCCGCCGAGTACTCGCTGAGTATTCGCCGAGTATTCGCCGAGTATTTGCCAAGTATTTGCCAAGTATTTGCCGACGCTTGTGGAAAAGGTATGCTCCCAGTTCTGGATCCGTGTTGAGGCGGTGATTGAGGCTGAAGGCGGCTGCATTGAATAGATGTCAACTCTACTACATAATCAAGTTACATGAATTGATTTTTTCAATAAAAGTTTTAAAATAAAGCTGTAGTATTGTTTTCTTTAGGACGACACTTTTATCGTTCCACCTTTATTCATCAACGTTTCATCTTTTTTTTAAAGACTTTCTCGGGATGATTGATTTAAAGAAATAGAATACAAGTGCAGTATTTGAAAATATTTTGAGTTTTATAATGTGAAAATTTTTTTTTCTTCTTTTTTCGAACAAAGCCGTTAGAATTTTAAAAAAAATACGCGTTTAACGATTAAACAAATGATCTTTTTCTTAAAACGATACATCGCTGTTGGAATTTTAAAATGTGATGTGATTTAATGTGAAACGAACGTGTTCGTTATAATTTTTGAAACAACTATAGTCGTTACGATTCCAAATATGTAATGCGTTCATGAAATGAAATGAATATTTTCGTTCGTTTGTTTAATTTTATTATCGATATTATTTTTTGTAGCGGAAAAACAGCTAACCTGGATCTCAAGTATTTTCGTGTTAATACAAATTTGCTGACTAAAGGAGATGCCTTTGTAACGCAGTAACAAACAAACAAAAGAAAGAAAAAATCTGACTTACCATTTTTCTAAGTGCAAATAAAATTCGTCTTTCTCCAAACCAACGCATTTCATTATATTTCCAAAGTCTTTTCATATACACATGAGCTTTTTAAAAGTCTCTGTCTTCGCCACCTCACGTTGGTGCAAGCCAGTGCCTTCTTGCCCTCGACTTTACACGTCAATCTTCCCAGTGCCCACTTTGCTCCTCTCCTTGACCAAGTGGTGTATTTTTCTCTTCTTTTCTTGTGATGCAAGCTCGCGCACACTTGCTAATTTGCATACGTGCTTTAACAGCTGTTGCTGCTTAATACCTTCACTAGCCATCCATCCTTGGCTGCTGCTGATTCTCACATGCGCCCCTACGTGCTGTTACACATTGCAGAAGCTGTTAGGCTCTTTCATTGCATTAGAATTCTGCTCTATCTTTATTTTCATAGCAAGTACTCGTCTGAACTTTAATCTGTTGTCTTCTCCTTGTCAAACTTTTATTTAAAAAACACTCGTTTAGCTACAACCACTATCAACAATTTCCCCCACTCTCTATCTATGCCTAAATCTAAACTCAGATTCGATTAACAAAGCTACTTCCCTAGAACTGCCCGCTTGTGGAACCCTGTTGCACTGACCTGCTTTCCAGCTGACTATAACATGATCGTCTTCAAGTCCAATATGAACTAGCTAAATAATCAAGTTATACCCGATTTCTACAACTGATTACTGTGTTGCTGTCCCGATGGCTACTGTACACTTATTAATCTTTACCCTCGTGTAGTCTTCAGGCCTTTATAAGTGGTGAATCCCGTGTAAAAAAAAGCATCTACCACAAACTCAGTATGTTTTTTAATGAAGAATGTTGTGTGATGACCGGCAATTTTTATAGTAAAGTAGTTTCTTTGTGTAGCTTGTCCCCATACATACATGCGAAAGATGGACGTGGTAGATGTTGTTGTTAGTTATATTAAATTTCGAATCATCGCGGCTCATGCACCCAAGAGAAGGTTTCCTTTTTTAGCGGTTGGAGGTATTATGGGTTCAGGGCGTTAATAGAAAATCGTGTCATTAAAAATCACGTGACCTCGTTAACGTCAAAGGCGAAGTCCAACGGCTACGGGATCTGAATACTATTACGAAAGATCGTTATTTCCTGTGTCAATTATCAAAGACATTACCGATGAGATCCATAAAACTAATCCAAAACTGATCCAAAAATGACCATACTTTATTTTCCGGAATATAAAAAAAAAATATTTCCCATTTCGACACGTGAAATTAAAAAGGTAGTATTTTTGCAGGGAAAATTTAAGTTTTATTTATTTGTTTTTTTTTTTTGTTTTTTTTTTGGGGGGGGGTATTTTACTTTTTTTTAAGTGCATTTAATTCTTAATTCCCACGTGACTTTAATTTTAAGTTAAAAAATGCCCAGGTTTTCAAATTATTGTTCTGTCGTTTTTTGTTTTGGCTATGATCACAGCGTAGTATCTGTGATATGTTGTGGCGGGCAATGCCAAAGGTCTGAACGATTATTATTATCATTGATTTGTTAACTGTTTCGCCGATTTTGATGGCAATAAAAGTGTTGAAAGTGTAGAACATTCGTTGATCCTCATTCAATCCCGGACAACGGCGGGTAGAAAAAGATATGCAGAGAGAATGTTTTGAAAGAAAGGAATGTTTGGCTAAAATATTTATGTTAAAAATCTAATGGAGGAATTTTATCTTAGATTTATAACCAATAAATTATTACAGAGATATTTATGTAATAAAATAGATCTAGGAATTCAATTTTATAAACAATAAACAATGGAAGTGACTTGGTGATAAAGAAAAATTGTTTTTATATATAGACTAGAGATACAAGTAAGAGGGGTAAAACGAGGGCGCCGTCCATAAGAGGAGATTGTCAGTCGTGGAAGCATTCGACTGAGCTAAGAGACGATGTAAAGACTACAGGGAGAAAACGTTGTAAATCACTGAGGGAAACACCTAACTGTGAAAATGAGAATAAATGAGGAAAAACGAAAAGAAGTCCTGCTGTTGTTGCTTCACAGTGAAATGTTTTCTTGGAGTGTCCAAGAGAGGAAGGGGGGCGCACAACCTAAATTTAGTAGTCCGTTATCAAACGGCCATTGTGTGCTTAAGCGTTATGTTTATTGAACCTGTCCCGAACAAATGACTGTTACCTTGTTCATATTACGTGAACTTTGTTTGAAAATGTGTAAACACGCACACACATACACACACGCACACACGCACACGCACACACACACACGCACACACACACACACACAACGAATATTTCTAACCACTAGACGATACGAACATCTTTTCATACACACGCATATTTATATATGTATAGACGTGCATGGACGCTCGTAAATACACTCGTTATATATACAACATCACAATTCAACATCATTTTAAAATGACAATTTTTGTAATCTCTTTATTGATCTTTCTTTATATGTTCTTATAATGATTTTTAAAAAAAAATAAAATAGTGATGTTTTATTAGATAGTGGAAAATTATTTTTTATTTTCTAAACCTCTTAAACAAATTATTTTTACAAAAGATTTTTTTCCCAGTTTGTTCACTTAATAGATATTTTTCACGGTATTATTGCTTTTTTTTTTTTTTTTTTTGAGAGAGATATTTAGTTTTCGATATCGGGTATTAATAAACGTAGCAAACCTTTAATCTTAACCGAAACATGTTCATTTATTTCATTTACAATTATTAACTTCCATTATAACTTTTTTGTATAAAAAGAATTTTCCAACTTTATTATTTCTGTGAAAAAGTGTTTTGTATAATAATATTTTTAAAAAGTAATGTTCATCATAATAAATATAAGTCAAACAAATAAAAAAACGTGTGAACTAAAACATTTATATATTTATTCCTAAATACTTTTAAATTTTTTGTATCAACAAGTTTTATAGCACTTACAATAAAATCTTTTAAAAAGTAATGTTTATCCTCGTTCGAAGCAGTCAGTCAAGAAACACAAACGTATTTCCATAAAAAAAAAACTGTGTAAACTTAAACAGTTTAAATATTTATTTCCAAATAGTTTTGAATTTTTTCTATCAAGTTTTATAATACAAAATTCATTAATTAATCTTGGTATTTATGCAGAATATGGGCCGTGTTGTAATAATGACGTTATTGTTTAGAAACCCATTATCTACATTATCCAACAGATTTTTCTATAATTTCGATTCAAAAAGATATATTTCTGCACTGGTGATTTTGTATTCAAACTAGCAGGCTGCCCGGTGTTGTCCGATCATAAAATGCGCATTATTATATTTTGATTCCTGCAGATTTCTTATTTATTATTATGGAGTTAATCTTCAACTGATTATTATCCAATATATAGTAATGAGTTCAAAAGTTATAGAATACTAGACTACTCGTGACCCGTTGGGTCAGTATGTATATTAGCTATGGAATTAACGTATGAGCGTTACACTTGTGACGTAAAGAAAATAGTTTTTGTGACATAACAGAAACATTTAACTAAGCTTGTTTCCTTCAATAACTACAAGAAACCTTCTCTACCACCAATAGCAATGGCCAAGAACACATTGCCTGAAAGTACTTCTTTTAAACTCCTCGGCCTAACGTTTACAGGGAATATGAACTGGAATAGATACATTGAGAGCATTGCCAAGGCTGCTGCAAGGAAGGTTGGCTCCCTCTACCGTGCTAGAAAACTACTTACGCCTGCCAGTATCCTATACCTCTATAAGGCAACCATTCGCCCATGTATGGAGTACTGTTGTCACATCTGGGCTGGTGCATCTGCTGCTTGTCTCTCGCTCCTGGACAGGGTTCAAAAAAGAGTCGCCACCCTGATAGGTCCTGAACTGTCATCTAGGCTTCAAGCTCTGTCCCATCGACGAGATGTTGCATCCCTCTGCCTGTTCTACAAATACTTTAATGGTGAATGCTCTGACGAACTGCAAACACTTGTACCTCCCCGACGTAACTACCCCCGACAAACCCGACAAGCTACTAAGTCTCATCCCTTTACAGTGGAGATCCCTAGGTGCAAGAAAACCTTTTACTCCAATAGTTTCTTCCCCAGAACTGCGGGTCTTTGGAACTCCCTTCCGGGATTCTGCTTTCCCAACTGCAATGATATGCAGAAGTTCAAGTGTAATGTTAACAAACATCTTTCTACTCTTCTCCCTTCATAATGACCCCGCTAATTAATTCCCTAATAGTAGCCCCCTGCTTCAAAGTGGCACTGTGCCTTGTTTGGGGTGAAAATTGAATAAAAAAAAAAAGAAAAAAAGAAAAAATATTAAAAAGAAAAAATAATATAAATAGATTTCTATGAGTCGTTCTGTTTATAATTGTTTATTTAAAAAAAAACTTACAGCCATTGAATTATAAATGGTTTGCCATACTTATAGGTAAATGTGCACTGAACAGATACCATAATACTTGAAGTTAAATTCAAATTTTTATATATCTTTTAATTTAAACACGAAAAGAAAACAATGGGGACGCTGAAAACATACACAGTAAAACAATACGTTTTATTGTTGCGTTGATTATTCATTTGTAACGCAAATTTAAACAAAAACAATTTTTCGGGGTTATTTATTTATGTTGGTAGTGTAGAAGAAAATGTATGAATACTTTTAAGAACGGTGTATTAAAAAACGGAGAATAATTTTTTTTTTAAATGGTGAGTAAATCGCCTTTGTAAAATGCTCTTACGGTTGTCAACGGGTTAAAGTAGATTTATTTGTAAGAAAATTGCGTTACTTAAACATAATACGGAAATGAACAATATAAAAAAAAATGCGGAAAGTATTAACAATTCTTTATTTGGATAATTTAAACGCGAAAAAACAATTGGAACACTGAAAACGTACACAGTATAACAATACGTTTTATTGTCGCGTTGATTATTTGTTTATGTATGCATGCGCAAACGGAAGTTGTAAACCGGATGTTGGGTTACAACACCTGTTACAAGATCATTTGAGTTTTATAATTATATAGATTTTAAAAAATATGACTTAGGTACTATCTGTTAGGGTCGAAACCAGGACGTTTAGAGCCCAATCTTTAGTCGTTATTTATTTCTTCAGCGGATACAAAAAATCAAAAATTAATCAAGTTTGAGTTATGAATGTTTGATTTTGAGCATGCTCAAAGGAAATAGCAGGCGTAATGTTTTATGCGACTTACATTGGCAAGGTCAACAGTTTTGTTTTCAATTTTGATCCCTTAGCAGCAATGTTTGCCGGCGAAAAACCAAATCGAAAGTGCGCTACATGTCCAAATATCCTATATATCAAATTTCAAGTCTGTATACCGGCCTATTACAATATGGTAATTTTCAAGTCCAATGTAAACAAGTTCTTATCGAGCTGGTCACTAAATAATTAAATTATACGTATCTATATAATTTAATTATTTGCATTGTTTGGATTCTTTGGGCTGCTGTTCTCAGCTGAAATGACACGTGGCGTAACAGATAATGTACTGAGAGCAATTCTAGTTTTAAGTTTTACTTTTCTGGAAGTTGAAGGTTCAATCTTCAGTGCGGGCGACACTCAAAATACAATTACGAATTAGTTAGGACTTCTAACAAGTCATGGCTGGTGGCACGAGAGCAGCCTGCGACCGTGGATTGAATAAAGTTTTTTTTTTTTGGTGGGGGGTACAGTGGAGTCACCACTTATCAAGACCCGAAAGCCACTCGAGGATAAGGGTTAATGAATATATGGTGGTCACCAGGACAACAGTGTAGTAATCGTTAGTGGCGAAAATTAAATACTTCCTTACTGGAGATACTTCTGCAAGAAACTTTCATTCAGCAATCTCTATTAGGAACCGTTAGGAAAAAATTAACATGAATTCTAGAATTAGATGCTTCATATCTATTTATATATAAAAAGCACTTTGTGTGTGTGTGTGTGTGTGTGTGTGTGTGTGTGTGTGTGTGTGTGTGTGTGTGTGTGTGTGTGTGTGTGTGTGTGCGTGCGTGCGTGTGTGTGTGTCTTTGTGATATATCTTTCTTTATATAATCATAACACAGGACATTCACTTAGGGTGAATACAAAGATTTATTTACAAATGGGATACAAGGCGAGAGTCTGTCTCTCTCTGTGTCTTCGAACTCTTTGATTTCCGGAGGAGTATTTCTACATCGTCTATATATTATTGTACGAAGGGATGCTAGATCATTCCATTATAACACCTTCCCCCAGGCTAAATTCTTCCCTATAATTTGACTTTACCATTTAGTTCTTTTGGGGCTTGAACCAAAGCGTTCACCCCTTTTCCTTTTTCTTTTACTTTTCCTTACAGTTTGTATTTGTGAATTCTTCGATTTTGGAGAGTGATTAGTTTTCGCAGTTATTAATATTTCCCTTGGTATTTCCTTGTTGTTTGGTAGTTCAATTTGGATAGCTCCCGATTTTCGACCGTTCCCATGTATCTTGATCTCAATTGTTTTATATGTCTTTTATGGAAAAATGAAATATGCGTCCTTTTATGATATAGATCATTCTCCCGATTCTTTTTTAGACTATTCCATCTTCCCGGGAACTCTTTCCTGTCCCATAGCTTTTAAAGAAAACTTTATCACCGTCCTTATACGTCCTTTACTTTGCATTATCTTTTGTAATTTTTTTCTCTTTTTTCTCAGAATTAATCGGTGAACCACAGAACGTACTTTCCTAGCAAACATTATTTCAGCTGGTGATAAATTTACATTAGTATTCTGGTTTGGCGTTATCTTATAAATTGTTAGGAATTTTTTAATACTCTTTTCTTCAGTGTCGATGTTGTTATTCTTTTTCAATGCTCTTTTGAAGGTATCGACAAACCTTTCTGCTTGCCCATTAAACCGAGGGTTATAAGTTGGTGTTGTAATATGTTCCATGGCCAGTGACTCGCAGTAGTCCTAAAATTCTTTTCCTGTCACTAACAATTGTTTTTGGTACTCCAAAACGACCAAATACTTCGTCTAACGCTTTTATAGTGTTTCTAACTGTGGTGTGTTTGTATTTATGCATTTCCGGTCATTTTGAAAAACTATCCACGATTACCAGGTAATAATATCTTTTCAGTGGTCCTACGTAATCAATATGGATGCTTGTCCAGGATACATCTGTTTTATGTCTAGTCAGCTATCCTATGACCGCTGCTGATTTTCTCATGCGTGCACCATACGTGCTATGTTACGCATCTACCGTGCTAGAAAATTACTCACACCAGGGACCATCTTATATCTTTACAAATCCATAATTCGTATTATTTTGATTTATCGGACTACTCTTCTCATCTTGAATGTTATTTTCACAACGTTTCAGTCGATGTAACCCCCGACTTCTTTAGGTGTATCTTGTTGAACTCAAGAATGTTTCTGTTGAACTTAGGGAAATTTAGGCAGAATTTCGAGCGGAACCTTTTTTACTTCACGGGGATAGTAAGGACCCGTGACGCAGTGGTTAGAGTTCTTTGAAAAAGTCAATTGTGAAAGTGATATTCACCTGAAGGTTGAAGGTTCAATTCTCAGTCTCGGCGACCGAAAAATACAATCATGAATTACTTAGGACTTCTATCCAGTCATGGTTGACGGAACCAGAGCATGCTACCCCTATGAAGTAAATAAAGGGTTCCGTTCGAAATTCTGTCCAAATTCCCGAGTTCTGAAAGAAAGATTCTTGAGTTTGACAAGAAGGTCGCAAGTTACATCGACCGAAACGTTGTGAAAATGACACTTAAGATGAGAACAGTAGTCAGATGATTCCAAATAATACGAATAACCAATCCTCATCTCAAAAATTCAGAAACGTAAAGCCACAATTCACCCATGGAGTATTGCTGCCACATCTGAACTGGTACATCTGTCACTACCCTCTCACCCTTAGACAGGGTCCAAAAATGAGTCTCAAATCTAATAGATCCCGAACTATCAACCAAGTTCCACCTCCCTGTCTCATCGCCGCAATATTGTATTTCTGTGCCTGACAAGTAGTAAAATTCTATCATTTCACTGTCAAGGTTCCTAGATGGAAAGCCTTATACTCAAATAGTTCCTTGAAGTCGATTTGTACTAAAGATGGTAGTTGACCTTTTATGACCTGAATTATGATGTAGATGATTAAAAAATACTTATTGTTAACTTTAATTAGTTTAAAGGTAATTATACTATGATCGTCTTCAAACTAGAAAAATTGTGAAGTTCAATAGTTAAATCTATCACTGATAATTTTTGCATTTCATAAACTTTCCTTGATTATTATCCATAGGGCTTTGACAACAAACGAAATATTCCACTCTTTGGGACAGATGGCAGCATACTGAATGTAAGCAATAGACAGTTGCAATCTGGTGGTACCTGGCATCTACCCAGACACTGAACTAATATGTACAAGACGTGTTTGAATCAATTCACACTTTATTTATGCCGTTATATTCATTTATTTACGAATGAACAAATCAATTCCACCACGTCATAAAGGGTTAAAAACACGGTGAAAAAAGAGATTAAGACTAGTTTATAAAATGGTTCACCGTCTTCGGTTTTTAGGTTTTTATTGGGAACAAAGGTTGCTACCTGGTATGCATTTTAACTGCCTTCACAAACAAATCATTTCATTTTCAACTTTATTTCTGCTTCATGGTGAAATTCTTCCAAATTTCCGGCCCTGTCGGTGGGGCATTAGAATACACTGACTGCCCCCCTGCAGAGGGTAAAAGTCCCTCAATGGGGGTCCTGGATATGACCTTAAACTATATCCAGTGGTGAGGCCCCAGCTTGTGGACTTTGGGGAGTGTGGAGCCACCCTTTAATTACCATTGCTCCCAGGTCCACTCTGACCCGGAGTGGTAGTACCTGTTAGGATCCCAACTATGGGTTAAATAGAAACCAACGTGAAAACAACAAATATATTCTATTAAAAAAAAATGTCTTCAAAATCTTTGGATTCGGCATTAAATAACCCGAAAAGGGTTGTGCCGTAAAACAAAAACAACCAACCAACCAACCAATCTTCCAAATTTCCAGCCGGTCACTTTTTTTTTATGAATAATCAAATAACTGGTCTGCATATGTAATAGAATTATCCGGATTAGATTTTTCAATTCCTCTACGTTTGATAAAGAAATCCCACTTCTCCATCCGTGTGCAGATGTTTGTGATGGGGACAAATGAGAACAAACTTTAAACATTCTTTAGAAAATAAAAACATGCGCGTCAGATGTGCGCAATGTTACTTACTTCCGGTAATTTAGCTCCAATTTTGATTATCAACATTTTGGGAGAATTTGACTTCATGTCAAACATTTATTAAAAAGTCTTTTACATACAACGCGTATAATTATGCATTCCCTGCAGCCCCTTTTATATAAAAAAAAAAAAAGTAAAATATGATAAGGCGACATTGAAAGAAGAAGAAGAAGAAGAAGAAGAAAACGAAAAGGAATCCCACATGTCCTTTTATAGTCACGTGCTATCCTAGAAACCCTCTTCTCGGTGTTAGAAAGTACCAAAAGGGTGCAGATAGGAGTTCTGTTTCTACTCGCCGAATAAACCCGCAACAGAGGGTTTTATTTTTGTTGCAGCCCCTCTACCACCACCCCAATTTCCGTGCCAATATTCACAAACCGATGACATTTCTAAAAATCGCAATACTTTTTAAAAAAAATGAGACATTGTTAGTCTTTTTTACTCTATCGTTATTTTTATGATAGGTGCTCGACTGAGCTCTAAACTTTAGTTCCCTCTCCTTTGTAAAACATACATCACTCGTCTAGCCACAAGCACTGTATGAAAATTTTTTTCCTCTCTCTCTCTCTGTACCTGGATCTGTTTTTCTGAGTTGGAATTTATCCATGTCCACATCGTTGGCTAGTTTTGTTTATTTTTTTTTACCTTGAAGTAGTATTTTTGCGATTTACATCAAGTAAATTCATGCCTTGCCTGGAGCGATTCTCATAAAATTAAAATAAATTTCAATGAGCAGAGTTTCTTTGTAAGAACTAGTCGTTTGTGGAATGCAATACCACGGGACTTCTAACCAGATAACTACAACATGATCGTTTTTTAAGTCCCATGTTAACAAATTCTAAATGTGTTTGTATTACCACGCACCTGCCACACACTTATTAATCCTAATCCTCGACGCGCGTTTGGGCTGGGATCATCGTTGACTCGTAAATTAAAAAAAAATTATCACATGGTTTTATTTTATCTATATATTAATACGATAGCGTGTGTGCTATTCTCTGTGTGACGCTTACGTTCGATAGTTATGTACTTTTATTTCTTGTCATAAATAATTTTACCAAGAATTCTTTTTTGATTTTGGTTTCGATTATACCTGATGGCCACTAAGTCATCTATTTTTTTATAAATAATTTAATCAAGAATTCTTTATAAGTTTTGGTTTCGGTTTTGATTATGGCTGAAGGAATTCACGCTTATATATATATATATATATATATATATATATATATATATATATATATATATATATATATATATATATATATATATATATATGTATGTTGGATGTGATAACTAATGGCTACACATATGCAAGCATGTTTCAGTGACCCCCCCCCCCCCCCCGCCAGGGAAAATCACCTCATCAAGCCAAGAATATCCACGAGGGTATCCGTCAAAAACATTACCTCTTTTTATAATTAAAACCAACAAATGGGATAATATCATTTCCAAGGTTAAGACAGGGGTAACCAGATAAGATAGGTTATCACATTATACAAATTGATGTGGGATACAATTTTTTTTTTTATATCCCACATCTATATATATATATTTATATCCAAAATATTTATATTGCTCTGTCTTAACATTGAGCACTCTTTGCTTGACACATTTTGGTTTTGTTTAAATAATAAAAAAAAAAAATATATATATATATATATATACATATATATATATATATATATATATATATATATATATATATATATAAAGTTCTTGATGAGTCGTTCCACTTAAGTTAACAAATTTACCGAATTTCCATTACTAACGATTACTATATTGTCCAATTGACTACTGTTCACTCTTTAACCCTTATCCTCGAGTGGCCTCTGGGCCTTGATAAGTGGTGATGCCTATGGAAAAAATATATATATAGAAAAAAATATATATACAGATAGATATTTATAAAACTTGAGTTTATATATATATATGTATATATATATATATGTATATATATATATATATATATATATATATATATATATATATATATATATATATATATTTCATAAGTTTTTATAAAAATCGATAGAATATTAACTCTATAATAATATATACGAAATTTGCAAGAATTAAAATATCATATTTAAGTGTACTTTACATTCGTGCTAGCTTAGATAAATACTTTTCCAGTTTTAACAAAAAACTACAATCTTGGCCTTTTGGTCAAGATCAAACCATAGTATCTGTTCTTCAGATGCTGCACTTCCATTTCTTGTTCTCTTTCGGGGGAGGAGCAGTCCTTCACGACTGAGACAATTTTTTTTTATTTTTGTACCTTTTCTCCACGTTAAAAAACGACCCTGGTGTCTAACTCTGTCCCGTGGGGAGGCATTGTAAATAGGTTCAATAATATCAGAGCGTCTCCATTTACACTGAACATCTATAGAATGTCAACATCAATATATTACATATGAATGAGTCCCCCCGTGGAATTTCCACAGGTTCCGCTAGTTTTTTTATTATTATTTTTGTGATGTTTGGTAATATGGATTTTTGTTGGTTTGTTTTCACAGGAACACAAATCATAGCAGTAACCTTTTCTTCCACAGTTGGCACATTTGTGATGTTTACGTCGGATACATGCATAACCGGAATATTCTTTGAGTAGACATTAGAATTTGCTCTGGAATTTTGGTTACTCTATTTTTTTTTTATTACATTTTCACTCCAAACAAGGCACAGCGTCACTTTGATGTAGGGGCCTACTATCTGGGACATAATTTGTATGGGTGCTATATGGGGAGCTGAGCAGCAAGATGTCTGTTTACATTACATTTGAACTTTTGCACGTCAGTACAGTTGGGGAAACAGGAACCCGGAAGGGAATTCCAAAGTCTAGCAGTCCTGGGGAAGAAACTATTAGAATAGAAGACTTTGTGACATCTGGGGATTTCTATTGTGTAGGGGTGGGATTTTGCTGCTTGTCAGGCTTGTCCGGGCTATTTACGTTGAGGTAGTACTAGAGCTTGTAGTTCGTAAGAGGGATGCAACATTTCGTCGATGGAACAGCGGTTGAAGCCTAGGTGATAGTGCGGGCCTGTTAGGTTAGCGACTCTCTTGTGAACCCTGTCTAAAAGAGAGAGAGACTAGAAGCAGACGCACCAGCCCAAATTTGACAACAATACTCCATACATGGGCGAATGGTAGCCTTGTAAAGATACAGGATACTTTCAGGCGTAAGTAGCTTTCTAGCATGATAGAGAGAGCCCACCTTCTTTGCAGCAGCCTTGGCAATTTTGGATTGTGGGATCCTTTTCTCCTCTTCTACAGCTTCTTTCTTACAAAAGACACATTGCGAGTCTCTCTGCTCCGTCGCTATTTTCATGGCAAATGCTCAACTCAATCTATAGTCCTCCATGCAAAACATTCACAGCAACACTCGTTTGGTTACAACCACTGTCAACAATTTACCCTACTTTCTATCTGTGCCAAAAACTAAAACTTAAGTTCCTTGAACAAAGTTTCTTTCCTATTACTTCCCTTTTGAGTTAGTTTTCAGCTGACTACAACATCGTTGTTTTAAAGACGGCTGTAATTGTTTTTGTGGGGTCGTCCTCTTAAATAATCAAATTCTACTTTTTTAACGATGATTATGGTTTTGTCGCACCCATCGCATAACACTCATTAATCCGTATTTTTAACTATCCTGGGTGCCCGGCTTTGCCCGAGTGTTTAGGGGTGTGCGTTGAGTAAAAAAAAAAAAAAAAAAAAAGAAGTGGTAGTTGGCAGGCAGGCTCGAACCTCTATTAGATACGATCCCAAAATAGTACGCCATTACAGTCCAAGTGGCAATATGTTTTGTTTGGGTGTGAAAAAGAGTTAAAAAAAGAAAAATAGGGGAGCGATGGGGATAATCACACGGCCAGATTTAAAGTGCGCCCCCCCCTCGCATATAATTGAATTGTGAGAAAACAAAGACTGGTGGACATTTAGGATTGAAACTGGATGGACAAGTCAGATATAGACTGAAGTCTATTTGTATCAAAGATGGTAATTCAAAAACAACGTAAAAAAGAAGAGGCTTAGGCATATATATATATATATATATATATATATATATATATATATATATATATATATATATATAATGTTTAACTGTCTTCATTTTTTTAGTTTTTTATTGAGATTGCTAGCTGGTATGAATTTTAAATGCCTCCATTAACGAACTATTTCATTCTCAACTTTTTTTTTTTTTTTCTTGTTTTTTGGTGAAATTCTTCAGGATTTCAAGCTTGCTTATTTTTATGATTAATGGAATAACTGCTCTGCATATGTAATAGAATTATCCGGATTAGATTTTTCAATTCCTCTACGTTTGATGAAAAAATCCCACTTCTGAATATGTTTGAGGTGGGGACAAATGAGAACAAGTTTTAAACATTCTTAAGTGTTTTTAGGAAAAAAAATAAAACATGCGCGTCAGATGTGCGCAATGTTACTTACTTCCGGTAATTTAGTTCCAGTTTTGATTATCAACATTTTGGGAGAATTTGACTTCATGTCAAACATTTATTAAAATGTATTGTACATACAACGCGTATAATTATGCATTCCATGCAGTCTCTTTTATAAAACAAAATATATGATTAAACGAGATTGAAACAGGCGAAAAGGAATTCCATGCGTCCTTTTATAGTCACGTGATATCCTAGAAACTCTCTTCTCGTGGTTAGAAGAGGCCAAAAGGGTGCAGAAGAGAGTTCTGTTTCTACTCGGTGAATAAGCCCGCAACAGAGGGGTTTATTTTTGTTGCAACCCCTCCACCTGACCCCTACTTTCTATGTCAGTATTCACAAGCTGACGAGATATTGCTAAAAATGGCAATACTTTCTCAAAGAAGAGACATTGTTAGTCTTTTTCTACTCTATCGCTATTTTTATGGTAGGTGCTCGACTGAGCTCTAATCTTTAGCCCCCTCTCTCCCTGTAAAACATGCATCACTCGTCTATCTATAACCATTGTATAAAAGTTACCTTTCTTGCTCTGTGTACCTAGAGCTGTTTTTCTGAGTCAGAATCTATCCATTGGCTAGTTTGGACCTTGAAGTAGTATTTTTACCTATTTACATCTAGTCGATTAATGCCTTACCTGGAGCAATTTTCATTCAATAAAAAAAACATTAATTAGCAAAGTTTCTTTGTAAGAATTAGCCGTCTGCGAAACGGAATACTACAGAACCGCAAACTAGATGACTGCAACGTGACCGTTTTCAAATCCAATGTTAAATTTTTGTTGAGCTTGCCTCTTAAATAATCAAATTTTACACAGATCCAAACATCACCGGCAATTTTCAAGGTGTTGACCTCACCATGCACCTGCCATACACTCCTATTTCCTGATCCTCAACGGGTTTTTGGAAAGAAACTTTGTTCGTGAAAATTCCGCTTGTATTTTAAACAGAGACAGAGAGAGGATGAGAGTAAGGAAAGTGTTGTGATTGTAGCCAGACGAGTTCTTGCTGTGAATCCTTTACATGGATTGGTGCTCAGTAGTAGCATCTTTTCTGTGTGAAAAGAGGATGTAAGAGACTATCACGTTTTTTCAGGTTGAGATCAGCGACCCCCTGGTTGCCATGCAACGACAAACGACCTCCGACTTTTGCAAACATATGCATAGTGATTTACATGATGAAAATTGATAGTTAAGACAGTTCATCACTTTTGACGATGTTTCTCAGCTGAGGGAATAATGTTGTCGGTGCTAAAGTTATCTCTAACTTAAACTCAGGAACCAGACTTTTGCAAGTATAGAAAATCAACCCTTACTGACGTTCGTAAAATAAAGAACAGTGATTTATAGTTCTATCATTATTTTCATGGTATTACACGACAGAGTTACAATTTCTTGTATTCCCCTCTGTAAAACCGTTTATAGCAAATACCGGCTACCATCACTGGCAAGAAACTGCCATTCTTCCTAAGAATCTATATATCTATAAAAGCGAAATTGTCTGTGCGTGTTTACATTTCCCTACCAAGCTACTCAGTCAATTTTCAGTTTGCAGACTCGAGATGTGACATAAGGGGTATTGAAATTTCGGAAAATCTTTTTAATTGATTTTCGGCCAGAAATTTTAAATGTAGGTTACTGGGACATGGATAAAACTTTTTCATTTGATTTGAGCTCAAAAAATAAGTTTTAAGGCGTCAAAATTCGGGTCAAAGTTTAAACAATTTGACCTCTGCGGTCTCTACCAAATTACTCAGCCAATTTCTAATCTAAACGTTTCAAATTTTACATAAAGTGTATTCAGACATAGAGCAAACTTTTTAATCGGTTTGGGTCGAAAATTTGAGCTGTCAAAGGGTCAAAGTTCAAAAGATTTGACCTTTGCGTTTTTTAGAAACTACTTAGCCAATTTTGGGTCTAAACATTTTAAATTTTACATAACTGGTATTCAGACATGTGGCAAGCATTTTAATCAATTTTGAAGCGAAAATTTTGCTGCCTCACCCTCAAAGTTGAAAAAGTTGACCTTTGCAGATTCTACCAAATTTCTCGGACATTTTTGGGTCTAAGACTTGAAATTTTAAAGAAGTTCTTCAGGGTTCAGATAAATTCAATGCACCATGCAAGCTAGTCAGTGTGTAATCAAATCGCCTAGGAATTCTTTTATTTTTATTTTTTTCACCTTAGTGATAATTGAGGAGATGAAAGAGCTGTAATGAGGGTCATTGACACGCTCACACAAGAGGACTTCTATAGGATTTTCCAGTTGTTGGAACGGTACAACAAGTGCATTGCAACTGGAGAAGATTACTTCGAAGGGAACTAGAGTTTCATGCATGTACTATCAATAAAAGTGTCCACACACAAACTTAACGACTATTTGTAACCAAATTGTCGTGCAAGGATATTTTTTTACTTTTTTTTCAACCCAAACAAGGGATATTATTATTTGGATGTTAAAGGGGTTATTATTTGGGATCATGTTTAACAGGGATTGTGGAAAGTTGAGTAGCAAGATGTTTGTTCATATTACATTTAAACTTCTACATGTCAGTGTAGTCAAGGAAGCAGGAAATAGGAAGGGAATTCCAAGGTTTGGCAGTCTAAGGGAAGAAATTTATTAGAGCAGAAGACTTTCAGGCATTTAAGAATCTCAACAGTGAAGGGGTAGGATTTCACCATCCGTCAAGATGGTCAGAGTATGTATATTGAGGGGGAACAAGTGCTTGGAGTTCATTGAAACACATTCCATTAAAGTACTTGTAAAACATTCTGGTGATGAGACAAATGCTGAAGTTTGGCTGATAGGGCAGGACTTACCATTTTTTAAACTTGTCTAAGAGGGTGAGGTTGGCAGTAGAAGCATCAGTTCAGATGCAGCACCAATACTTCACGCATAGGTAAATGGTGGCTTTATAAAGATATAGGATACTCTTAAGTGTGAGTAATTTTCTAGCACGGTTGAGAGAGTCCAACTTTTTTGCAGCAGCCTTGGCAATGTCCTCAATGCATTTTTTTCAACTCATGTTGCCTACAAATATCAAGCCGAAGAGTTTGAATACCAAGCTCTCAAGTAGAGTGTTGTTTTGTTATAATCGTTGGTTGAGAAGGGTTTTATAGTTGTTAAAGGAAAGAAGCTTAGTCTTAGCAGCATTAAATGTTTCCTTCCACTTACGGCTCCTTTTCCACTACGGATTAAAGATCATTTTGTAGGGTTTCGGCAATAGCTTTGGATATGTGTTAATTGTAGAACATTGTTCCTATTTACAATGCCTCCCCACGGGACAGAGTTAGACACCAGGGTCGTTTTTTATCATGGAGAAAAGGAACAAAAATAAAAATTGTCTCAGTCGTGAAGGATTTCTCCTCCACTGACAGAGAACAAGAAATTGAAGTGCAGCATCTGAAGAACAGAGACTACACTTTGAGGTATTTATTTGCTCCCCCACTGAGAAAATTAAGCACAAGGCCGATTTTTAAAGTGAGGAGTGAAGGGGAAATGGGGACCAACTCCCCAGGGAGTAGGGGAGCTGGATAGTGACAATTGGTATGAAGGCCTACCCCTACATTGATCAAGGTCTTATATGTGGGATTGCTCCCACATATGGTCTTTGCTTGCAGTATCTGCCGGAACAGATGGTATTTATTTGCTCCCTCACCGAGCAAATTAGGCACAAGGCCGATTTTTAATGTGAGGAGTGAAGGGGGAAATGGGGACCAACTCCCCGGGGAGTAGGGGAGTTGGATAGTGACAATTGGTATGAAGGGTTGCCCCTACATTGACCAAGGTCTTATATGTGAGGTTGCCCACACATATGGTCTTTGCTTGCAGTATCTGCCGGAACAGATACTACACTTTGATCTTATCCTGAAGGCTAAAGAACATTGTTTCATCTGCAAATATACTCATCTGAGACACAATTTTATCAGAGATGTCCTTAACAAATATCAATAATAATAAACATTCAAGGACCGACTCCTGGGGTACACCTGAATTAATGTTATGTTGTTTAGACGTACAGCAATCGAGGACCACTTGGATTTTTCTCTCGTCTAGGAAGGATCTGATTATGTTGAGTATTTGTCTAGAAATATATCATAGCATTTAATTTTTGTGAAAAGCCCTTCATACCCGATCTGGTCAAAGGTTTTGGAAATACAGCTCTTGCTTCCTCTGCCTTATCCAGTGCACGGTTTAATGCGTTCAGATATGATGGTTAAAATATCTGCAGTAGAGTAATACATAAATAAGTAAAAAATATTATTTACGTTTAGTATTAAAGTTAATTAGTCTTTATTTACAAAAAAATTTGTTTGCTAATGTGTCTATCAGGTTGACAAGAAAGTTCTTGTAGTTTTAAACTTAAAAAATTTTTTTTTCTTTTTTTACATGGGGGTCACCACTTATCAAGGCCCGAAGCCCACTCAGGGATAAGGGTTATTGCGTGTACAGTAATCAATGAGATAGTATTGTAGTAATCATTAGTATTGGGGGTTTTGATAGATTGTCTTACTTAAGGGGGCGGTTTGTTAGGAGTTTGTTTATGTTGGACTTGAAGACGTCCAAGTTGTAGTCAGGTGGCAAACAGGCAAGCGGCAGAGAGTTCCACTGGTGTGCAGTTCTAAGAAAGAAGCTTTGCTCATGGAATCTACGTTTGGATTTAGGCACAGATAAAGAGTGGGGAAAATTATTGACAGTAGTTTCAGCCAGAAGAGTGTTTCTCGTGAAAGATTGGCGAGGGGGGACGAGGGATTGGAGTTCAGACGAGCACCTGCCATGGAAATAACGATAAAACAAAGATAGGCTCGCAACGTCTCTTCTGTGGGAGAGAGGTTGCAGGGAAGAGAAAAGGGCATCCCTCACTAAACCACGAAGTCTATTTTGTACTCTGTCAAGGCAGGACAGGCTGTTTTTAGCAGCTCCTGCTCAGATGTCACAGCAGTACTCCATCCTTGGACGTACTTGGCTTTTATATAGATAGAGAATTGCATCAGTAGTGAGATATATTCTGGAGCGGTAGAAGGATCCCACCATTTTCCCAGCGTCCCTGGCAACAGATTTGATGTACGTGTTCCATTTCAGATCAGGAGTAAAGGTCAAACCCAGAAGCTTGTCAAAACATGGAGCCTCCCCAAGACGAGAACCATTCATTTCAATTGATGCCAGATGAGGATCAGAGCGTTGATGATGTAAAGATAGAAGCTTGGTTTTGGATGCATTAAAAGTGACCAGCCACCTCTTCCCCCATTGTACCACGCACTCAAGATCAGAGGAGAGAGAATTAGAGAGAACTTTGTAATTTTCGGCCTTTGATGTGTTGCCATAGATGGTCGTGTCATCAGCATAGATGTCAACGAATGATTTAAGTATGTGTTTTAGGAGATCATTGATGTAGATCAGAAAGAGAGTTGGGCCCAGGATGGACCCCTGGGGGACTCCAGCATTAATATTATGGGCCTCTGATTTCTGCCCATCAACCACTACTCTTATGAGCCTATCGGAGAGAAATGATTTAATGATTGAGAAAACATTTCCAGTAATGCCGTAGATGGAAATCTTATGAAGTAGGCACTTATGCCATACCTTATCGAAGGCTTTCGATATGTCAAGAGCAATTGCCCTGGAAAGGAAACATTTGTCAAGAGATTCACTAATCCTATGAGATATAACCATTAGCACATCTGCTGTAGATCTTGCAGAACGGAAACCATATTGCATGTCACTAAGAAGGTTGTTTCTGTTGAGGTGGTTGACTACTTCTTTATTTAATATGGATTCTAACAACTTACTCAAACACACAGGAGACTTATTGATTGGTCTGTACTGAGAGGGAGATGACTTTTCACCTAAATTCTTAAATACAGGGCATACTGATGAGGTTTTCCAGGGTGTTGGAAAGCACTTCTCCTTAAAGCAACGCTTAAACAGTTTTGTAAGTATGGGGGCAAGTTCTGATTGAATGCTGCCAGGGTCAGTAGCTTTACTGGAATCAAGGTTCTTGATTAACTTGGCGACCTCACGCACAGATATTTGTATGTTGTATAGCGTGTTCTGTGTTATAGGAGGAAATATGGGAAGTTGATGGTCATTGTCGCATAGGGTAGAATTAGCTGCAAAGTTCTTGGCAAATAGTCTGGCCTTGTCTGATGCTGACGAGATGACCTCAGTTCCATTGATGAAGGTTGGGATAGAATGCACACTTCTGTTCAACATCCTGTTTGCTATTTGCCATGATGAACATACTTCGTTTGAAAAAAAAATTATCGATCGAAATAAGCTGCATCAGAATCAACACACATTTGCCAATGCAAAACAAGTTTAAGTAACGTAAAAGTCTTGCATTCTGGTGGCGATGAAGTCACTCAAGGCGTTTTTGATATCGCTTAGGTTTTTTAAACATTTTTCACACAAAAAGTTGTCGAGATGCTTGAAAAAGTGGTAGTCGGTAGGTGAGAGGTCTGGAGAGTATGGCAGATGAGGCAGAGTTTCGTAGCCCAATTCGTTCAACTTCTGCAGGCTTGATTTAGCAATGTGCGGTTGTGCATTGTCATAGAGGAGAATTAGGCCTTTTCTGTTGACTAATGCTGGGTGTTGTCGAAGTTTCTGATACATTTTATCCATTTGTTGAAAGTACTTCTCTGTCATAATGGTTTCGCCTGCATTCGAAAAACTGTAATGGATAAGACTAGTCACAGACCACCAAATAGTCAGCATGACCTTCTTTTTTAGCAACTCTGGCTTCGGGAAGTGTCGTGAAGTTTCGTCGGTAGCTAACCGCCGAACTGAGATTCACTGGTTGTTGTAAAGAACCCACTTTTTATTGAAAGTCACAACCCGATCGAGAAGCAGGTCGTTCTTGTTATGTAAAAGAAGGGAAGATGACACTTCAGAATAGCATTTCTTTTGGTTGTCGTTCAATTCGTGATGGACCCATTTATCAAGTTTTTTTGTCTTTCCAATCTCTCTCAAGTAGCTGGAAATCACTGTATATGTTACATCTAATTCAGAAGCAAGTTCTCTAACAGTTTGGTTTGGATTCAACTAAGGCTCTTAATTGATCATTGTCAACGTCCAACGGCTGACCCCTAGACTCATTATTTTCAAGACTCTCATTGCCACCAGTAAGTTTCTTAAACCACCATTGTGCTATGCATTCAGTAATCATTCTTGGGCCAAACACTTGGTTGATATCGTGAGCTGTTTCAATAGCTTAAATTGAAATAAAAAAATTGTGCAACTTTGCTTTTCTTTCTATCTTGTATTCAACGTTCTGAAAATAAGACATAATTGTTTTAAAACGATTGTAATTTAAACGATTAGATAGAACGAAAAACGCTCTTTAAAATGAAATATGAAGAAAAGGTATTGTAATGAAAACTTATTTTGAAATACATCATTTGAAATCAAAATTAATAATTCCACAATAACTTTCTTCTCAACCTAATAAAGCCAAGCTTCTTTGTGTCCATAACCCCATTTGGCCCAAATAGAAATGAACAGCTCTCGGCTTGGGGACGCTCCACGTTTTTTCAAGCTTTTTGGTCTAATCTTTATTTCTCATCTAAAATGGAGCACATGCATCAAATCCGTTGCCAAAGTCAATGGGAAAAATGGTTGCATCATTCTACCTCTCAAGTAGATATCTTGCTGCCGATGCAGTCCTCTACCTGTTTAAGAGCCAAGTACGTCCTACGATGGAGTACTGCTGCCACACCTGGGCAGGAGCTGTCCAGAACACCTATCCTGGCTTTACAGAGTTCAAAACTGACTTCGTAACCTAGTGAGTGATGCCCTTTTCTCTTCCTTGCAACCTCTTTCCCAGAGAAGAGACATTGCGAGCCTGTCTCTTCTCTGTTGTTATTTTCATGGCAAATACTCACTTGAGCTCCAATCTAAGACCCCCCCCCCCGCCTTGCATATCTTTCACAAAAACACTCGTCTAACCAAAACAACTCTCAATAATTCCTCCCACTTTCTTTTGGCGCTTAAACCTAAACGCATATTCTATGAACCAAGCTTCTTTCCTAGAACTGTTCGCCTATGGGACTCTGTTCCACTCATCTGCTTTCCATCTGACTACAATCTTGTCGTCTTCAAATCCAATGTAAACAAGTTCTTGTTGAACTGTCCTCTTAAATAATCTAATCATGACAAATTTCCATTACTAACGATTACTACTAATATATTTTTTTTCTTTATATAAATATAGCCATATCTTGCTATATATATATATATATATATATATATATATATATATATATATATATATATATATATATATATATATGCTATTTGTTTTGGGGGTTTTTTTGCGATATATTTTGAATGAATGCAATTATTTATGAAAGTGCATTTTTACCTAAATGCGAGTTGGGAATAATTTTCCCTTTAACGAATCTGGTACCCCCCCCCACATGTGAAGCGGTATATATATTGTTTTTAAAATATAATTATCCACTGACACGTGTTTCGTCATTTATGACTCATCAGAGTGACTAAATCTAGCAAGATTCGAAATCGGGACCCCACGGTAATGAGCCTGACCTCCTTAACCGCTGGGTCATCTCGCCGACTGTCTCAATATATAGCGATTTACTTATATGTTATTTGGGTTTTTTTGTTTTTTGTTTTTTTGTTTTTTGTTTTTTAAATGAATTCAATTATTTACGAAAATGCATTTTTACCTAAATGAGAGTTGGGAATAATTTTCCCTTTAACCAATCTAATGGGGAGCGGTATGTATATATATATATATATATATATATATATATATATATATATATCTATATATATATATATATATATATATATATATATATATATATAATTAAAGTTTCAATTTGTGTGACTGACCAATGCCTCATTTTCTTTCTTCCAAAATGGAGAACATCTATTGCTCAAAATATAAAGAGTCAGCTGCAACTAGTTTTACTTCAAAAAATCTGAAAGAGTAAAGAACTGATTAAAAGTAAAGAAATATTTGCCACATTCTTTTGGTAAAACTTTCATCAAGGCCGCCATTGTGGTTGGCGTAGTATCTGGGTCATCCACACTGATTGTTTTCTATCGCTACAAATGCATTTTGACCAGATGTCCTTCTTTCGAAAGAATCCATTGCTGGTTTAGACAAACGAAACTTGCACAGTAACACTTCAAGAAAGAAATAAGGAATTGAAATGGAAGAATTCTTTTGCAAAGAATAAGAGACAACCTTCACTTTCATCTACGTTTTCACACATCACTCATTTGAACAACAACACACACACACACACACACACACACACATACACACACACATATATATATATCTAATGTTAATGTTAAGATATTCACGTATGTTTCTAGAACAGTAATTTCAAGGTTATGACGGTTTTTTGAAGCATAAAACCGAATGTTGTTGTTTTATCTCCATATATAATAAAATGGCTGCAGAAATTCACCTCTGGACCAAAATATCGTAGGTTTACAACAACAGATGCCATATACAAATTCAAAACATGTTGGCTATTAGCCACTATCATATGTAGCTTTCAAACACTATTTTAGACACATTCAGTCATGATAATAAAATGCTACATTGCATCCTACGAGTTACACAATTACAATCGCAACATCTTTAGAGGAAGGAGTCCCTATTTTTCTCTCTAAATATTTAGTACTACCACTGCTACCAGTCGTCACTGGGACGAATTCTACACATTCCACTGATTCTGTGATTTCACTGACCATAAATGATTAATACATACATAGGCCTAACATAATCTCTTTCCAATTTCCGATTCAGAAATAACAAAGGCTCCCTCCGTCCATTCTGATTGACTGAGCTCTGAAAATTCTCATTTTCTGGAATACAATCCTTTCCTTTATAAATGAACGGTTACTAAAATTACATTATGGTGTAACTAAGAGACATATTATTTCTCACGGCATCAGTTCATTTAATGCTTAGATCATTACAACTGTGTGTGTGTGTGTGTGTGTGTGTGTGTGTGGGGGGGGGGGGTGCTTACAATACAAATCACTATTACTTGCTTTGTAGCTGTCGGCCCGCTGTTCCCTATTATTCTGTGTGCACAGGGGTTACTCTTCAACCCCCAGCCCTCTCTCCCTCTCTCTCAATGCACATATTTCACTTTGCTAATGGTTCTTGTGTGTATGTATTTGGTTGAAATGTAAATAAACAATACAAAATGCAACTTTTCAACGTGTATTTAAGCAATTAAGCGAAACCTACTATTTGTTTGTTTGTAAACAAATGATGGTTTGAGCACTGTCTGTGACGGGCGGGTATGGATTTAATACACACTCAAGGAGAAATATTTACAGCACTGATTCGTGGTCCAGTGGTTAGAGCTGTCGACTGTCAATGTGGCGGTTGTATGTTTGATCCACGTCTGGGGAAATGTGTATGTCTAGCCGCACTGGTGAGTTGTGATACAACAAAATATATATGGTGATTAAGCTACACTGAATATTCGGCGTTTCATCCACTATAGGATTCGTCAGGCTGACGAATCCTATTCAGTGTAACTTAATCGCCATATATATTTTATAAATTACTAACTAGCTCTACCTACGTATTGAGCACTTTTGAAGTAAATACTTAAAGTTTACGCATAAATCTATACTTTCGTATATTAATTTTATGTGAGTAAATGAAGTAGTTATATATATATATATATATATATATATAGTAGATTTTTATTTTCTATTTATTGTATTTCTATTAATTCTGGTTAGTTAAAAATATAATAGTTTGTTTTGAAATGTGTCTGTGTCTGTTACTGACTGCTGGTCAAGCCCAAACCATAACTGATGGAAAATTCCAATGATTCGGGTCAACTTCTGCAAGAGTACCAAAACATTTTAGGCAGAGTGTTCATTGTACAGGTCAGCTGTTAAAAAAGGTGTTTCTTCGTTATTGTAGCAAATGACTTCAACGGATATATCATTTTCATTTTAAGATATTATTCTCCATAATCCGCTGGTCGTTTGCAATAATCATTAACAAGTCTGAAAAGTGTATCCATACATTTTTGTGTTTTTTGTTTTTGTTTTCCATTAAAAAAAAATGAGATAAACCAATGTGTGGTCGGGTACATTTAGTATTTGATATCATAGTTCTTTTTATATTTCAAGCGGTACTCCGCTTTTGATCAGAAAAAAAGTAATATTTGAAAGAGTTTATGTGAATTATTTTTGCCGTTTGTGGAAGAATGCTGTGTGTGTGTGTGTGTGTGTGTGTGTGTGTGTGTGTGTGTGTGTGTGTGTTTGTGTGTGTGTGTTTTAATATGCAACGCATAAGCGTTCATTTCAACCGGACTAAAACATGACGCAATCGATTTCAATATGTATAATAAATGTTTAGAAACTGAAACAAACGTGTTGAACGGTAAAAATTATATTATTAACAATTCTCATAATAATAATAATAATAATAATAATAATAATAATAATAATAATAATACATATAAATATATAAATATATGTGTGTGTGTGTGTGTGTGTGTGTGTGTGTGTGTGTGTGTGTGTGTGTGTGTGTGTGTGTGTGTGTGTGTGGAGAGAGATGAAAAAAGAACAAACCAAGTTATATGTTCATCAACGTTTCGTCTTTATTTCAAGACTTCCATAGGATGATATAATTGAAGAAAATAAAACACCAGCACAATATTTGAAAATGTAGTAGATGCGAAATGGATGTCATTTTTTTTTTTATTTCAGGACGAAAAAGTTGACAATTTCAAAAAGTGTACAGCGTTGTGGAGTGAGTGATATTTTTTTAACTGTTTAGATATTTAAAACGATGCAATTTAGGTTTATTTTGGAATTCAAATGTGGATGTGTAATTGAAGTGAAATGAGTGTAGCTTTCTTTATTATTTTTGACTGATTATATATATTAATTATTCTAGGTAATATTTTTTATGGTGTCAGTTAATCATTGTGTGCATTTGAATTCTGTTCTTTTGGTATGAGTTTATTAATTAAACGTGATAAATTGTAGCAATCTCCATGCGCTGATTCAAGAAGTTTTCGTTGAGATTTATTTGAAATAAATTTAGTGAGTTTTTCTTGTTTAAAGTTAAAAGAATGATAATACTGTACTGAATGAGGGAATCATATATTGAGGGAATCGCTATTTTTATATCTCTTTTATGTTCATTGAGCCTTTTTCTGTAGTTCATGTTGATTCGCAGTAACGGTTAAAAAAATATATTTATTTTATTTAATATTTTAATATTTTAATAATTCGCGAGGTAAATTTATTTTAATAACATAAAAACATACCTCGACTCTAAAGATGGGTTGTCTGAAAATTTCAAATAAATTGGTAACGTAGAAATATGGTTTTATTCGTTTAGAACGAACCAACTTTACATTTTTATATATATAGATATATGGCGATTAAGCTACACTGAATATTCGGCGTTTAATCCACTATAGGATTCGTCAGCCTAACGAATATTATAGTGGATGAAACGCTGAATATTCAGTGTAGCTTAATCGCCATATATATTTTATAAATTACTATATATATATATATATATATATATATATATATTTGTCATCCACATACAGTACTGTTTCGTTGTATCACAACTCACCAGTGCGGCTAGACATTCACATTTCTCCAGACGTGGAGCAAACATACAACCGCCGCGTTGACAGTCGACAGCTCTAACCACTGGACCACGAATCAGTGCTGTAAATATTTCTCCTTGAGTGTGTATTAAATCCAGAGACAGACAGACAGACAGAGAGAAAGAGAACGAGGAAAAAAATTAACTTACCCCCCCCCCCCATATATATATATATATAAAAGTAAATTTTTGGTACAGCAAAATGGAAGGAGAAATTTCAGAGGAAACATAATTTAATTTAAATACCAAAAAAAAAAACAAGAAACGGGCAGGTGAAATTATTAAAATATCCTTAAGGCCTTATCGTCTGACCCTCTAAGAGGAAACGTCAGAATGATAAATTAAAAACTAAGAAACGAATGAGGGAAGAAGGGAATTTGGTTTCAGTTGGAAGAACAGTGAAGAAAAAAAAAAAAAAAAAAAAAAAAAATTATCTCACTGTTCAGGTGGTTTTAAATCAATAAATATCTCCAACTGATGTTTCAAAATCTTTTGTCTACACAGGCTAGGTCGAGAGTTGTTAATGACTAACGCCTCAATGATATTGAGATGATAGTTCGACCTCGCACTGTATAAAACAGAAAACCACCCATCGGAATATTGATCAGAACACCTATTTATACTCATCAGGTGATTACCAATGGCGGACTCATGAGCTTGGGAGTGCCCGGATGTTCTCTAAACCTGGTGTAGTCGAATATCCCGAGGGACATGTTGGGATATTCTCATTTCTAATCTTTGGGATGTTTTGCCAACGTAGTCAGCTCCACACTGACAAACAAATTTATAAACAACAGAATTCTTTTGAATGGTTGGCAAAACATCTTTACGAAAAGAAGAGAAAAAGGTTCGAGTTGTGTAAACTACTCTAAGCATAGTAGCTGGAAAACAACGTTGAGTAGCAGAAGAAATCCTTTTAACAATATGTTTCTAAAGTTGGTACTACGTTTGAGACCTCTGTATATAGAAAACCTACATTTACAGGGCTCTATCTTAATTGGTTTTCCTTTGCCCCTCAGTCTAGAAAAATAAACCTCATTAGCGCTCTTACGCATCGTGCACTTATGATTTGTTCACCAAACCGTATTGATACGGAACTTGGTGAAATCACAAATATTTTTCTTAGCAATGGATATCCCATAAATATAATAAAATCTACTATTGAACGTAAAATTACTACATTTAATGGTGGTAAACGTATTGGTCCATCACGTTGTCCCATTTATTTAAAATTACCATGGTTAGGTCCTGTTGGCCTTCATATTGTTAAAAGGATTTCTTCTGCTACTCAACGTTGTTTTCCAGCTACTATGCTTAGAGTAGTTTACACAACTCGAACCTTTTTCTCTTCTTTTCGTAAAGATGTTTTGCCAACCATTCAAAAGAATTCTGTTGTTTATAAATTTGTTTGTCAGTGTGGAGCTGACTACGTTGGCAAAACATCCCAAAGATTAGAAATGAGAATATCCCAACATGTCCCTCGGGATATTCGACTACACCAGGTTTAGAGAACATCCGGGCACTCCCAAGCTCATGAGTCCGCCATTGGTAATCACCTGATGAGTATAAATAGGTGTTCTGATCAATATTCCGATGGGTGGTTTTCTGTTTTATACAGTGCGAGGTCGAACTATCATCTCAATATCATTGAGGCGTTAGTCATTAACAACTCTCGACCTAGCCTGTGTAGACAAAAGATTTTGAAACATCAGTTGGAGATATTTATTGATTTAAAACCACCTGAACAGTGAGATAATTTTTTTTTTTTTTTTTTTTTTTTTTTCTTCACTGTTCTTCCAACTGAAACCAAATTCCCTTCTTCCCTCATTCGTTTCTTAGTTTTTAATTTATCATTCTGACGTTTCCTCTTAGAGGGTCAGACGATAAGGCCTTAAGGATATTTTAATAATTTCACCTGCCCGTTTCTTGTTTTTTTTTTTTTTTTGGTATTTAAATTAAAATATATATATATATATATATATATATATATATATATATATATATATATATATATATATATAATCGTATTCCTGTTTGTTTGTTTCGTTTGTGTGTTTGTTCACAATTTATTAATATATAAAAAAGGTACACTGTTTCACAAATTAATTTCTTTACTGAAAATGACGTTTACACACTTTCATTTCAGCCGGATACCTATATATATATATATATATATATATATATATATATATACTATTTATTTAAACGAAATTTATATTAAAGAAGAAACTTCATTTGCATATTACAGTAAAGAAATTCTATTTTAATAATTATCTTCGTGTTATTAATTTTTTAGTAGAATTGTTTTTTTTGTTTTATTTAGAAATATTATTTAAAGTTGATTTATTGAATTTTTTTTAATTTAATTTATATATAATTTTATTTATTTTCATCAATTATTATAATTGGACACAAGTTGCCTTTCAAACCGGAAGTAAGTTTATTTATTTAAGTTGTAACAGTTATTTCCCGTTTAATTTCCATAGATGAAAGTAAGTGTTATGCTCACATAAATCCAACATGTGGTCCACTTTCAGGAAAGTCTTAAAACGTTAAAATATTTGATGTATCTTAAATAATATGCGATTAAACCCTTCGCCTGCCAGTATGTTCAAACTGGCAACACTGAGTATATACAGCTAGTATATATATCTTTGTTCCTATCCAAACTGCCCCTCTTTGGGGAGCTGGATTTTCCCCACATTAAAAACCGACCTAATTATGTTATTGATTATGGGAGGGATAGAAGAGACACTTCTGTTTCTTATTTACCAAAATTGATGGGAACCAGGCCACAACTCAATAGTTAAACTGAGCATACGAATCTCTTGCATTCTTTATTACTCTTTTACAATGGTTCCTGGCAGTCCTGAAGCTGGCTTTAGTTTCACAACATTTATTATGTTGGAAGCAACGGAAATAGTGATTTTTGTGCACAATGGAAGTGGCACAGTCTGGTGTGAACCACAGCTGGCTGTTGGGCTTTTGCTGGAATTTCTTGGAGAGTATGAAGCGGTCTATACTGGCAACCATTCAGTCAGAGGACACATTCTTTTTGTACCTGGGTTTCATTGTTCTGACAGTAATAAAACGGTTTCTGTGGTAGAAACCGTTTTATTGCTATCGGATCGCATCTTCAGCACCTTTCAGTGGTTGAAAACTTTAAGAAAAATAAGGAATAAACAGTAGTAGTTGGTTGGTTGTTTTTTGTTTTACGGCATATCAACCTTTTTCAGGTTATTTAATACCGAATCTAGTTATTTTGAGGAACGATTTTTAATGGAGTATTTTTGCTTTTTAAGTCAGATTCTATTTAACCCATAGTTGGGACCCTAACAGGTACTACCACTCCGGGTCAGAGTGGACCTGGGAGCAATGGCAATTAAAGGGTGGCTCCACACTCCCCAAGGCTCGCAAGGTGGGGCCTCACCATCGGATATAGTTTAAGGTCATATCCAGGACCAAACAGTAGTAGTAGTAGTAGTAGTAGTAGTAGTAGTAGTGTAAATTGATGTACATGTGTTTTTCTTTTGATCTGTAATGATTTGATATATATTTCGTTAAATAGGAAGAAAATGTTGGTGTTTTTTTTTTTTGCTTGACTTCTATTTGTGATCTTTTGTAAACGGCACCACAGAAGAGATATATTGAAATTAAAAAGTAAAAAAATGCTAAAATAATGAAATTCTGAATCGTGTTAGAAACGATCGTATGCTTACTCATTTTTTATCTTGTGTGTGTGTGTGTGTGTGTGTGTGTGTGTGTGTGTGTGTGTGTGTGTGTGTTATATTGATTCAGTAAAATACAAAATTTATGACAATATATTTTAGTCAGATTTAAAATATTATTTACTAGCAAGCCGCCTGGCGTTTCCCGGTCGTAAAATACGCATAAATATTATATTTTAATACAGAAACTAAGTCATGTGCATGTGAGTATTATATTTTTTCTAAACTGTTCACTTCTTGTAAGTAAAAAAAAAAAAAAAGAAGAAAATACTCGAGCTGAGATCGAAACCAAAACCTAAAGACAGCAAGTTAAGTATGATAACGATTAGGCCAGTTGGACACGATCTTTAAAAACTGTTTAAAAACCTACTTATTTTTAACATGATATAAATTATTTATTAATAACAACGAAATAACAAAAAACAATATTTATTAATAAAATTTTTGTATTTATTTATTTTTTTGCAAACTGTTTTCCTCATCTTAATAGTTGTTGTCTCACCACGTTTTGGCCAACTAATCCTCTGGCCTGCTTTGGGTAGGATTGAAACCGCTATCTTCAGACAATGCTCACCTAGAACAGTAGAGACTCAACGGCCTCTATCAACTGTGCCACGGTCCCCCAACCCAAATAAAAGAATATATATAATAAAATTTGTGTTATGTAATCTTGAAATAAAGCAATTGTTCAAGTTTTTAACTTAAACTTTTCATTAAATATGTATGCATGTGCATTTAAAGATTAATAATAGCAAGTTTCAAAATAAAGAATCACACACGGACGCGAATTCTTAATGCACGCAAAATTACAGCTTCTGAAAAGGGAGATAATTGTGATTTGGACAAAAATTAAAATGCTCTCAGTCTAGAAGGATTTCTCGTTCACTGCCTGGGAAAATAAAAATGTACAGGTACTACACTTTGCTTATATCCAAAAGGTCAAGTAATAATTTCAAAAGTTACTTAATCCACTTGTGTATTGTTTCGATTATTCGAACTACTCTTCTTATTTTAAATGTTATTCTTAAAACGTTTTGACCGATGGAACCTCCAACCTTCTTCAAGTATGTGTTATCGAACTCTGGAACCTTTCTCTTGGAATTTTGAACAGTATTCTTTATTTAATCCACGTGAGTACATTGCTCTCATTCCCTCAACCATGGCCTGGTAAAAGTCTTAAGTAATTTGTAATTGTATTGCTATACCGAGAACATTCAATCAAGAACCCTTAGTGCAACGGATAAAAGAACTAAGTAATAATCAGTTCTAGGCGACAGTCTTTTGGGGGTTGAAGGTTCAATTTGCTGCCTCAAAGATTTTGACTGATTGTGTCAAATAAATTATTTGCTTAACTGGACGCATGTCGGCTTCAGGGTAGACTGATGTCTTGAATTAAGATTACAAATGTGTCGTCTGCGATTACAAATGTGTCGTCTGTGTCAACATATGAATCATCTTGCACAGGGCAAAGTATTTCTCGTTTTCTTCAGGAGAATAGTGCCAAACATATGCGTTTTTGTTTTTTGTTTTGTGTTGTTTTTTTGTAGAGCTTTCCACCTTCACATAAATTTTTTTTTTTTTTTTTTTACACAGAGATCACCACTTATCAAGGCCCGGAAGCCACTCAAGGATAAGGGTTATTGCAAGTACATTATGTTAGTGTGGAGATTTGATGAAGTGTTTACTTTAGGAATTTGTTAACATTGGACTTGAACACATCCAAGTTGTAGTCCGGTGGGAAGCAGGCAGACGGAACAGAGTTCCACAGGCGTGCAGTTCTAAGAAAGAAGCTTTGTTCATGGAATCCACGTTTGGATTTAGTCACAGATAAAGAGTGGGGGAAATTTTTCACAGTGGATTCGGCTAGACGGGTGTTTTTCGTGAAAGATTGGCGAGGGGAGACCAGAGATTGGAGTTCAGACGAGCACCTGCCATGGAAATAATGATAAAACAAGGATAGGCTCGCAACGTCTCTTCTGTGGGAGAGAAGTTGCAGGATAGAGAAAAGGGCATCCCCCACTAAGCCACGAAGTCTATTTTGTACTCTGTCAAGGCATGATAGGCTGTTTTTTGCAGCTCCTGCCCAGATATGGCAACAGTATTCCATCCTTGGACGTACTTGGCTTTTATATATTTCTGCTGATCCGCTTTATATCGTCAAAAATACTTAACCTTCAGATGAAGGTTTCCTTTTCCTTAGAAAAAAAGTTCTATGAAGCTAAGATATTTGATTAGTAAATACGTGATTGATATAAAGTTCCTATTTACTTGCCTTCCCATGAGGGCAGAGTTAGACACAAGGTCGGTTTTTTGTGTGAAGGGTAGTCTGGTTCCCTAAAAAGAGATTGAGACAAAAATTTAAATTGCCTCACTCTAGACAGATTTCTCCTTCACTGACTGAGGACAGAAAAGATGAAACGCAGCATTGGAACAGATACTATACTTTATTCCAAAAGTCTCCCATGATTTGGTAAGAGTCATTTATTTTTTTGTTTTAATTATTATTTGATAAATAATATGAGAAAAAAAATGATTAAAAATTTTGGGTTGAAGAGAAAAAAATCTACTTTATGACACCATCAAGTTAATTGCTTTCCTTTGACCAAACAACGTTTCAAGTTTAATTTAGATGGTTCAATCCGATAGAAATGATCGCACATCGGAGGTGAGGGGGGTAATATTGGATGTAAGTAAAAAGCTCCTCAAACTTTCGATTTTGAATACATAAAAATTGCCCAAGAACTTTCAAACCAGTTTAAATTGACTTTGTATTCTACAGTTTAAATGTTTCCAAATTTCTTTCAAATTTCGAGGTCAACTTTTTTTCAACTATTAACAATAGATTGAGTTTTTCACCTAAAATAGCGGATGACGGTGATGACGGTGGTCGTCTGCTATTTTATTGCATCGTATTTCGTGGCAATTGGAATCTTAATAGTCTAAGGGAGATAAATCAACTTTACTAAAGTAGTTGAAAAAATCTTTTTTTTTTTTCTTCTTACAATTATTCGAATGTTTTGTTTAAGGAAAATTATATCGTCGCATTTTACAGTTGTTGTTGTTGTTGTTGTTGTTGTTGTTGTTGTGTTGGTGGTGGTGGTGTTGGTGTTGGTGGTGGTGGTGGTGTAAAACTTTTCTACATAAGATAAAGTCGTGGAAAAAATCATTTTTCTAATTCTTAATAAAATAGAGTTAACTCCCTTACACCAATAAATTAAGATATTATATTTTGTATCAATTTATATTTAAAAATAAATAAATAAATAAATAAATAAACACTGATTTTATTTTTGCAATAAAATTGAAAAAATAAATATTTTTTTTAGTTTGTAAGTTGTTTTTATAAATGGATCGGAAATCCAACCCTTTAAAATAATAGATGATAAATTGACGTCATGTGTGTCAGAAGCGGCCATTAAAAATGCGTGATAAGAACTTTAATAATTCGACTTACTATCTTTTGAAGCTTATAACTACTTGAAAAATGTAATTCAAACCCTAATTTTGTTTTTAATTAAAGGAGCAAAGACCAAAATTTAAAAAAAAACAAAAAAACATGTTTAATAGCAAATTATGCAATATTTGTTTTATAAAATCGGTTTTCTTTAAAAGTGATTTAAAGAAAATCAACGAAATTTTACTTACTTGGATTATAAAAAATATATATAAATCCCAAAAAATCACTTACCTATAAAAAATACTAATCAATGACTACTTCCATTCTTCATTGTTAAGAATTTATCCATATTTATATTTCATATTCTATGTCCTTTTTAAATAAAATACTTTTTTAAGCAAGGATTCAAAAAACGCGCGATCAGATGTTTTTCACAGTTGAAATAAAGGGAGACAAATATCTGCTTTTTTTCGCGTTGAATCTTCAGTGGCTGTTAGCGTCACAATTAATGTCTCTTTCTATTGCATGCTGTAAACCAAAATTAGTATTTTGGGGCCACCGTAGGTGAAAACCGAACGCAGTCACTTAATAGTTTTTGCCATTTAAAAACAAACCTACTCTACCGATTTTTTTCTATTCTCTTAATGAAATACATGAGTTTTTAAATAATATATTTTATTTCTACTTTATCGAGTGATTTTTTTAATATCTAAAAAAAAGAAAACATTGAATGAAATAGAAAAAATTGTCGTCAGCATCCGATATTTACTTGACTATGTAAGCATCACATGAGCTTTGACTTGAAAAAAGTCAACGTGGTTTAAAAAAAAAAGGTTTTACACTTTGGACTTTACAGGTAAATTTTTGTTGTTTTAAATTACAATATTTTATTTATTGATCTTTTATCTTCAATTTGTGATATATAAAATTTTGGTGCATAAATTATTTACTTTTTCAAAATGGGGGAATTTAAAAAAACGTTTGACTAAAATATTATATTTATTGGAAAGAGCATAAAATTTCACATTGACCTTGAAAGTATCGTAAAAATTTAACCAATAGAAGATTTTTTATAGATTTTTAAAGCTTAAAAATTGAAAAAAATTAACTTGTAAACTTCAATTGATTTCATTACGTAAAAAACATGGCTGCATGAATGTGGCAGGCACTTTGTAAACACTGTTTTTTTTTTTAAATAAAAAATAATATTTCTATTATTTTTTAAACAACTTTAATAGTTTATTTTGGAAGTATATTCCATAAAGAAAATAAACAACCCACTTTTAAAAGAGAAATTACGAGTTTTTTTTTATATATATTTTATTCACAGTTTTGTGTTAAGGGTGTCAAAAATTCCACAAAAATTCTGATACACCTAATTCATCCCCCATTTTAGTTGGAAAACAACAAATTCACAAAAAAAGGTATATTAGTCGACTAGTCGATTTGTTTACAATGAAATCGAAATCCATTCTAGTAGGTTTAATTTTGTAAATTTTTTTTTTTTTTTTTTGTAGAATATTTTTTCTTTTATGAGATTAAATTTTCTCATTTTAGTAAATTTAAAGGAATGTGTTAATTATTATCAAATTTATATTAACACGAAAATTAAACACGCAGACGCAATAAAATTGGTCATAAAAATTTTGTTAATTAAACGATTTGGTACTTGTACAGTTTAATCAAGACATTAAAAAATGAAAATATCGAAAGAATATTGTTTTGAACTGAAGATCTCCGAAAAAAAAAAATCATTTAATTTGATCGAGTAGATTTTTTTTTTCTTTTTTTTTTTTTTTTTTACAGCGGAAAAACACGTTTTTATGACAGCACCTTGAAGGCAGACATCTTGGATTTTTTCTTAATTTTTGTTTGGAGTTTAGAAACGCAACGGAAGATAACTCCAATTAAAGCGCTGACACTCCCTCCCCATCTTTAATAACTAGCTTTTATTCCTAAAAATCGAACCTTTTGCTCGGTATCATAACAAATTGTTTTTTCACTGTAAAAAAAAAAAAGTACTTGATGAAATTAAGTGAAATTTCTTTTTCGGAGAACTTCATTCCATAACAGATACGTACAATATAAACTTTTTTTTTTTCGATATTTTCATTTTTTTTTTAATGTCTTGGTTAAACTGTACAAGTACCAACGATTACAAACCAACGTTTTGTTTGTAAAAATTTATGAAAATTTTATACCGTGTGGAAACGATGACAAGGGAGAAAACTCCTCCAACGATTTTGATCTAGGGGAAGTAACTCTTAATCCTTGTGCAGTATTCTTCTTATCTCAGGCCCTTTATTTTAAAGTCTGCAACATGGACAAAAGCTCATCTACAATCCGAGGCTGTTAATTAATTCGAATGAACAATTTAGCTCACGAGAGAAAGTGACCTTGTTTGTCTGTGTGCAGAACAGTCTCTAACAAACTACTCTGTCAATTTTGGTCTACAGACTCGAATATTGATATATACGAAATTTGGACGTAGGGAGCAAATTCGATTTGGTTTTCAGCCGGTAAAAAATAGCTGCTATAGGGTGAAAAAATGTCCTCTCCCAGTAAAACCAAAAAGATTAAAAATATTTTTAGAAACAACAAAAAACAAAATAAAACAAACAAATAAGCGCAGACAATAAATATACACATAAACACAAAAACATTCAAATTTTCTAACCCAACAAATTACTCACACAAAATATCAATTGATTATATATTAAAGAAATAAAATAATTTGAAATTTAGAAAATCGAATTATATTATTTTATTTTATTTTTTATTTAATGATTAAAATCTTCTTTTCCGCCCACCCCAACACTTTTGTTATTAAAGACAACTTTTTCGCAAAGACTAATTCACCTTCTCTACATTTTTGTAATGTCAGAGAGTTGTCATGATTTTTTTTTTTTTTGTACTTTTGCATGTGCTCCCTCACCGTAGTCTTCTGCAGAATTATTCAATCCAAATCCGTCTTTATTTTCCCGTGCATTAATAATTCCACATGCTGGTGACCGTTTGTGATATGAATTATAAGACAACAAGAAACAGCTCAGTTTTGAACCTAAGGAGCATTTCTTGTGACTCGTTTTCTTCATCCTTTCCTTAAAAATTTGCCCATATTTTTCAGCTAATCTATTTGAATAAGAGTGTTTTGGTAATGTTGTAATATGTTAGATTCCTTGTCTCAATATAAAAGCTTGGAATTCTTCACCTACAACGATTATTTATGGATAATGTAAGTTGCAAAACATTTTTGTAGATTTTCCAGAGTGGCGTTTGTGGTGGCTGAGTTTAATATATAGACGTCTAGCCATTTGCTGAAAGCATCCACTATTATCAGAAACATGTGATCTTTAAATCGGCCTGCATAATTTTTATGAAGTCTGGTCCACTACTCTAACAGAATTTCCCGAGGATATAAAGGTGCAGTTGCTGGCAGTTGATTGGTTTGTTGACACTTATACCAATTCCTCACCTTAAATTCTACTTCCTGGCCACCAAAATTAGGTTCTGCTCAGCCCTTTCATTATTACAATTCCTGGATGACTCTCATGGAGCGCCATTATTAGTTCTATCAATTCTTTGTATGGATAGTACTACTCGCCTTCCTCACAGTAAGCATTCTTCCACAGTTCCCAATTCATGTCTTCTATTTTTTGTGTGTCAGTAACATGGTTAATGTCGTACTAGCTTGAACCAACTGCTTTTGTTCAAGTTAAGTGCAGAGAGGTCGAAAGGTTAAGACTGACAGGCTTCAAACTCATTGACTTCCATTTACAACACAATGCACCTGCATGCTGGTAGGGGTCATGAGGCAGGTAAATCACAGTCTAGAGTTAGTCAGGAGAATCGCAGTCAGACAGTCAAAGACTTCTTTAGTCAGAACGAGAGAATCTTGATTGAAGATGAGAAAACAGAAAAAGAAGAAAAAGATCTGAATCGATTCAGTGATGCAGAGGCCCTGTCAACAAGCGAAAATACGGAATAAATACTTTTTTCAAACAATAATATCAAATCATGTTTTTGGGAGAATACATTGCGAGGGGGCACCATCTAAGGAACGGAGAAAAAGATATGTCTCTTAAGATCTCCTTATATGTCTCTCACACACACACACACACACACAAACACACACACACACACACACATGATTGTAAACACACAAACACACATGTGCACACACAAAGACAGGCGATCATGGTCATGTTATAATTATATAGACATACATAATTAAATATACACACAAGAATATATACATCTCCCCCACAACAGAACATATTGAAGTAAGAGTGCCAATCTTCTGTAGTAGGACATTTGTCTGGTCATCCATTTTTTACATAGTCCAGCACCTATTTTGTTTGTCGCTTTTGTCCACCTGGTGATTTTTTGGTACGTAACAGGAGTTTGATCCAGGTATTCTAGCAGCATGATGTGCTCCTCTGGTATGGACACTTTTTCCAGTTTTATAAGCCTGGGCAACCTACTCAACCCGTCTGCATTTTCATTTTTTTTTTTTTCCTTCCCGATATTCTAGCTGGTATGCATATGTGGATAGGATTACTGCCAAAAGTTGAATTCTTGCCAAATTGATGTCTGGGATTTTCTTATTTTCTTTAAAATATCCCAAGAGCGGTTTATTGTTGGTATGTAATGTGAACGACCTTCCATACAGATATTAGTGAAATATTTTCAACCCAAAAACTGCTGCCAATGCCTCCTTGTCAATTTGGCCATAATTTTTTCCCCCATTGATGTCCTTGATACAGAAGCTATTGGTATTTCAGATCCATCCTTCATGAAGTTAGATAGTATAGCTCTCACCCATATGGAAAAGCGTCACATGCCACTGTCGCTTCTTTATTTGGATCGAAATGCACCAACACTTTTGGGGAATGTAATTGTTCCTTTGCTTCTTCCCATGTTCCTTCTTGTTTTGACGTCCACTCCCATTTTACTTCCTTCTTCAATAACTGATGCAAAAGAGTCAGAATATTTTAAATGTTTTTAATGTACTAGGGATAGTAATTTATTATACCCCGAAAAGCTTGTAGCTCTTTTACTGATGTTAGGTGTGGCACCTTATTGATAGAGTTCACTTTCTCTTCTGCAGGTTTTATGCATTCTCTGTTTACTATTTTGCCTAGATATAATACCTCGAGAAATAAAAATTTGCATTTTTCCTGGTTTAATCGAATTCCAAATTTTTCCAACCTCTTCAAAACTTCCTCCAGGGTCTCTAAGAGTTTTTTCCTGGTTTTTGCCTGTCAGTAGAATGTCATTAATTCTAATAATTATATTTCCAATGCTCTGCAAAATGTTTTCCATACTTATTTTAAATATTCCCAGGGCTGATTTAAACCCATAGCACCACCTATTGTATGAATATTGATGGGTCATTAATTGCTTTGATTTTTCATCCAGCAATAATTGTTGGTAAGCTTGGCTTAAATCTAACTTGGTATAGAATTCATCTCCTCCCAATGATGCATACACATTTTTTGTTTTCGGTATCAGATAATTATCCAATTTAGTGACCAGATTGATTGTCACTTTATAGTCACCCCAAATCTCATTTTAAAATGGACACTATTATCCAGAAAATTCAACTGGTGAAATTGTTTCTTCTTTTTACAGTCTCCCTAATCCATCTTCTATTTCTTTTTTTAGCATATAGGGTACTGACCTTGGTTTAAAATACATGGGTTTTGTCTCTGGGTCTACATACAAATGTCGCATAGGTCATTTTTACTCGACTTAACTTCCAATCGAGTACAACCTCATACTTTGCTAATATTTCTTTCAGTTTGTCTTGGTCCACCTCTTTCACTGTCTGCACCTTGAAAATCTCCTTCCTTGGCAACTTCATGTGTTGCAGCCAGTTTCTGCCCAGGACTGTGGGTGAATCCCCCTCCATCACAATTAACAGTAATTCCAACCGACGACTGTCCGACTACACTGGAACTTTCATTTGATGTAATTTCCTGTATAAGACTTACAACATACTTTTGTGAGCTCCAGTAACTTCTTATTGTTTATTTTTTCCACATTTTTAGTCTCATTATCGTCACAGATGCTCCTGTATCTATCTCCAAAGACACCATTTTGTCACAAATGTTGATATCTACATAATAGGGGTCCACTTTTTCTAGTGTCACTCTGATTCTATTTAGGATGTAAACTTCATCGGAATTATCTGAGTCCGCACCTCCCACTTCTATTTGCCTCACCAAATTCTTTTTATCTTTTAGAATATCAGCAGGTTTCTTTTTGCACGTTTAATTTAATTGTCCTTATACTAGTGACACATGGCATATCTAAAAGGGCACTCTGTGTGTTGCTCCACAATTGGCACACTCTTCATCCATTATGTTTGAGGCTTCGGTAAAGATGATTGCCTCTCTCTCATTGTTTACTCCTTCTATGATTTTGTCTCGTAGTGTTAGATAAAAGTTTATCATTGAGGGGACACCATTTACGTTTTGTGTATAACATAAAAATGATTCCGTGTGCGTATGATTGTCTCTAATATAAATGGTTGTGTGTTTGATTATCATAAAGGGAATCGTGTGTGTGACATGTAATTTTCAGAACCTACCTCTGCTTCTTCGATGTTGGACCATCTGAAAATTTCTCATCCTGGAGGGAGACTTGATACCTGTTTGACGAAGATTTATCACTCCAAGACGATGAATGGGTTTTATAGTTTTTATTTCACTTTCTCCAGAGGTCCTGCAGAAGGTGGAAGTGAAATCGGCCTGTGTGGGTTCTTCTTCTACACACGTCAGCGTTCGTCTCCCCCCTCCCCATTGAAGAGGGGGGACAACGGGAACCGTCCGTCTTCTTCAAAGCCCAAATCAAATCTCCCAGATCTAGCCAACCTGACCACGTCACTCATACGTAATCTGGTCAGCTGACCTTCGGTTCTGGTAAACGTGTCTACACTCCACTTTTACTCACCTCTCTTTTTCTCTCTCTCTCTCTCTCTCTCTCTCTCTCTCTCTCTCTCTCTCTCTGTAACAGTAGTCTTTCGCCTAAAAACGTTCCAAAGCAACAATCTTCACACATGCTTCTTAGCTCTGTCACGTAGTCTCTGTGTTATATAGCAGTGGGTATATATATGATGTGTACCTGTCTTCTAATGAATGTGTGTATACAGAGTGTATGTACGTTTCTATATATGTGTCACAGTCATCTATATGACATGTGTATATACGTGTGTTCATCTATAATGTTGTGATCGTCTAATCTAGAATTCATTGTGTGTGTATGTGCAGTTTATGACGGGACAAGAATATACATAGATACCTTTACAACACAAAGGACGCCAAGTTCTCTCTAATTCTCTCTCCTCTGATCTTGATCACGTGGTGCAATGGGGAAAGAGGTGGCTGGTTAATTTTAATGCATCTAAAACCAAGTTTCTATCTTTACATCATCAACGCTCTAATCCTCATCTGGCATCAATTGAAATTAATGGCTCTTGTCTTGAGGAGGCTCCATGTTTTGACAAGCTTCTGGGTCTGACCTTTACTCCTGATCTGAGATGAAACACATACATCAAATCCGTTGCCAAGGTTGCTGGAAAAATGGTGGGATCATTCTATTGCTCCAGTAGATATCTCACTGCTGATGCAGTTCTTTACCTGTACAAGAGCCAGGTACGTCAAAGGATGAAGTACTGCTGCCACATCTGTGCAGGACCTGCTAGAAACAGCTTATCCTACCTCGACAGAGTTCAAAATAAACTTTGTAGCTTAGTAGGGATGCCCTTTTCTCTTTTCTGCAACCTCTTCTCCACAGAAGAGATGCTGCAAGCCTCTCTGCATTATCGTTATTTTCATGGCAAGTGCTCGTCTGAGTTCCAATCTATGGTCTCCCTGTCCTAACTTTCATAAAAAACACTCATCTAATTCAAACCACTACCAATAATTTCCCCCACTCTTTATCTGTACCTAAACCTAAAAGTAGATTCCATGAACAAAACTCCTTTCTTAGAACTGTGCACCTGTGAAATTCTAATCTGCTTTCCTGCTTTCCAACTAACTACAATATGGTCATCTTCAAGTCCAACATAAATAAGGTCTTGATGAGCCGTTCCCCTTAAGTAATACAATTTACCAAATTTCCACTGCTAACGATTACTACAACATTTTCCCATTGACTACTGTACACTCAATAACCCTTATCCTCGAGTGGCCTCCGGGCTTTGATAAGTGGTGACTCCTATGTAAAAAAAAACAAACAAACAAATAAACACTTATTTGGGATTTTACATCAATCAATGGGAAAACAACCCTGATTCATCTTGGGTTGATCTTGATTTGAAGAATCCTTGAAAACTTGGAGCCATTACTGTCCGTGGACCATCTTTCTTTCTCTAGCTATCAACTCAATCTGCTCTCTCTTGAATACTACTCCCAACTCTTGATTAACTGATGTGTTATTTTCAAGCTCTCTCCTAAGATCCACGTCATTTTAAGTGACCTCTACGTCAGACTACATCAAACTGTAGAGGTCAGATCTATTTTTAAATTATTGTTTGTGCTAGTTATGAAAATCTATTTGTTTTTATTTATTTAAAATTCCTGTTATTGTTTATAGAATTTAGTCAAGTTCAATTCTTAAAACATCATTTAACCATATTTCTCCTTGAATTGCATTTTTTTCTTAAAAGCAAACCTAATTCAACTATGATAATGATAATAAGAATAATAATAATAATAATAATAAGAAGAAGAAGAAGAAGAAGAAGAAGAAGAAGAAGAAGAAGAAGAAGAAGAAGAATCTTGTTCATTCACCTAAAAAAGTCCCAGCCCCAGTTAACACCTCACTCCCCACCAGGGAAAAAAAATGACTTCATTAGGCGCCCCTCAAAAAAAAAAAAGAAGACCCTCCCCTTTTTCCACCTCTGCCAACACACCCCAAAACACCCCTTCACCCATGAAAACTGACATGTCCCCTCCCATCCCCTCTGACAAAAAGAGGCAGAAGCCCATCCACCGAATCCAAATCAAGAACCCACCCCCCTTTTTTTCTGGCAATGCCGTATGCCAAATAACCATAATGAAGTCTCACAAATCTAAAGACTAAAAAATCCTATTGGCTTTTAAATTAATTCAAAAGAAAGATACCTCAACCCCCGAAAACTTCTCCAAAGCCAATAGGATTTTAACAGTAGTTAGACCTAGATGGGAAGCAAACGGGGTTTGGACAATGATGAAAGAGGCAAATAACGCCTTCAACCTCTATCCCCCTGTCGCTTTTTTCAATGACAGAGAAATAGCAGAAATTAAAAAAATCATGCGTTGATCGGGTCCCTATCAAGATGCACCCAACACTATATAGGGCAATTAAACTAACATTCCCTGTTGACATCGGCGGTCTGTCCCCTGACAGGTCAATCACTACTGAGATGACCACTGGATCCATGGGGACAGCTGTCGGTGTCTTGACACCGTCTATGTTTGGTCAGGATTCCTAACCAAACCAAGATGGCCTTGAGATTAGTTACATTGAATGTCCGAAGGTTGAGGGATGCCTCTCGTAAACTTTGAGTTGCACGCGACCTTGAACGCCTCGGTGTGGATATATGTTGCTTACAGGAGACTCACTTTATTCCAAGTGACTATCAGGATGTGCTCCTTAGAGACTTTCAGCTCTACTCAGCACATTATGATACCCACGCAAGAGGGGTTACCTGGCTAGTTAAGCGCACTCTTGATGCGTCATGTGACCATATTTATGCAGATTCAGAGAGAAGGTTACTCATTCTGGATGTTACCGTAAAGGATGTGGCGTTTTCTTTTTTCGGCGGTTAGTTTTAGCGGGAAACTGGAACGCGATCCTGGATCCCAAGTTAGATCACGGAGTTAATACCACAAGCGGTACTAACCAGAACCGGGATGCTAAAGCATTTCGAGACTTTGTCGACAAGTTTGATCTTGTCGATAAATTTCGAAATGAAAAACCCGGGGATTTAGCATGGACTTGGACAGGTAGACGCGGCTCCGATCTAGTGTAATTTTCGAGTAACATCGATCGGTTCTTAGTTAGGAGAGTCAACCTAGGGCTTTTAGACTGTCCAAGTTTTCATAGTATAGTTTATTCAGATCATAGGCTTGTCTGGGTTCGAGTAAACTTAGATAGCGTTAAACCTAGGATGGCTAGTTACTGGAAGTTCAATACGTCTTTGTTCGATGTGAAGAACTTCCGGGAACAGCTTCTACTAATAATACAGGGGGAATTGACGGGGGCTATCATTGGGAATAAGTGGTGGGGTAACCTAAAAAAAGTCATTAGGTCCTTCGCTGCTGATTTTAGTCGCCGGCTCAACTTTAGTTCTAGAGCAGAGAAAGCGGCACTAGAAGATAGATTAGAAAGGGCGGTGGAGGAGGGGGATAGTGCTAGCTATACTATAGTTAAGGCTGAACTGGACTCCTTGGATAACAGGGAGAACTAGGGATTACTAGTTAGGGCTAGATTTAAAAGAGCGCTAAATGAGGCAACAAATATGGCCACGTCACTGTGTGCGGAGTAGTTTCGACGTTCTGCTGATCGACACATCACCAGTGTCACATTGCCGGCCGGACGAACCGTAACTTCGAATGACGGAATTTTGGAGGGTTTTCGAACTCATTTTCAGCAACTTTTTACCAGGGAGCCTGGTCTGATTATTGAACAGTTTGACACCTATTTAGCTGACTTTTCTCGCCTCGAGGCGACCAAAGCGGCTAGGTGTGAAGGTAGCATAAAAGAGGAAGAAGTCATTGAGGCCTTGAAACAGGTCGGGCTAGACAGGACCCCTGGGATAGATGGTCTGCCCTATGAAGTGTATTTGGGGCTGTCGGCCATTTTTATTCCTTTGCTGACCATACATTTTAACTCCTGGTTTAGGAACGGGTGCATACCTCAGTACTTTACCAGGGGGATCATTAAATTGTTACGCAAAGATAAAAATGGGGGGGATGGGATAGGCAATTTCCGGCCCTTAACGATGTTAAACACAGAGTTAAAGATTTTGGCCAAGATCTTAGCAAATCGTCTGCAGAATGTTTTACACCATCTAATAAGTCCCGAACAGACTTGTTCTGTTAAGGGCCGGACGATTCAAGATAATTTGCACACGATATGCTTGATCATAGAAAAAGTCGACACAGAAGCCGCGCTGATCAATTTAGATCAGTCCAAAGGATTCGACAGAGTAGACCATCATTACCTAGCGGCTGTTCTTAGCTCGGCTGGGTTTGGTCCCCAGTTTCACTCTTGGATTTGCCTCTTGTATGCCAACCCCAGTGCTATGGTGGAAGTGAATGGGGTGAGGTCGAAACCCTTCACTTTAACAAGATCTATCCGTCAAGGTTGTCCGTTATCCCCAATGTTGTATGTGCTGGCGCTTGAGCCATATTTGCGCCAGCCTCCGGTGAATCCGGTCCTTCGTGGGATTACTTTGCCAGGTGGCTCTACCCCGGTAAAGTATGCCGACGACGTGACAAGAACAACAAAAACTGAAATAATGACTACAGAAAAAGCAAGAATTACTTCTTAGAAACCTGAACAATAAACGACCGACTGAGAGCAACACAGCATTTTCACAGAACACTATGGAGACCTTTACCTATGTTTTGATGAAGACAAAAGGTTTGATGCTTTCTTTAGAAGGCATGACACCTCACTGCAAAAACTGCAAAAACCTAACATTGTCATCTCCCTTGATTAACTGGGGACCACTTGTGAACTTGACAATCCCATGAAACTTTTTCCTTTGGGAACAGCCGGTTCAACATGTCTAAGGTGAATGTCTATATATATATATATATATATATATATATATATATATATATATATATATATAGATAGATAGATAGATAGATAGATAGATAGATACAATGGTTATATAGTTTGATTTCCTAAATGTAGATCCACTGAAACTTGTGTGATTATTAAAGAGTACTCAATGGAGGGCAGAGCAGGTATATAGTCTGTTTATTATACAAACATTAGTTACATATGTGCATACATATTTCAGTGGAATCTCAATTTAGAGAGGCAACATTATTTTTAGTCTGATGAGGTGGGTCTTTCAAAATTGAAATTCCACTGAAATATGTATGCACATATGTAACCAATAATAGTTGTATAATAAACATACTATATATATATATATATATATATATATATATATATATATATATATATATATAGATATATACGTGTGTGTGTGTGTGTATATGTGTATTTTTAAGTGAAGATAGCTTTGCTCGATATATGGGTGATAGATGCTTTTCTTTGTATGTGCCAAAAAGCTCTCTCAGACTGCTGTCTACATCTCAAGGGTCAGTAGTAATCTTTCCAAGTTCCAGTTGAAATTAATATGCCGAGGAGTCTTTTTTTCTTTTCTTTTTTTTTTAATTACATTTTCACCCCAAACAAGGCACATTGCCACTTTGGTGTAGGGGGCTACTATCAGGGGCAGCAACTACTGGGGCACTATGTAGGGATTTGGGCAGCAAGATGTTGGTTCACGTTGCGCTTGAACTTCTGCACGTCAGTACAGTTGGGGAAGCAGGGACCTGGAATGGAATTCCAAAGTCTAGCGGTTCTGGGGAAGAAACTACTGGAGTAGAAAGATCTTTTACATCAAGGGATCTCTACAGTGTGGGGGTGGGATTTTACAGCCTGTCGGGTCTGTCGAGGGTGTTCACATTGTGGGGGCACAAGTGCTTGCAGTTCGTTAGAGCATTCACCATTAAAATACTTGTGGAACAGGCAGAGGGATGCAACGTTTCGTCGATGGGACAGAGGCTGAAGCTTAGATGCCAGTTCAGGGCCTATCAGATTTGCGACTCTCTTTTGAACCTTGTCAAGGAGCGAGAGACTAGTAGCCGATGAACCAGCCCAAATATGACAGCAATACTCCATACATGGGCGAATGGTTGCCTTATAGAGGTACAGAATACTTTCGGGTGTTAGTAGCTTTCTAGCACGGTAGAGAGAGTCCACCTTCCTCGCAGCGGCCCTGGCAATGCCCTCGATGTAATTGTTCCAACTCATGTTTCCTGTGAACGTTAGGCCAAGGAGCTTGAAAGACGTACTCTCAGATAAAGAGTCGTTGGCCATTGCTATAGGTGGTAAAGAAGGTTTCTTGTAATTATTGAATGAAACTAGTTTAGTCTTGGCGGTATTGAACGTGACCATCCATTTTTGTCCCCATTCCACTACAGATTGGAGGTCATCCTTTAGTGTTCCTGCCATTTCTTTAGATATGTGTTCATTTGTTTTCCTGTCATGCCTGTTATAGAGTGTGATGTCATCAGCATATATACCCATCTCAGAGGAAATTTTGTCGAGGAGGTCATTTATGAATATCAGGAACAGTAGAGGTCCAAGGATAGAACCCTGGGGCACTCCCGCATTTATATCATATTGTTTAGATCTACGACCGTCGAGGACAACCTGGATTTTTCTCTCAGTTAGGATGTCTGCTGTGGAACGGGCTTGTCTAAATCCATATTGTTGGTCAGTCAGAAGTTTAGCATCTGTAAGGTGATGGACTAGAGCATTGTTAATTAAGGTCTCAAATATTTTGGCAAAAAGTGGGAGGAGGTTAATAGGGCGATAATTTAATGGGTCAGTTCTTTCGCCAGAATTCTTGAATACTGGTACAACAGAAGCAGTTTTCCAACAGCCCGGAAAGCAAGATTCATTAAGGCATTTGTTGTAGAGTTTGGAGAGAACTAGAGCTACTTTGGCTGAGCACTTTTTTAATAGCACAGCTGGGATGAGATCAGGTCCACATGCCTTTGAAGCGTCAAGGTTTTTTATGATAGCATGCACCTGAGCAGGGGTGATTTTCAGATCGTCTAGCGTGGCGTCTGTCCGCATAGGAAATTGAGATAGGGGGTGATTAGAAGGGTCCAGTGTGGAGTTTGAGGCAAACTGACTGGCAAGCATGTTAGCCTTTTCGGTTGCTGAGCAAACAACCTCGTGATTGTTGGTTAGTGGGGGAATTGTTGATTGCCCATTATTTACTACGATGTTGTAGATTTTCCAGAAGTCGCGGGTTCCTAATTTTTGTGCTTCGATGCGTTTTTTAATGGTTTCCGTAAATTCTCTCTTAGCTGTCGTTATTTCTTTCTTAACGTTACTTCTAGCTTCTATATACTTCTGTCTGTTTGAACTGGACTTATGTCAGTTACATCTGCGGTATGCATGCTGCCTTTGAGCAATGGCAGGTGTACAAGTCGAAGTAAACCATTGGGGAGAGTGGGGCTTGCTATAAAATTTCTGCATGGGAACATGCGCTTCGATTGCAGTTTTGAACCATTCAGTGGTCTCGTTTGCGCACTGTTCAGCAGGAAGAGAAAAAATATTTCCCCATGGGACATCTCTGATAATATCTCTAATGGCTTCCCAGTCAGCCTTTTTATAATATCTCATTGTTTTGAGCACTGGCTCTTCAGTTTTGGCTCTAGAGTTTAGGGCGATTTCAACCATTATCACTGCATGATCAGCGTTCCCAAGTGGGCTGTCGGCTTTCGTTATACAATCATCAGGAACTGTGGTCAAAAACATATCTAAAAGTGATGCGTGTTGTTCTTCCTGATCAGGGAAACAGGTTGGAAAAGTAACAATTTGTGATAAGGAGTCAGATATAGAGAAGCTATGAGTTGTACTGCCTGCTGCATCTGTGTAAGTAGAGAATCCAAGCCAGTTTTTGTGATGGACATTAAAGTCACCAAATACATGTACTTGTGTGCTAGTGTTGAGGGAGAGTGCTGTGTCTATGCTGTCAGAGACTTTGTTTATTTATATTTTATTTATTATGGTGCAGTCTTGGGTCGAGGGAGAGCGGTAGAGAAAGTAAAAGTAGCTAATGTTGTGTTGCATGATTAGTCTAAAGCACATAAAGGCTTCATCATCCGATTCTAGGTTTGTTTCTCTAGTCAAGGGAAGGGTATTACAAATGTAAACTCCAAGTCCGTGCATGTGTCTGTCAGAGTCCTTACGGCAGAGTGGGAGATATCCAGGCATGTTAAAGTAGTTAGAGGGGATGGAGGAGTGTAGGTTAGTCCCACTTAGTGCTAAGATATCCGGGGTATTTGTTAGGAGAAATGCTTCAACATCAGCTAAATTAGTTCTAAGCCCATGGATATTTGTGAATGCAAGCCTCAAGGGAGGAGGCGTTGGATTTGTTTGACCCTAAGCCTGGTTTAAGCTTATTTTTAGATTGTACTGTCATCATATTTTTTTAACGAGTTTCAGTTAGGTAAGGGGGGGGCTGAACAGGAGGTTATGCAGAGTATCAAACATGCATCACAAGTAGACCATCAGCTGACCTTTCTTCAACTAGGACTGTGGCCTCAGGAAAGCCCACCAGGGATGAGTGCAGGGTCCCTTTCCATGCGCAACATAGCACTACAAACATCCCGATATTATACAACTGTTGATGGAGCAGCCACTCTAAGCGCTACCAAAGAGTTAGGGCTCTTGTACTACCAGTCGGAAACAGCGGCCAGTAACTGTCAATCCAGTACCCTCAACCCATGTTGGTCTTCATGCGACCAAATCACCTTATAAGGGCTGTTCTCCACAAGGAGAAAGAAATGTTAATGTTTATAACTGCTATGCATGCATATACTAATGGGAAGAAATACAAATATGCACACACATTTACAAAAGGCAGTATCTACACACACATTGACAAATTATAATGATTAAGAACATATACACAATGCTATAATATCTCCTTAACCCAGCTCATCATTGAAACTCTTCAGTTTGATATTCACATGGTAACATAAATTGGAAAAAAATACATTGAAGACATTGCCAAGGCTATTGCAAAGTAGGTGGGCTCCCTCTACTGTGCTAGAAAACTACTTACACATGACAGTATCCTATATCTCTACAAAGCCACCATTCACATTATTGCAACATCTTTTTTTATTTCTATTTTCACTCCAAACAAGACACAGTGCCACTTTGATGTAGTATCGGGGACATAAGTTGCAGGGATACTATGTAGGGAGTTCAGCAGCAAGATGTCTGTTCACATTATACTTGAACTTCTGCATGTCAGTACAGTTGGGAAAGCAGACTCCCGGAAGGGAGTTTCAAAGTCTAGCGGTTCTGTGGAAGAAACTATTGGAGTAGAAGGCTTTCCTGCATCTAGGGATCTCTACTGTGTAGGGGTGGGATTTTGCTGCATCTGGGATTTTGCTGCTTGTCAGGTTTGACAAGGGTATTAACGTTGAGGGGTTACAAGGGCTTGTAGTTCGTCAGAGCATCCAACATGAAAAAACTTACAAAACAGGTAGAGGGATGCAACATTTCTTCAATGAGACAGAGGTTGAAGCCTTGATAACAGTTCAGGTTGACGACTCTCTTTGAACCCGGTCCAGGAGCGAGAGACAAGTAGCAGATGCACCAGGGTCTAAAAAAGAATCTCCAATCTAATAGGTCCCGCACTATCAAACAACCTCCAAACTCTGTTCCATCACCGAAATGTTGCATCCCTGTGTCTGTTTTACAAATACTTTAATGCAATGTGCTCTGACAAACTTGTAGCATTTGTAACCTTTGACATAAATACACCCAACTAACCTGATCAGAAACAAAATCTCACCCCTTCACTGTTGAAACCATAGATGTTGGAAAGTCTTTTACTCTAATTGTTTCTTCCCTCCAACTGTTAGACTTTTGAATTTCCTCCCTATTTCCTGCATCCATGACTGTACTAACATTTAGGAATTTAAATGTAATATAAACAGGCATCTCGCTGCTCAACTCCCTACATAGTGTCCCAGTAAATAAGGTCCCAAATAGCAGCCCCTTATGTTCAAGTGGCAGTCTACCTTATTTTGGATGTATAAGGGTAAACAAAAACAAAAACAAAAAAACTCACTCACACACACACGCTCACGAACGTTTATTCATTTCAATTTCCCAGCGCATTTTACACAAAAATAAGTTCTTTTAGCAATGACATAGTTTCAAATACACCCACACGCTTTTCTCACAACAACAAAAGTAAAATGAACATATTTTCTGGCGGACGTAGTTGAAGACAGTATCACGTAACACAAGCGACCAATGAGAAAATTTAGAAGATTGTCTTTTTTAACGCTTTTCCAAAAACCAAAATATCAGCAGTAGCAATCTTGTTTTGGAGTCGATCCAAAAAGTATTTAAACGCATCAAACATTCTTTCTTCCCTTTCTTCTTCTCTTCTCGCTCCGACATGACACGAGAACATGCCTCTTGTTTTCATTTCATCATCGCTTTCAAAGCTGTCGAAACCATAATTACACACGTCACGCAGGCACTCAAAAATCACACTTATGCACACACGCACCCATTCTGTACATTTTCTACAAGAATTAATAGTAACGGATTACTTTCCTCGTGGGACTTTTGAATAAGGCGAACTTCGCCAGTTAAAACACTTGAAATAAAAGACTTTAAATGAGGACATTGTTTTCACACAAGACTTTCACCTTCTAACCTTATTAATTCAACAAAGGACTTTCATCTAACATTCTAATCATAATGGTTTTCTCAAGAACTGTTACCGATTGGATCTTTGCTTGTTTATTGAAAAATAAATGCGGTGCATTTTAAACGAGAAGGAGGTGTCATTTTGTTTTATTCCTTTTTTTTTTAAATTATTTTCGATCCATGAAAAGAAAGGAGTTTCGACCCATGCTCTCGACTTCATCATGAATTCTGGAGCCGGTCGATCTCCGTTCACTCTACAAACTTTTATTTATCTTGGTGTAGAATTTTTTTTTTAAGGTGAAACGATAAAATTGTCCCCCTAGAAAAGGCGACATGATTCCATTTCCGTTTGATGAAAACCAGTTTTCTTTTTTATTGCAGACAATCTACTAGTTGGGCAGTTGTGTACAAACCTCAAGAGCGATAGGAGCCTTCTATCATGTCTGAAAGTGACACAATGTTCAACAAGCAAGATTGGAGATGCGCCACTGCACAACTCATGCTCTCTAGCAATCCAAGTTATGACAATAGGACCATTGCCAGCACTCATCAAAATGCATTGCTGGATTGTCACAAATAACAGGGATGTGCCTAGGATGATGAAAAAAAGTTTCCGGTCACAATTATGGTCTTTGATATAATTTCAAGTAAGGGCTACATCATGCCACCTCACATCTTCAAAGTCAGCTTGAAAGTCAACACCAAAGTGTACCTGGATGTGCTGAAAAGTGCAGTTATCCCCTGGTACAATCAGGTGGCCGCTGGCAGACCCTGGGTGTAGTAGCAGGACTCAGTGCCAGCCAACGTCCAAAGAGTCCCAGGCTTGGCTTCAAAAAGAGTGCTACGACTTTAAACCCTTCTCTCACTGCCCCCTCCTCCCCGACCTAAACCCTTCATTTGGTCATACGTCGAGAACATCACCAACATGACCTCCCACAACACCAAAGTTAACCTGATCGCCACCATCCGCCGAGTATTCGCCGAGTTTCTGCCAGAACTTGTGGAAAGAGCATGCTCCCAGTTCCAGACCTATTAGCCAATCGAACCACATACTAATCATTACACAAGCGATTACATATAAATAAAAAAAAATAGATATCAATCATGTAACGGTTAGATTTGCAATAAAAAAAAAATGTGTGCATCACACTATAAAAATATGAACCAAATCATAATTGTTTAGGTTTAAATCATTTATAAAGAAGTAGTATTTATTTGCAGAATTTTTTTTTTATTACATTTACAACAAGTTAGGCTCAAGGCCATTCAAAATTGTGGGGAAATGGGTGTCGTTGGTCATTTTTATTTTATTTGACACCGTTTGGCTTGGATCAATGTGTAGTAGCTGCAATCAAGGAGACGCATATACTTTTACATAGTGCATATAAGCGCGTGGGAAAATATCAGCTTGGGAAGAGATTAGCAGCAGCAGCCAAAAATGCACACATGCAAATTAGGAAGTGTACACGAGAAGAAAAAGGGGTAAAAAAGAGAAAAAGGACGGAGGAAAAATAAAGTCAATGTCGAAGAAAATTAACGTGTAAAGTCGAAGGCTAGAAATGGGTGGCTTCGGCCGGCGTGAGGTCGAAGAAGAAAAGGCGAGATGGACGATGGTGAGAAATTTTTAAGTGGTGTCAAGACGGGAGAGTACAGTAATAAAAACTTATCTCAAAAAGGGAAAAATGCCGAATCAGATTTTTATTTATTTGTTTCTCCTGGTTGTATGTAATGGCAACGTTATATACTACACTTTGATCCTAGCCAAACGGGGTCAAATTAAATAATAAATAAATATTATTTAATAATAATAATTTATTTTTATCTGGAAATATTGAATTTTAAAAAATCAATTAAAAAAGTTTGATTTTGTATTGTTTAAAATTTTGCTTTTTTATGTAAAAAATATATGCGATTGTGTGAACTTTGAACTAACCTAATCTTATGCAGGATAAAAAAAAAAAAAAAGAAAAAAAGTATTCAAAATCCCGAGAAGGTTTAAAGTAGTTGAACGATTGGCTGGCATTGTATAAGTTGTATTCCCTCCGATACTAAGCTATTCTTCTAAGGTTCATTTCGATTCGAACATTTTCATTGAACCACGTGACTCAAAATGGCGCCTTCTATGTTTTGCTTACGGCATGCGTGCTCCCGTTCATCGCATTTATTAAAAAAACAGGTGAGCTAAAATGTAAAATGTTACCTTTAATCCATTGAAAGAAACCCTGTGAAGTAGCAGAGTTCAAAGATTCTGTAAATTTGAGTATACTATCCATGTGGCTTACGTCATCGATACGACAATAGGGACACGACACAGACACAAGTTGCGATGACCCTTTTGTCCTGTGAATTGTTTATTTAGTCATGTATTTTTGTTTCGAAGTATATTTCTTGCTTATGCATTTTTTATACCGCGCTATTTTTTTTTTCACGTTAATTTCAAGTTTCACGATATATATATATATATATATATATATATATATATATATATATATATATATATATAATTGTTAGGTGGGAGCACAGAATAGTTATTTAAAAAAACGGTAAACAACCTCCTCTCTCCTCCCCATATTAAGAATGGCTTTCAAAATAGTGTTATTTCAGCACGATACCAAAAATGCACAAGTACCGTATGTTTTATTTTTAGTCATATTCATTTCTGTTATTTTCTCGTTTTAGTTTTATAGTTCCTTTAAAGCTTGGTAGGATTTCGAAAAATGTCTAAACTAAATGTCGTCACTTATGACAATATAGTCAATACAACAGGTGGGCGGATTGTTATAAACTTTTGTTTTTGTTTTTTTAATATAAAAATAATGAAAAATAATTTTATAGAAAAATCTCATTTGTGTAATTGTCTTTGCTTGAAGTAAATTTTCCATTTTTATTTCTTTCCTATCCGTTGGATTTGTATTATTTATTATAAAAGACCTTCACCTTCGCTTTTTTTCACTCCGGTGTTTTTACACCGGTATTCGTTTATTTATGAATGACTTTTTTGTTGTTTTTTTGTTTAATGTCTTTTCGTTTCTTTTTTATATAAATCTTCAACACAATACAAGCATCAATCGACCCTTGTAAATATTTTTTAATAAAATTAAATCCTGAATAACTTGAACACTTATTTCAATTCTGGCCCGGCATTAAATCGATACTTAACGTCCTTTCTTAAAAAAAAAAATTTTCACATCTTATTGATTTATTTTATTAAAATAAATAAAATAAAAACTCTGACACCTTTTTTTATAACCGGTGCCATTGACCATTTAAACTTCCATTCGAACTTTAATTATTTAAAAAAAATTCCCATCCGTGATTATTGTCGTGTCCTCTGTCAATGTTTATATAACCGCTGCCGGCGCTGCCCGGCCTTCAGACTAAGATTAATACCCAAGGCTTGTTTTTGGTTCTAAACAAACCGGAAAGGGGCGAGCGGTCTATTCTTTAGAAAGGGTTGAAAAGTCTAATAGTATTACAAAAATACTGTTAAAACCCCACCGAATATGTCAGCCCACGGCCCACGGTAACATATATTGAGCGAGTTTCTAACAGTATTTTGTCTAGTTTTTTTTATTTTTAACTCCTTTTCCCAAACTAACTGTGTCAAAGAGTCGGGCGCCAGTTTTAATTTTCCAATACATCGGTAAACCCTGTACGCTTTTCGAGCTAAATAAGCATGTTACATTAAATAAAAACTTGTCCAGTTAGGTAGAAAAGTAACTTTTTGATAACATTTATTTATATATTTGTTTTTTTTTTTTTTTTTTTTGACAATTTTTTTCGAATCTGTGTACAGTAATACAAACCCGAAGAATCTTTCCACCCTCAAAAACTCCTTTAAAATTACTTCTACGGGTTTTCGGAGGCACTAAAAACGAAAATAACGTTTAAAATTACGGCAAACGAGTAGTTTCCAAGATATGAAGAAATGTTAGTTTAAAGTGGGATCATTTTTCTATAATTTAACGTATAATTAGCATCCACTTTATGGCCAACTTAAAGAAAGGCAACTCAAGGATAAGGGTTAATGAGTGTGATTACTGAGAAAACAGCATAGTGATCAGTAGTGGTGGAAGTTTGGAATTTAATTATTTAAGGGATGGCTCAATAAGAACTTGTTTATTGAAGACTTGTGATGCAACGGATAAAAGTGTTGAGTTACAGTTCTAATTGACAGTTTTCAGGAGATTGAAGGTTCAGTCATCACTGCAGGTAATATTAACTAAGAATATAATAAAATTTACCCAAGACTTGTATTTGGTCATGGCTGACTAAACGAAAATAATCTGCCACTGTGCATTAACTAAAATGTTCAGTTTGAAATTCTGTGTAGGTTCCAGAGTTTGACTTGAAGAAGATCAGTGATCGAAAACATTTTGAGAATAATTTTGAAGATGAAGAACAGTAATCCAAATAATAAACTAATTTCTAAAAATAATTTATTTAAAAAAATCACATTGTTTTCAACATTCAAAAGATAATTCAAATATTTGCAACGCTTCAAAAAATAAGGGAGTACAAAGTGATCTTGAGGTTATTTTCATCAACCTCATAACTTATTTTTGTCCTTTAATCCTCACATTCCATGAGTGATGTTTCTGACAAAGAGGGAAGAATTGCTGTTTTCTGGATTGGAGTCTATCGATCTAGCGTTTAGTGTTGGTCGGTTTTTAGTATTTCATTTTTTAGCTTCTTACATGAAGTAGCTTCATGCCTTGTCTAAAGAGATTTAAATAAAAAAAAATCACTATATGCCCTTATTTCAACATGCACATCATCGGTGTGACCTCACAATGTCAATATTTGACCTCCAGCCATAACACCATCTAACGGATTTGCTTGCTTGTAGCAGCATTCACCTGGGATGGGTTGAGCCAGTGCCAATGATGTTCACTGCATCTCGCGTCAAAGCCATCCACCCTCATCGATCGGCAGCAGAGTCGACGCCATGATCCAACCATTCATGGTTCCAGCAATGGACACCAAAAATGTGAGGACCAGACACGATCTTCATATCTGCTTTGACCGTTGCAAGCCAAGTTTTAAGTTAATCACTTTGGCACTTCTTCCAACAAGCGGGTGCATTGGGTGCCACCAATTGACACACAAACTAATTCTCCGGCCGGCGCAGCGTGTGATCAAACCACTGAAGTCTCCTTTTCAGCAGAGTTTCCTCCCGGTCAAAGATGTTACATCTAGCACATATGGTCGAGTTAGGGATCCGATTGGAGAAGCGAACGCACAGGATACGGCGGAGTCAGTAGTGATCAAAGACTTCAAGTTTATAAAGTCCTCTCTGCACAATGGCCAAGCCTCACACCCACAGAGAATTGTTCTGACTATGGCCTCATAGATTCACAACTTTGTGGGATGTGTTATCTCCTGGCGAGATCATGATGGTTTTTGAAGACCGACAAAGGCTGTTCTAGCCAGGTGGATACGAGTGATGATTTCATTTTTCATGGCTGTAAAATTGCCGCCAAAGTATTTGAAGCTTTCGACCTCTTCTGCAGCTTCACCATTAAGGATTATAGCCACTCTGTCAGGTAGAGGAAAATTATCAGATAGAAGCGTTTATTCTCATTCTAACCATTTTGGACATGCGACTGACCTCGTAGAGTGTATGCTGGACCCCTGCATAGGACTCTCCAAGGATCATAACATCATCGGCAAAGTCGTGATGGAAGAGTCGTGGCCTACTCTGACACCAGCGAAGCCAACCAAATTTTTCTCTAGGATCCAATCGATGATGTAGCTGCACAGGATGGGAAGAGCACACATCCTTGACGGACACCTGTTTGAATGACAAAAGAATTGGATTCTAGCATCTCCCTAGTTCGGGTGTGCGCATAGTACGTCTTGATGAGGTTGAGAGGTTTGGCCGGGAAGCCATCATGGCACATTATGTCCCAAAGGCTTCTGCCATCCAAGTCAAAAGCTGCAGTGAAATCAATGAAGCAGATGGCGGTAAATTGCTGATTGGCCCACTGCTGTTCTAGAATTCGCATGAGGGGGAAAAATTTGATCCGTACATCCTCTGCCTCTATGAAGTCCTGCTTGGTTTGGTCGGGTTTGGTAGTTTCGAATACTCTGGAAACAACACAGAAGGATGATTGAGACAATTTTAGAGGTGACATCAATCAAACTCTCTGTAATTGTGGCAATCGTGACGGCCCCCTTTTTTTTTTTTTTTTTGTAGCAGAGAAGTATTGCCTCCCTCGATCCTGAGTTAGTTGTTCAGTGTATCACACAGCAATTGGGCTGTGAGACTAGGATTCAATCCTTTGTCAAGTCATACAAGACTTTTAAAAAATGGTACTTTATGGCCTTTTGTTAAACACTCAGCGTTATAAACGGAGGATCAAGGGTAAATGGAGTGATCTTGGGAAAGGAGTGGCTAGTTTAAAAAAACAAAACAAAAAAAAAAACGAGCACTTTTTTTATGCAGAGAAAATTTTATAAAAAGCTGCTCTTTTTTTTTTTTTTTTTTTTTTTTTTTTTTTTTTAATTTATTCTGGAGCCACTTTTTTTTTTTTTGTTGTTGAAAAATATTTTACTCCAGGTTATATATTTTTAAATATGAAGGTAAAACGCAATCAATTTGTCATCATAAAGACAAAAAACACTATTCCACTGGCCTGTTTCCTGGTTGACTACAAGGTGATAGCCTTCAAATCCAACATAAACAAGTTCTTGTTGAACCGTCTCCATAAATAATCAAATTCTACTCAATTTACACCATTAACAATTGCTAAACTACTGACTTACATTCATTAACTTTTATCCTCGAGTGGCCTCTAAAAAAAAAGTCATGAAACTCAATTTATACAGAAGGTAGGTTTTGATCACACCCTTACCACCAAAAAATTTTTTAAAACACTGTGGATGGGAACAGGTTAGAAGGATTTCTCTTTTTCTAATAGTGGATGGAACAGATGCTACACTTTGATCATGAATTCACTTGCCGCCCTGCAAAAACTGAATGTGGTATAAGGTCAACCTTAACGTGGGATGTGGCCATTTCTGAACAGTATTTGTTTATTTTTGTTTGTTTTTCACTATAGTCGACTTCTCTTACAAAGTTTTTTTTTTTGAGCCAATTTTCTGCTGAAAAATTTTTACTCTAGCCTATATATTTTTAGATATGAGGTTAAAAGCCGATTTGTCATCATAAAAACAAAATGTCATGAAACTCAAATTTAGACGAAAGGTTTTGAAGGTTGGGAGGGGGGGGCAACTTCTGTTTCAAATTTTTACTTAATGTTGCTTATTTATAAAATTAGATCATGGCCTTCGGGTTAGATCACTGTAGTATCTGGTCTGATGCTACACTCCATTTTTTTCTGTCCTCGGTCTTTTTTTTTGGGGGGGGGGCTGGATTTTCTCCGCATTAAAAACCGACCTTGTGTCTAACTCTGCCCTCGTGGGGAGGCAGGTAAGTAGGAACACTCATATTTTCATCAAATTAACTCGCATTGTCTCAAGTTTTTTTGTTTTTTTTTCTCTTAAAATTAAATTGTGATATTGTCCTTTAAATCTTATCTTTGGTTGTCGATTTTTTTTTTTTTTTTTTTATTATCTCTGTTTTCGACTTGACCTAAATAGTTATGCCTCACAAAACAACTTTTTCATGTCAAACTAAATATCACTTTTAACACTTAATCAAGGTGAATAAATATTCCTATCTAAGATGACACATGATTTGTTTTAAAAAAAAAAAAAAAATATATTAACTAGCACAACTACCCGGCATTGGTAAGATATGCATTTCTTTCATGGTACACCTGCAATTTCGCATACATCCAACCTTTGATTGTACTTATGTTTATTTATATTAATGGTTAATCACTTACCAAGGCCATAAGCCACTCAAGGATAAAGGTTAGTGAAATTTTCAATTGGATGATGGAATAGTACTATGTAAAGATTAAGAATTATGATTAATTCACAAGACAACCTGACAGACATTTGTTAATGTTAGACTTGAAAACAACCATGTTGTAGTTTGTAAGGAAACATTTCCATGGTAACGTGTTCCACAGATAAAGTCTTTGGAAAGAAACTTTGTTCATGGAAATTCTATTTGATTTTAAGTACACAGAAAAAGAAAGTCCTTTGCAGTGGTGGTAGAAAGATGTCTTTTTGCTGAGAAGGGTTCTTTTTTTTTCTTTCTTTTTTTTTTTTGGGGGGGGGGCTATGATTAATTCACAGGACAACTGAATATATTTGATCGTATTAGATTTGAAAATGTCCATGTTATTTATTGTGGTTTAAAATGCATAAATTTTCATAGGAATGAATTAGCTGCATTAAGAACAAATTCAGCAGAAGAGATATTTGAGTTTTTGCCAGCAAAGGAAATTAAGTTGTATGAATGCTGTCAATTTTCTTCTTATAAGATATCATTAGATTATTTAAGAACGTTTCTGCTGTAATGCGTTCTACTGATACAAGTTCTTGGAAAGAAACACGTGAGGAAGCAAGAAATAAACTGAAAAGAAAAAAAATTAATAAATTGAATAATAATAAAAAAAATGTTTAAACTTAATCTGGTCATGCAATTCTCCATTTTTAATCGCTAATCAATTTTGTTTCCAGTATGAAATAAATTATTTTTTTGTGAATGTTAGAATACAAATATGAAGAAATAAATTAGCTGAAAACGATTCTGCGTACATCAACAATACTGATCTGTATATCTATAAGGTTGAGGTTTTTTGTTTGTTTGACATTTTTTTTCTATTTAAAAATTAAAACAAACAATATACTCAGTCATGGATATGCAAGCGACTTCATGAAGGTTAAGCAATTTGCATATTTGTTTGAAAAACGAGTGTTTATTAATTATTCATTTCTATGGTTTCTTATTAGATGATTCGTTTCATTTAACTATTACTCAATTCTATTTATGCATAGTTTCTACATTGTGCATAATTGTGTAGCATTTAGGATGTTTTTAAAGTGATCTTGTCTGTCTGTGTGCAAAACGTCTCTACCAAACTCCTCTCTGAATATTTGGTCTACAGACTTGAATTTGATATATAGGGTATTTGAACCTCTGAAACGTTTTTGATTTGGTTTTTAGCTTGTAAAAATAGTTGCTAAAGCATTAAAATTAAAAAATAGTTGACCTTGACGGAAGTAAATTGACTAACTTCTGAGCATGTGTACATTTTTAGTCTTTTTTTTTTTTATTGATCTGGTGAAAGCTTAGACAGTAAAGTGCTAAGTAATGACTGTGGCTTTTAACTTCTCAAATAATAACTAATATATATATATTAGGTACAATATAATATTCAATGGAGAATTTGCTCTATAATAAATATTCTGCATAAATTATATTTAAGCGTAATTTACAACCAGACAACACTGGATGGCCTGCTAGTTTATTATATAATAGACTTAATGTGGTTTTTATTAGAATGAAGTAAAATATGTAGTTGAAATGAAGTAGTGTTTTGTGAGTGGTAAGACACAAATATGAAGAAATGAGTTGGATGAAAACTAGGTACTTGTGCATTTAACGGACCAAACATAACTCGGCATTTGCTCGGCTTTGTCCGGCGCATCACGTCAACAGCCAGATAAAACCGAGTGTTGGCGATAAAATAAAAACAACGCTACAACAAAATAACTGTACAATGAAATTGTAAAATGTAGAAACATAAAAAAATTAAATAAGTAAAAAGCAAAAACCTACCGTTCATTTATGATTTTTTTTATTATTATTGTTTGAAATTGTTTTCTGTTTTCCAAATAAATACATATAAAACAAGTTTTTTTTTTTTTTTTTTTTTTTTTTTTGTTAATAGGAAATTTTTTTTTTGTCTGAACTGTTTTTTTTTTTTTTTTTTTTTTTTTTTTTTTTTTTTTTTTTTGCAACTCTTTTTGTCAAATAAATGGAAAAAGCCTAAAAAAGGGGCAATAAAAAGCATTGGGGGGGGGGGCAGGAACAAGTATTATTTGTACATTTTTTTTCGCCAGAAACAAGAACTTTTTTTGCCAGAAACAAGGATTTTTTTTTTTATTTATTAGTGGAAGGAGGGTTTCGGCCTTCCTATTTGGTACAGTGACCAAGAAACCCTCCTTTTCAGCAGGGTCGTATCCACTAAAGACCCAGAGATCGGTGTCAGAAGTCTGCCGACATTGTGTTTTCTGCGGTTAAAAACGGACTCGTCGATTTCTACCGTACGGCCTGGGCCTCCAATCTGCCAGGGATTCCTAAGAAAATAGTCCCTGCATATATCACGCAGGAAAATTTTCCAATCCACGATTGTGTGGCGAGAACGTAACCCGCATTTGCGATGGAGATTTTTTGTAGATGCCATTTTGTGTGTGGCATTTTCATGAATAGCACATGGTCAGAAGAAGGATAAAAAAATATGGTAATAATTAAAAAACAGCAGTAATTATCAATTCCCACACTGGTGATTGTGTAAGCATAAAACACTAGTGTCTGTAGGTATAAAAATAATTGTTCTAAACAGGAAAAGTTTATTCATGTCAATGAAACCGTGGCAATTCTTTTGATTATCTAATGTAGTTTTTAAATAAATTTCTTTTCTAACTCTTGCATTCTTACAATCGAGCATTTTATTGATTTCTTTTCATACCAAAATTACAAATATAAAAAAAATCTTTACATTAAAATCCAAGATGATAGAAAGCTCAATATTATAGATAGAGCATTTCATTTTTATTTTTATTTTTTTTTTTTTAATGGCTCTTTTCATTTTTTTTCTGCTTGCTATGAAGATTTAAAAAATTTGGATCATCCATTTATTTTATTTTTTTTTTTTACATTTTCAGACATTCTAATCTATTCACACTTTGGATTGAATATTCTTCCATTTTGACCTTACAGAGTATTCCTTCATTTATTGTTTGATATGTTACTTTGACTAATTTGTTTCTTTTTAATTTGTTTTTGTTTACACTTTTTGTATATTTTCAAATTCATGCCAACCAATAATTCATTTTTACTGATGTTTATCCTCTGAAAAGCTCTTAACTTTGAAAGTTCATGGATTAAGGATTAAAAATTTTTATTTAGTTTAATTCCTTGTTTGAGTATTTGATTAATAAACATAATTTATTTTCATCATCATATATATATATATGTGTGTGTGTGTGTGTGTTGGGACGATTAATCGGAATCTGGGAAAATCGAAGCTTCTTGGGGTATCGGTATCGGAATCAAAACTTTGAGCCTATTTTCCGATGCCAAAATCGATTCCATAAATTACCTTTTTTTTTGATTATGGTTTAAGAAACATCTTCCACTGCTGGTAGTAATAAAATAATTGATTTATTGATTAAAACTTCCAATAAAACTAAAATTTCTAGATCACCTCCTCACAAGTGTTTGTTACGTTTGAGAAAATATAGGCACATTTAAAACGTATTTTTATGGAAATCAGAACAAAATAACACTTTTATTTCTTGTTCATAAGTTTTGAAAATATATATGGCATGAGGAGTTGTCAGGCTCAAATACTCATGAGGATGAAATGCAGAAAATTCCATATAGCACCTCATTATTTCATTCTTAATGTACTTATTGCTAGATGTTACATTTCTAATTTGTTACTTAGCACTTCCTTTCTTCTGATGAGAAGCATTAGGCTTCGAAATACCTAGATATAAAGAGCATATATATCCCATATTCTTAATGATGTAATCTCCTTATTAATGATTAAATTAATATGCATATCTTTTATATTATTTTTTTCCACCCCTTTTTTCCTTCTGTATATAAGCTTCACCTCAAATGTTGAGCTTTTTATTATTCTGATAAGTCTCCTTTTAAAGAATTTCTATAATTCTTTTTGGTTCCTTATATATATATATATATATATATGTGTGTGTGTGTGTGTGTTGGGACGATTAATCGGAATCTGGGAAAATCGAAGCTTCCTGGGGTATCGGTATCGGAATCAAAACTTTGAGCCTATTTTCCGATGCCAAAATCGATTCCATAAATTACCTTTTTTTTTGATTATGGTTTAAGAAACATCTTCCACTGCTGGTAGTAATAAAATAATTGATTTATTGATTAAAACTTCCAATAAAACTAAAATTTCTAGATCACCTCCTCACAAGTGTTTGTTACGTTTGAGAAAATATAGGCACATTTAAAACGTATTTTTATGGAAATCAGAACAAAATAACACTTTTATAGTTAAATATTTAGAGATTTATAAAGAATCAGAATTGGAATCGGTAATTGTATCGGAATTGGGAAAAATATTGGAATCATCTCATCACTAATATATATATATATATATATATAGTCAATATTAAAATATATAATAGAAATGCTTCATTGTTTTCGAATGGTACCGTTTTGTTTGCCAAAGGAAAAATGCTTTTCAGTAATATTTCATGCGTATTCTTTTGATTTTTAGCGGCCACTTGTGAACAATTGTGTGCGATGGCTAAACCTCCAGGAATATCAGAGCAAAATGCTGATGGCCAACCACGGCATCAATGTACAAAAGAACAATGTGGTTGATACTGCTCTTAATTCGAGTTCCATTGCTAAGAACCTGAGTATGTGTTTTCTTTCATACTTTTTTGTCTTCAGAATTCCAATGTGTAAAGGAAATTTTAGAAAAATATCAGATATATTTAATGTGCATGTTTCATTATAAAAATTAAAAAAAAAAAAAAGTAATTATTTATAACTAGCGGAACCTGTGGAAATTCCACAGCAGCAGCTTTCATATGTAATATATTGCTGCTGGGTATTTTAGAGACGTTTAGCGTGAATGGAGACCCAGCGATATTATTGTAGCCCTTTTGTTAAAACTGTAAAAGTATTTATCTAAGTAATCTGGTTATTACGGTTTATACCCAATATCCTTATAGGAGTCTGTGATATATTTCCATTGTATGGATGCCTGGTGTGAATGGAAACCCCATGATATCATTATACCATCCTTAGGTAGAACAGATACTACATTTGGATCCAAACCAGAAGACCAAGAAGATATTTTAGTTTCACGTAGGATCCAAAAGCGACATCATTTTTTTTTTTTTTTTATATGTAATTTTTTATATTGTGTGTTTGGTAATTGGAATATCCTATTAAAAATTTAACATAATTTATAATTTATTTAACATACACCAATTTAGTGTTCGCAGTATCTATATACTAATTTAATGTTTGTAGTATAAACCTGTGTATTGATATGATGTATTTCACATTTGGTGGACTCTCTTACAGGCAGAAATTTCATATATATAAATTTCACCCTCGTGATATCTGTGCTTCTCTGGAGTGGTTTCTTCCTGGAACGATCCATAAATAACTTAAATTAGTGGCCCTCTTGCACTTTAGGCAAATGGAAATTAGGAAGATAGAAAAGGAACAGCAGTTGTTTGACACCGGTTGAAAGAATGCAATCTGATTGGATAGAGAAATTATGACGTCATTACTATGAAATATTGATAAAATTTAAAAATTGAAATTGTTGAAAAAGAATTTAATAACTAAGTATTTAATAATTAATAGTATTTTTTAGAATTTTTTAAAAAAATTTTAAGTTAAGATAGAATTTAAGAATTTAAATTATTGTAAAAGAATTTAATAAGTATTTAATAATAGGATCGAAATAATGTGGAAGCATTTTTAAAAGAGTTAAAGTCATTTAAGTAACAATTCGATCGCTGACTTATAGTGAACTATTTTACTTTTATTTAAAATTAAAAAACGTTAATTAGCTCTCCAGTTAAAAGAATTTTTTAGAGGCCGAATAAGAGATGGTGTGTGGGTGTTTGGTGCTATAGAGCAGGGGTTGAAACAATGCAACCTGTATAATAATATGTATCAGAGAACAATATGGTAGAGCATTCGACTACAGATCGAATGATCCCCTGTTCAAGCCTGGGTGTAACTCACCATTTTATTTTCATTTTTTTCTTATTAATAAGTTCAATTTATAATAAAAAAAGATACCCTGTAAAATCTCTGCAAATTATTTCGTTTACATGTTTTAAAATTAAACATTAATCAGAAGTGGCTTTTCCAGGGCATTCAACGTCAAGCCCAAATATCAGCTGATGTGATATTGTAAACAAACACAGACGGAATTTGATGAATGAGATTATCATTATTATTTATTTTATTTTTTTTTTTTTTGCTAATTAGTTCACCGGGCAAATTATTCCTCATGATATATAATAATCAATAGATGATTGATTTAAAAAAAAAAAAAATAAAAAAAAAAGCATATGCAATCTGCATAAATTAAAATATGTGTATTGTATGACCGGACAATGTCGGGCTGCCAATTAGTTGCATATATACATTAAAAGTATATGTTCTATACTATTAAAAGGTGTGTGTATATATATATATATATATATATATATATATATATATATATATATATAGTGAATCATTTTTTTTCTTTTTTTTTTTTTTAAACAAAGTATATAAACTCCGTTCTTTGTATGTGATATCTCGGTAGTGAACATAGTTCACTATTAAAAAAAAAAAAAAAAAAAATATGAAAGCAAAAATTTTTTTCAATATTATCTCGGATGCCATAGAAGTTGTCTGAATGAAGGTTAAATAATCAAATGATACCAGTTTCGTGTAACATTTCATATATGTGACATTTAAAACTTATGATTTATATTTTCTGATCGAAGAGAACGTTCTTATGTGCGTTTTGTTTAGTGTGAAATAAAAGTAACAAAAGTAAAAACTTGTGCAAACATCATTTTCAGTCTTCTTTATTTAAAGAAAAGTTGTCTTTCCGATTAAGTCGAAAACTATACAAGACACACCCACAAAGTTGAGATATCCTTTTTCAGCATTGCATTGGACACAATATGGACAGTTTCCTTTTTTTTTTTTTATGTAGTAATTTGTCAGTGATTTTATCCATTTGCGGCGAGGGAGGTTAGAGATAAAAAGAAGGATAAATAAATGTAATTCTTAAAAGAAAGATGTTGCACATATCCTCCAGAGATAACCATGCTAGTTTGATTCATCCAATATCATCTATGTAACCAACACATGCCACTGTTTTTTACAACAAATCTTTAAAAAGAAATAATGCTCCACTATAATGAAGGCCAATGTATATTCGGATTCTCTCAGCTATTGTTCTCATTTTGAATGTTATTTGCATAAAGTTTCGATCAATGTAACCTCCAATCTTCAGTGGAAAAAAAACTACAAAAAATATTTAGATTAGAGTGGGATCAGTTTTGCATATAAATTTAATGTAAAATGAACCCTCATTTCCCAGCTATTCTTGCTTTTTAGAGCAGTCTTCTTAATATTTTTTCATTTTGAAGAGTTATATATATTTACACTACCACTGAATCTAGATCCACGTGATAAACGCACTTCTTAAAAGTGCTTCCCTTGAAGCTGTTATACCATTAGCCTTAAATTTGAACAAGTCCCACCTCAAATAAAAAAATCTCTTTTAACCCTACCCCTAACTCTAAGTCTGAATGGCACTCATTTCAAAATAAAAAACTTTTCATAACTCTACCACTGTTCAAGTGGCAAACCTCCATTGTACAAACTGTCTTAAAGCTACACATAATTGTCTCAAAAAAATTTTTTTTAAAAACTCTACACCTCCAAACATTTCCCATTCAGAAAGTTGTCGAGATATTTGAAAAGGTGAAAGTCAGTAGGTGAAAGGTCTGGAAAGTATGGCGGATGAGGCAGTTTCATAGCCCAATTCATTCAATTCTGCAGGGTCAGTTCAATAATGTGCTCTTGGGTAATATCAGGAAGGAGAATTGGGCCTTTTCTGTTGACTAATGCTGGGTGTTGTTGTCGAAGTTTCTGATGCATTTCATCCATTTGTTGATAGTACTTTTCTCTCATATTAATTTCACCTGCATTCAAAAAACTAATGGATGAGACCAGTTGCAGACCACCAAACAGTGGGCGGAACTCTGGCTTTTGGAAGTGTCGTGGAACTTTGTCAGCGTCTAACAATTTAATTGAGTGTCACCGGTTATCATAAAGAACCCACTTTTCAGCACAAATCACAACCCGGTCAAGAAACGGGTTGCTCTTGTTGCGTAAAAGAAGGGAAGATGGCACTTCATAATGGCGTTTTTTTTTTTTGTTGTCGTTCAATTTGTGAGGCACCCATTTATCAATTTTTTGTCTTTCCAATCTCTCTCAAGTGGTTGGAAATTGTTGTATACATTACGTCTAATTCAGAAGCAAGTTCTCGAACAGTTGTGCATGGATTGGCTTCAACTAAAGCTCTTAATCAATCATTGTCAACATCTGATGGCTGACCATTACACTCCTCATCTTCAAGACTATTGTTGTTGCCACAAAATTTCTTAAACCACCATTGTGCTGTGCGTTCAGTAATGGTTCCTGGGCCCAAATCATTGATAACGCAAGCTGTTTCAGTAGCTTTTCAACCTAGCTTGAATTGAAATAAGAAAATTGTGCAAATTTGCTTTTTTTTTTTTTTTTTTTTTCCCCCCATCTTGTATTCAATGTTCTGAAAAGAAGACATAATTGTTTTATAAAACGATTGTAATTAAAATGATTAGATAGAGCAAAAAACGCTCTTTAAAATGGTATATGAAGTAAAGGTAATACAAAAAAAAACTTATTTGAAATTAAAATTCCGCAAGAACTTCCCTAAATAATAAGATTTAATGTAAAATGTTCTCCCCACTTATTTCCAGGTCATTCTACCCTTTTTTAGTTTGATTTTGGTTTTAAAAGAAATAAAAATAATTATGCAGTCTTAGTATTTTTTTTTTATTTTTTTATTACTCGGGTTTTAATTAACATTCTTGTTTTGTTTTGGCAGATTGTGAAGAATATGTTGTAAAAGCACAGATTTTAGCCGGTGGTCGTGGCAAAGGAGTTTTTCAACCAAATGGGTTTAAAGGAGGCGTTCATTTAACTAAAGAGTAAGAAGATTATTAGTTTATTTCAATATGAAAAGATCGGCTTTTTTTTTTTTTTTTTTTTTTTTGCCTGTTCCATGTCTTTTATGAATAAATATTAATATTGAGCACTATTTTATAATTCTGGTAGAAATTCTCTGAATTTTTATCCTACAAATGCATTCTAAACTTTAACTACTATACGTATATATCTATATATTAGCAAGACCTATGTCCCGGTGTTGCCCTGGAGAATATAAAATGATTTAACTATAAAATAAATATTTGCAAAAGAGTAATTAAAAAAAAAAAAATGAATGAAATATTTTAGCTTTCATAGTGGGGAGATTAATACTCTATATAAATTTAACATAAAATGAGATGAGGGGTTTGTGTGTTAACTAAGTTTATATTTTTGTGGGAGGAAGGGGTTCACAATGAAATGAAATGTTTTAGAATTAATTTTTTTTTTTCTGTCCTTTACTCATTTTTTTTATTTTTATTTTTTATTTTGTTTGTGTGGATTTTTTTTTTTTTTTTTTTTTTTTTTTGTATGATTTTTGGAAATATGTATCCAGAAATTTCCAAAGAAAGATGAATTAAGTTCTAATGCTTCTACACAAAAAAAAACAAACTAAACAAAAAAAAGTTACTTTAAGGTTAGGTTATGGTAAAAATTTCAAAAGAAAACTGTTTGATTCGTATTGTGTAGATTGTTTCCAATGAAGTTCATTAATATCACTTAGTATTTTTATTAGTGGTGGGACGATTAATCGGAATCGTTAATCGTAAGAATCGTGTATTTTGGGAGGTATCGGAATCGCATCGTTCAAAAATACCTTAATTTTCCGATTCCTTCATTACGATTCTTTTAGTGTGATGTTGAAAAAAAGAAAAAAAATTCCTGATATTTCTAACCGCAAGAGAGAAATAAAAAGAAACCAAAGAAATTCATTATTAACAGGGCAATGCTTAGTGCCCCTCCCTTACAAGGTTCATTCATTCAAATCTATTGTAATCAAAACTACAAAAGAGTTAACTTGAAAAGAAGTATGCAGGGCTCTGCATTGCGAGTAAAAATAAAAAAAAACTGACAAATCTTCTAATAGTGAATGAAAATGCTTTTTCAACATATTTTCTTAAAATAAAACGAGCAAAGTCAAATTATTTAAACAGTAAAAGGTTTGATAGAACAATATACTTTTTTTTTTTTTTTTAAAAGGCTTTTGAAAGAAATATCTCTAAAATGAAATTGATCACGTATTATTTCGCAAAGTTTTGACAGTAGTCGGTTTCTTTTGAAGTTTCAAAAAAATCGACCCCATACCTATCTCTTCCAAACCTAAAGTTATTAAATAACCCCTTCGTTAATTTAAGGGTAATTAATTCAATTCAGTCAAGTTTTTTTTTTTTAATTTAATTGAAATAAAATCCATAATTTTTTTTTTTCTCCAGAAAGATAAAACCCTGAATTTGATTATATTAAAAGCAGAATAATATAATCTTTTTTCTAGAATTTTAAATTGAAAATTAAAAGTGTTTTGCGCAGTTTTTTGCCGAACGAAAAAGAAATTAATATATATATTTTTAAAAGGTTTTGTAATCAATTTTTATGTCTAAATAATATTTACGATTAATTAAATAATTTCATTTTAAAAAGTATTTATAAATAGAATTTTACTAAGGACTTATAGTTTAGCAATATTGAACCGCATCAACCATGTGTGAATTGAACACAGTCAACCAAAAAAAAAATTCAAAAGAAAATGCGGGTTTGTATTACTGTACACATAGATTCGAAAAAGTTGTCAAAAAACAAATATATAACAAATAAATGTTATCAAAGGCAAGATAAGTTATTTTTCTACCTAACTGGATATATTTTTCGGGTTTTTATTCAATGTAACATGTTTATTCAGCTCGAAAAGCATACAGTGTTTACCGATGTATTGGAAAATTCAAAATGGCGCCCGACACTCTCTTTAACACGGTAAGTTCAGGAAAAGATGTTATAAATAATAAACTATACAAAATATTGCTAGAAACTCGCTCAATATATGTTACCGTGACATATTTTGACATATATTCGGTGTTTTTTTAATAGTATTTTGTCTAGTTTATTATTTATAACACCTTTTCCCAAACTTACCATGTTAAAGAGTGTCAGGCGCCATTTTGAATTTTCCAATACATCGGTAAACACTGCATGTTTTTCGAGCTGAATAAACATGTTACATTGAATAAAAACAAAATAAATTACCCAGTTTGGTAGAAAAGTAACTTATCTTGCCTTTGATAATATTTGTTTGTTATATATTTGTTTTTTGACAACTTTTTCGAATCTATGTGTACAGTAATACAAACCCCAAAATTTAATAGTAAATTATTTGTTTACAGATAAACTGAATTTTCTAATATGGCCCAAAGTCCAAAAAAAGTCTTTTTGAAGATGATGAGTTGAAAGCCATTTGCAAAGTCTGTCAAATTAAAATATCACGAGGAATAAAACCATCTAACATGACCACAACCAACATGTTAAAACATTTAACTATGAAGCATTCAAATAAATTGGAGGAGCAAAATAAAAAAGAAAAGGAACAAAAAATTACCAACTAGTCACTCAGAGCAGTTTTATTAGCGAGGGTCGAAATCGCAGTGTCTTTTTTTTTTTCTTTTTTTTTTTTTTTTTTTGCCTACGTCACCATCTAGGTGTCACCATTTTTTTAAACCCTCCTTAACTTCAAAGAGTAAATACAATATATACAACTAAAAAAATAATTTTTAAAAATGCTGATTCCATTCATGAAAAATTCTTTTAACTAGAAATTAAAACTTAGGTAAAGATAGCTGACTGACAGCAACAGGAGCACTGGTTAACTACTGAACCACGTGGAAAGGTGTGGGGGGGAGGAAAAAAAAGGAAATTAAATGATGATAATAAATTATGATAACCGTCTTTGAAAGGCACTAAACTCCTAAAATTTACTTCTTTAAAATTTTAGGCGGCACTCCCCGGCGATTTTAAAGCTCTCTCTCTCTCTCTCTCTCTCTCTCTCTCTCTCTCTCAAAAAAAAAAAAAAAAAAAGATTTAATTTTTAAGTTTGGGAAAGATATATTTATTATAACCAAATTCCTGTATGAAGACTGGATCTACTTTATTGGACGTTAATTTATGAGATAAGTGATTTTTCAATGTTTAATATGTTTTTAAAGTTTCAATTATCAATTAAATTTTTTTAATTGCATTTATTTTTCAATTTATTTTAAAAAAACAGGGTTTTAAATGTATTTTTCAAGGTAACAAGCTTCGAAAGAAGTCTAATAAAAAAAAAAATCACTTAATTTTTAATTTCGACAACCCTGAGAATTTAATTATTAAAAAAATATTGAAATTTGACATTTTTTTATTTAACATTTCTATTAGTTCAATTAATTTTCTTTCAATAATTCATTTCACTCAACAAACTTCACCATTTTTTTTTTTAAAATCTTTTTCTGTAATTTTGGCAATTATGTTTGCTCAATTTTATCTAGTATTTCATTTGTTTTTTATAGTGGTATCATTTTTATATGTGTTCTTTGATATACCCTATTTCAAAATTAGTTTGGCTAAACTTATTCTTCACGTTAGAAACAACGTGTAAAAGCAATGAAAAAGTAAGAAAAAATAATAGGTGTTAACTACTCCTTATGAATTATGGAGGTCTGAAGAACTGCCGTCATAAATACAACTATCAATAGCTAAACAAAAAATCGTTTTTGAAATTCCTTTAATTGTAACTTTTCGCTATACCTACCTTTTGGTATAAAACACAAAAACTTTCGATTAATGGTATTTCTCATATATGGTCGTTAACTTTGGAAAGGTTATTTTGTATCTACGGCGCCATGTCACGTGGTATATTGTTTTTTTTTTTTTTTCATTACGCACGTTCATTTATAAATTAAATCAAATATTTATCTTTTTTATATTTAATTAGTATATATTTTCTTTCTCTTCCGCTATATTTTTTTTATTTAATTCATTAAATCTGTTAATTATGAGGACCAAAATAATGAATCGTGTGTATTTATTCTCAAATTTTCTTGTTTTTGTTCTGTTATATAAATTCTATTTTATTTGTTTTTTCTCTGAAGGATAAATTCTATTTTCTTTGAGTTTCTTTTCTGTATTCCAATTAAGTAAAATAAATTTTCTAAAATAAATTTTGCTAATTTTTCCGTTTAGTTTACTATATAATAATTTTATTTAAACCAAAACACGACGGTGTAGACATAAAATATCTCTTCCAAAGTTAGGGAACATATTTGGGAACTACCGACCATAAGTATAAAACTACCTGGTATATTTCAAAACAATAAATTCCCTAGGAATCGGAATCGTACTTGGTATCGGAATCGTTAATCAATATTTTCCTGGAATCGGAATCGTATAAAAATTAGGAATCGTCTCAACACTAATTTTTATGGCTTATTATTTTATTTTTTTATCAAGTGGTCACTAATTTCAGAAAATATTTTAAAAAATGCAACATATGATGCAATACTTTTCTAAAATCAAAAATAACCTTATTCTAGCAGAATTTTTTTTTTTTTTTTTTTAACAAATGATGTTCTGTGTTCTTGATAACCATGAAATCATTTGGATATTGTTATATTTAAAATATTTGGATCATTTTTTTTTATTTTTTTATTTATTTATTTAATTTGTTTAGAAAGCTAGTACAGCACAGATTTTAAAAAAAAATTGTTTGAAAATAAAATTTCAGCAACATGACGACTTCATCAGGATTAGAATCAGTTTGTTTTTTCTTTCCTCATGGCATGATGTCACTAAAAAAATTAAAAATCTTGTGATTTTTCTCCATTTAATATTTTAAAATGTTCAAAATCAAGAGGAATGTGTGGCTTTCAGATTTTAAATTTTCCAGTGAAATCACGTTGTGCAGAAAAAAAAGAAAGAACAAACTGATTCTGATCCTAATGAAGGAATCGTATCGCCAAAAATTTCATTTTAAACAAATGTTTGTTTACTTTTGACAAAATCTGCATTATATTTGCTTTCTAAACTTACAAATTTCAGTTTAAATTTAAACAATGCTTACATCAACTTTATTTTTAAATTTAAATTTTGGGGTAAAATCATTTTACAAATTTTAGCGAGTCAGGTTGATGTGTTTTCAAAGTTTTTTTTTGTTTTTTTTTTGGGGGGGGGTTCTTCTAAATTAATTTCCCTTCCAACATTTCAGAGTTGAGCCTCCATTATTATTACACACCTAAAGCTAAGGTGATCAGAGATAGAATCATACCTTTCTCAAGAATATTATGAAAAGTAACTCAATAGCTAATAGCAAATTTGAAGCTAGTTTGCATTACTTACTATTATACCTCAGTCTTTTTTCTATTCATTTAGTATCATTTTTCCCTCGTTTAGTGTTCAGATGTTTCTTAAAATAATGCAAACTCACCGTCCACGTCTCGCAGTTCAATCTCCAAATTCCTCCCTGTGCTGTTTCATTGCTTCAAGTTTTCTTTGACCAACAAACCTTCTTGCAATTCAGGTTTTCTTTAAAGTTTTCATATCTTCAAGTTTTCTTTAGCCAACCTTCCTGCAATTGAAGACCTCCATGTTACGGCAACCGTTTATCGAGTTGGATAAGTGCTCAAAATGACAGCAAAACCAAATCATTGTTAGGCTGACCTCCATGTTGAGCAAATGTAAATCCTCTAACCTGATATGTTGGGTTTACTCAAATTTTTTTTTTTTCACCCCAAACAAGGCACAGTGCCACTTTGAAGCAAGGGGCTACTATCAGGGACTTAATTAGCGGGGTCATTATGAAGGGAGATTAGTAGAAAGATGTTTGTTGACATTACACTTGAACTTCTGCATATCGTTGCAGTTGGAAAAGCAGAATCCCGGAAGGGAATTACAAAGACCCGCAGTTCTGGGGAAGAAACTATTGGAGTAAAAGGTTTTCTTGCACCTAGGGATCTCTACTGTAAAGGGATGAGACTTAGTAGCTTGTCAGGTTTGTCGGGGGTAGTTACGTCGGGGAGGTACAAGTGTTTGCAGTTCGTCAGAGCATTCACCATTGAAGTATTTGTAGAACAGGCAGAGGGATGCAACATCTCGTCGATGGGACAGAGGCTGAAGCCTAGATGACAGTTCAGGACCTATCAGGTTGGCGACTCTCTTTTGAACCCTGTCCAGGAGCGAGAGACAAGAAGCAGATGCACCAGCCCAGATGTGACAACAGTACTCCATACATGGGCGAATGGTTGCCTTCTAGAGGTATAGGATACTGTCAGGCGTAAGTAGTTTTCTAGCACGGTAGAGGAAGCCAACCTTCCTTGCAGCAGCCTTGGCAATGCTCTCAATTTATCTATTCCAGTTCATATTCCCTGTAAACGTTAGGCTGAGGAGTTTAAAAGAAGTACTTTCAGGTAATGTGTTCTTGGCCATTGCTATTGGTGGTAGAGAAGGTTTCTTGTAGTTATTGAAGGAAACAAGCCTAGTCTTAGCAGCATTGAATGTGACCAACCATTTTGTCCCCATTCCACTACGGATTGGAGGTCATCCTCTAGTGTTTCTGCCATTTCCTTGGATATGTGTTCATTTGTTTTCCCCTCATATCTGTTATAGAGAGTGGTGTCATCGGCAAATATACCCATCTCCGAAACAATTTTATCAGGGAGGTCGTTTATGAATATCAGGAATAATAGAGGTCCAAGGATAGACCCCTGAGGTACTCCCGCATTTATGTCGTATTGTTTGGATGTACGACCGTCGAGGACAACTTTGATTTTTCTATTACTTAATAAGGATTTAATTACATTATGAATTCTTCCAGTGATTCCATATGATCTAATTTTCCTTAGAAGACCATCGTGCCATACCCTGTCAAAAGCCTTAGATATATCGAGGGCCACCGCTCTACCCGCCCCTGTTTTATCCAATGAACGGTATATACGTTCAGAAACTACAGTTAAGATATCTGCTGTTGAACGGGCTTGCCTGAATCCATATTGTTTGTCAGTCAGGAGTTTAGCAGCTGTTAGGTGCTGGACTAGGGCTTGATTAACTAAGGACTCAAATATTTTGGCGAAAAGCGGGAGGAGGCTTTAACATTCCAGATCTATCTAATCATGGATCTGCCATTTCAACTGGTCAAGAACAAGGGGACTTTTCAACCTCTTAATGATCCAGTTGATAGTGATTATGCGTTCAAAAAAAGAAACTCGTCTTGTATTACATTAGTTTTATGCCTTTCAGATCAAATATTTTCTCTTCCAAAACAATTCTATTCACTGCCCAGCTGTTGTAGCCTTAGGTAATAATTAAGACAAACCCTGTGATATAGTTAACAAGAAATGAATCAGCAAAAGTATACATCATGATTCTAAGGTCATATCTGCTATGTCTCACTATTTAATAACGTGTTAAATCTATAAAAGTGAAAATGTCTCTGTGTGTCTGTCTACATTTCCCTACCAAATAACTCTGTCAATTTTCGGTCTACAGGCCCAAGATTTAACATAACAGGTATTGAGATTTGGGGAAAAAATTTTAATCGGTTTTCGGCCAGAAATGTAGCTGTTAAGGGGTCAAAGTTTAACGATTTCACCTTTTGAAAACTCTACCAAACTCCTCTGCCAATTTTAGGTCTAAACACTTGAAATTTTAGATATAGGTTATTTGGACATGGATCTAAGTTTATAATTTGATTTGAGCCCAAAACAATAAATGTTAAGGGGATGAAATTGGGGTCAAAGTTTTTTTTTAAATTAACCTCTGCAGTCTCTACCAAATTACTCAGCCAATTTTTGGTCTAAACATTTGAAATTTTACATAAAGTGTATTCAGACATAGGGCAAGCTTTTTAATTTTTTTTTTTTTTCTGAAAATTTGGTTTCCAAGGGGGGTCAAAGTTCAAAAGATTTTACCTTTGCGGTCTCTAGCAAACTATTCAGTCAATTTTGGGTCTAAACATTTGAAATTTTACATAGACATACACCAAGCTTTTTAATTAGGTTTTGGGTAAAAATTTGGCTGCCAAGAGGTCAGTTGAAAGAGTTGACCTTTGCAGACTCTACCAAACTCCTCTGCCAATTTTTGGTCTAACACTTGAAATTTTAGATGTAGATTACTTAGACATGGGTTAAACATTTTAGTTTGATTTGAGCCCAATTCAATAAATGTTAAGGAGTCAAAATTGGAGTCAAAGTTTAAAAAAATTCAACCTCTGCGAGCTTTACCAACTTTTCACTATGGTAGTTAAGGAAGCCTATTATATAGAAAGGCATTACCGTACATATTCACACTTTTTAACATATACATATGCACATAAAGTTATGAACAGTACATAGGGCCCGAGCAAAGCCGAGCTGAACTGCTAGTATAATTATATTTATAGTCTCTGGGTAAGTCCATCACACGTGTGTGTGTGTCAGCTTACCTCGTAGCACCAACAATGAAACAAGTTGTCTAAATATTGATTTCTCATTCCAATAAAAGTAAAATGTTTCTCAAATTTAACACTTGCATCAAATACTCGAGCTTAAAGATATTTTTTTTATGTAACGTTTTATTTTTCTCTTTTAGTTCCAATAAGGTGGAAGAATTGGTAGCTAACATGTTAGGCAATCGTCTTATAACTAAACAAACCCCTAAGGAAGGAGTTGCGGTCAACAAGGTAAGATATGCTCATTTTATTTGAATTTGTTACAAGAAATTTTTAGAAAAAAAAAAATGTCGAATTGAATTTTGTTTGCATTTTTTAATTGAAGATAGAACTCAGTTTTAATTTAAAGTTATTTTGTTTATTTTATATAATGTTTAAATTAAATATTAAATTTTTTTTTTTTTTTTTCCTTCAATAAATCTTTACATTTCTAAATTTTTTTAGGTGAGGATTTATTATTTGGATTCTTCAGACTACTGTTCTCATCTTAAGGGTTATTTTCACAACGGCTTGGTCAGTGTAACGTCTGACGTTCTTCAGGTGTATCTTGTCAAACTCTGAAATCTGCATGGACCTATCGTGCAGTGCATAAAGTACTTTGTAAATTTATTTGTAAAACTTAAACTTTTTTGGAGGTTAGTTTCAATCCTCAGTGCAGGTAATCCAAAAATACAATTGCAAATTACTTAGGACTTCTATCCAATCATGGCTGACAGAACGAGAGCATACTACCCTTGTGGATTAAATAAAGGGTTCTGTTCGAAATTCCACGCAAATCTCGAGTTTGACAGAAAGATTTGAGTTTAATGTGAAAATAACACTCAAGATGATAATGTATAAAAATTTAAAAAATTGAGATGAATATAATTGTAATGATTTGTGTATGTGTGTGTATATAATATATATATAATATATATGATTTTTTTCAGGTTATGATTGCTGAAGCCTTGGATATTTCACGAGAAACATACTTTGCTATATTAATGGATCGGTTACACAATGGCCCTGTAATGGTAGGCAGTGCGTCTGGGGGAATGGACATTGAAGAAGTGGCTGCTACAAATCCAGAAGCCATTTATACTGTAAGCTTTTTATATGTATTTTTTTTATTTTTTGTATATACGTTTTTTTTATACTATAAGCTTTTTATATATATTTTTTTTTATTTTTTGTATATATAATTTTTTTTTTAATATTTTCATTTAAAGTAATTTTATTATGTGATAAAAGTCCAGAATAGTTAAGTCGAGAACTCAAACAAAAATAAAAACAAATAATTTCTAGAAAATGCAGGAGAATTAAATATTTTTTTTAATTTATTTCAGAATTTTATTTCAATATTCATATGCCTTATCAACAAAGGTTAAGACCAGAATACACCTTATATTAAAAAACAAAAATAAAGAAAAATCTGTATGATGTATGTATCTGTGATGATGAAACAAAAATATCATATTCCAAAAATCTCATAAATTGATCAAGTAGTTTTATTTTATGAAGAAAATTATTTTTAAGCGATTAATGGGAATTCGTAGGTATTGCAACAAAAATCTTGCAAGTTTGAATTATTATGAGAATTATCTGCCTTCGTTTCTTGAGATTATTTTCAAAAAAGCAGGCAAAATAGTCACTTCTCGATTACTCATAAAACTTCATTTTCTAATTTAAAAATAAATCTGTATCAATTTACATGATTTTTGGAAGGTGATATTTTCATTCCATAACAGGTACATACATCATACAGATTTTTATTTTATTTATTTATTTTTTTTTCAATATAAGGGAATTCTGAACAATCACCCAAATAAAAAACATGGCGACTGAGGTGATGGCTTAACTTGGCTAAATTTAAGTGCTGAAATGTGTTCTGTGGGGATGGGGCGTTCAGACCTAGGGGTTAGTAGTTGCTAACAATTCTTTTTATTAACTGTCTTTTGAACTTGCCGACATGTTTTTTGTTTGTCAAAAGGCATATGAATATTGAAATAAAATTTTAAAATAAAAAAAATCTTAACAGTTTCCATATACTAAAAGTTTATAGTTCTGTAGAAAAAAATAATTCTGCTCCGTTTGCTATAAAGTATGTTTTCTTTTTTGTTTAAGAGTTTTCGACTCTTAACTATTTTGAACTTCTATCTTTATTTAATGAGGCACAACTTAAGATTAAAAACCACTCGAGGATAAGGGTTGTGTTAAAAGAATGGGATATGTGAAAATATAACAATCTTTATTGTCGGTGATGGTTATGGGTGGTTTGTTATTAGGGAAATGTGGGCACAGAAATGCAACAGTTGATATTTCTCAAAATCATCAAACAACAACAACAACAATATCCTTTTTGGTTATTATTTAACCATTTGTGACCACCTGAAATGCCATCTTAGAACTGCATTGTTACTTTAGCCACACCCTAAGGCCGTTTTATTCAGCCATTGTTGTTTTACTGAATTGACCTGATTTTGGTTACACCTGTGTAATCATTTGCCAAAAATGATCTTTCAAATATCATACTTAACTTTTTTTTAATGATTGAGTTTGTTGCTTCATGTGGAGTTCATAATTTTTATTCAAATGATCTTTTGGTACATTTGATAATTATTTTATTTTCTTGCATTTAGCAACAGGTGCATGCTTTTGTTAAAATTATTTCTCGACAAACAAAATCTAGATATACAACATAATGAGTTGGATTAATTGGCAGTTGAATGATGATAAATACTATCAGAGGATTGAAAATCTGCACATACCATCCACTCAAAAGCTTAACCAAAAAAACATTTCTTTCCCTTTTGTCAGAAATATTGTTTATGGAATGTGAGGATTAAAGGACAAAATAGGAGAGCAAGTTGATAACGAGGCTGCTGAAAATAAACCCATCATCCACTTTCTTGTATTCCATCATTTTAAAGTTTCATTTTTATCAAGTCTCTTACCGTTTCCATTATCTATACGGTTTGAATAAACTAATTTTTAAATAACTTCATAGTTTTCTAAAACGGTAAACTATTCAAATAAATTTACATTTACCGATTTACAATTACTAAATCATTCTTTTTAAATTTCTAAATATAGTTTTATTTTATATTTTTGTGTGCGTTGCGGGAGAAGGTCAGATTATCACACGTAATGTGTACTTATATTTTTCACAAATGCAAATAATACATTTATGGGTGTGACCTATAGATTTTAGTTTTACTGACAGTCTAAAATCAATAAATATATAAATATTTCTCATTTCAGCATTAATACAAGCCATGGAAAATTTCGTTTTTAAACAGAAGTAAAAATAAATAGAATCATTTTGGCCATTGCAAAATAGTCAGAAATTTTTCTGATACTTCCAAGAATTGCGATTTTTTTTTTTTTTTTTTTTTTTTTTTTTTTCTCCACGATTCCAACTAATCGTCCTAACACTTACATCGATATTTACTCTACAACAACAATCATTAGTACTACATTAAGCATTGGTGGAACATGTTAAATATTGTTGCCGGCAATTTTTCTTTTATGAGAACTTCATTCCATAACGAGCGCATACACCATAGAGATTTCTACTTTATCTTCGTATCTTTAATATTTTTACTAAATTGCATAAGAACCTCAATTTATTATGAAATTAAAGTCTGACTGTACAATAAATAATATTTCAAGTTCATCTAAACAAACTAAGCAACACAGAAAGGTGGCCATGTTATTTTTGTAAAAACATTTGATATCCTCAAATTGTCACAAACAATGAATATTAAATGTTAAAATTCATTAAAGTTTCTTTTTTAACACTGATTTCTTTATTTTAGTTTTATAATTTTTACAAATTTTTTTTAAAAATTTCAATTCAGTACAATCCTGGGATACGATATTAAAACTTAGTAACAAAATACAGTACAGTATATAATCAAATAACATAATACCGTAATCCGGGGCATGAAAAACATTGTATTCCACATCGTAACTGAAAAAAAAACGTATCCTATGGCCACCGTATCCCGGGGTTCTACTGTACTATAAATTCCTCCAAATGTGTTTAGAAATCCAAAATTAAAAATAAGAACTTAGTAACATTTCAACTTTCCAGGATCCTATCGACATTTTTACCGGTGTTAACCCAGAGCAAGCAAAAAAGATGGCGTCTTTCCTGGGCTTCAAAGGAAATTTAATAGACGAGGTAAGAAGAGATACATTAGTTATCATTTTTATTTTTTTTATTAGCCAATTGTAATGTTATAATTTGTCTGCCATTTTTCTTATGCCGTTATAATTTGTCTCCCATTTTTCTTATGCCGTTATAATTTGTCTCCCATTTTTCTTATGCCGTTATAATTTGTCTCCCATTTTTCTTATGCCGTTATAATTTATCTCCCCTTTTCGTTATGCCGTTATAATTTATCTCCCCTTTTCGTTATGCCGTTATAATTTATCTCCCCTTTTCGTTATGCCGTTATAATTTATCTCCCCTTTTCGTTATGCCGTTATAATTTATCTCCCCTTTCCTTTTGTTGGGTAGTTATAATTTATCTCCCCTTTCCTTTTGTTGGGTAGTTATAATTTATCTCCCCTTTCCTTTTGTTGGGTAGTTATAATTTATCTCCCCTTTCCTTTTGTTGGGTAGTTATAATTTATCTCCCCTTTCCTTTTGTTGGGTAGTTATAATTTATCTCCCCTTTCCTTTTGTTGGGTAGTTATAATTTGTTTTAGATATAGAACAGTTGAGGTAGCTGGATACGTTGGCAGGCATAGGCCAAAAAAAAGACGTCAGGAGTGATAACGATGAACTTTATAAAAAGATAAAAACCAAGACAGAAATTGGTTAATTTCTAAAAGCCATCCCACACATGTCAACATGTAAAATTTCAGTTAAACTGAATGTGATGATATTGTTATTGTTAACTCAACGTGACCATACATGTACATGATCTTCACAAAATTAAACCCGAAATATTGCATCTAACAAATCTTTTTGATTTTGCTTTGGACGAAGTAAAAATGTATGATTAAAAAAAAGTATGAATCTGCTAACCTAAATAAGTTAAAATATCGATTTAGCAAAATTGAATAACTGCATCATATTTTCATATTGAAAAGTTTCTCTCAATCGATGTTTTAACCATTTCACTTTTCACTATCTTTTTCATCATCTATTTATTTTATTTATTTATTTATTTGTATAGATAGAGAGAGAGGAGTAGAGTGATTCCATGAAGAGAAAAATGTATATTCAAAAGAGTGAAGTCACCAACATTTGTTTTTTTTTGTTTTTTTTTTTATATTTATTTAATATTTTCTTCTTTTTTTTTTTTTTTTTTCTTTTTTTTTATTCCTTATCTTAACTGTTTGTAACCCGTTTAAAGCACTGTTTTTGCTTTCTTCAGATATTATTTGCTGATAGAAGTTGGATTTGAGGAAGTTAGGTATATATAGATTTGGTGTAAATTAAAATTATACAGATTTACTGAAACTGATTTATTTTTACAAATTGTTGCAAATAGTTTATTTTAAGACTTTTGAAACCTCATAAAATAACTATTTTTGTTCCAGGCTGCCAACCAAATTTGTCAACTGTACAAACTCTTTCAAAGTGTAGATGCCACACAAATCGAAGTTAATCCTTTTGGAGAAACAACAGATGGAAAAGGTGAGCATATCTACAAACGTGAGCTTAAAAGGTCACACTGTGTGACTTTTAATTGGTGATTGTCCAGAATTTCTCCTTATATTAAAAAAAAACAAAATCAAGAAAAATCTGCATGATTAAACAAATGATATTCTAAAAATCATGTAAATTGATCAAGTAGTTATATTTTTAGATAAGAAAATCAAAGAATGACTGCATTGTCTGCCATTTGGGTGGGGGGTAACTCAGTAATAATTCAAACTTGCAAGATTCTTTGTTCGTAAGTGAATTTATTGTAAGTTGGGGGGGGGGGAGAAAATGACTGGTGCTACTTAAATGAATAAGTGACCGTTTCGTTGTAGGAGAAAGAAAGAAAAAAAAATTCAATCCAAGTATGTGTTTTGTTTTCAACTCAAAATAATTTGTGACTAAAATGTCGTTAGGCCACGAAAAACCATAGACAATTTTTCAAACTCGCAATAAAACAACATTGGATGGAAAAATCTGGTGTGGATCTCACTTAAGCAGGATAACAAGATAAATGCTGAAGATGTAAGCCTAGTTTCAGAATCGAAATATCCACCATTTGATAAAGTAGTCAAATATATTATGGAACGTTACACATTTATGCATTAGTTTAGTACAAGTAAAACTAAATTAAATAAGATTTACTAAAAAAAAAAATCACATTTTTATTCTCCATTGACATATTTTTCTTTTTTTTTCTTTCTGTTCTTATTACATCATATTCACCCCAAACAGTTAGGAGTCAGATTTATATAGCAGTGAATAATTACCTAGAGATTGTGTCCTAATAAAAACATTGGGTACGCATCCTTGCACTGAGTTGCATTCAAGAAGGGCTAATGCCCTTCTTGAATGCAACTCAGTGCAAGGATGCGTACCCAATGTTTTTATAAAAATTAAAAATAAATAAAATAATTAAATATAAAAATTTTGTCTCCGTTCTCAACAGATGCACAGAGGAAATGTATATGTATATTATAAACGTGTGTGTGTGTGTGTGTGTGTATATGTGTCTCTACCAAACTAGTCAATTTCTGGTCTACAAACTTAAAACTTGATATATGGGATATTCAGACCTGTGGAATGAATTCAATTTGGTTTTTAGCCAAAAATAAAACTATGGGGCCAAAAATAAAAAAGAAAATTGGAACTAAACATGCATAAATATACATTTCTAGGTTTCAATGAGTTAATTTGTAAAGTTTTGATGTGTAAGTTTTCTTAGGTTAGAAAATATCAAATACGTACTTGTACTTGAAACGATATTCACCCTGGAGGAGTTGAGTCGGCTTCATGAAGATGCACATCTCGTATCGCTGCGGCCCAAGCCCGGCGATCGGAGGCAAGATCCCGAGTGAGCAACAGCCAGTCACGTCTCCAACGAGACAGGCCATAGATGAGCGGGCCCGAAATAAGCTCAGCGTCGGCTTTGATAGTTCCGAGCCACGTTCTTAGCTGGCCACTGACACGTTTTTTCCAGCCGGGTAGAGGACGTGGGGAGATAGCCTCGTGGATAAAGACCCCTGCATCACAGCGAGAGGCATGGCCGAACCATCGAAGGCGTCAGGCCCGCAGTAGGTCAGTAATTGCCTGGAGATGGCAGCGACGCCGGACTTCTTTGTTGGCGACGAAATCCAGGGGATGGACATGGAGAATGCGGCGGAGATTGTAGTGGTCGAAAACTTCTACGCGTCGCAGATCCGCTTTCCGTATGGGCCAGGTCTCACATCCATACAAAAGTATTGAGCGGACGAGGGCCTGGTAGATTCGTATTTTTGTCCTCAGACGTATTTCAGGCCGTGACCATAATCGCCTTTGGAGTTGACAAAAGGCAGTTCGTGCGGCATTAATGCGCGTTTCAATCTCATTCATGCCTTGACCGGTACCAATGAACGTGCAGCCCAGGTATTTGAAGCTATCCGTCTCCTCGAGGGTTTCCCCGTTGAGTGACGGAGGACCTTTCTGCTTGGGGGATGCCAGCCGATAAAATCTTCGTCTTGCTGGCGTTGATTCGTCGTGGTAGGGCGTAACTTTCATCTCACCGATTTGGACTACGCGGACGATATTGCGGTTCTCGGGGAGAGCTACAGAGACATACAGACGGTGCTGAACCGAATCCAGGAGAAGGCAGCTGCCATCGGTATCAAATACATCTAAACAGTTAAATGTTTTATTGTCGATTTTAGCAGGTAACACCCAAATATTTTTTTTCTAAACTTTTGAAATCACAACTATATACTGGGTACAATATAATAATCCAGCATATTTTAATTTAAGCGTATTTTATGCCCAGGCAATGCGGGATGACAGGGGCAGGTACAATATAATAATCGATAGAGAATAGCATCTGCTAGTTTTTATATAAATTGTAATTTTTTAACAAAATTTGTCTAAAAATTATTTTTAGTTTTAAGGATTTTCTTTCTAATTGAATTTCAGTTGTTTGTTTTGATGCAAAAATAAATTTTGATGATAATGCTGAATTTCGCCAAAAGTCAATATTTGCTATGGAAGACACGAGTGAACAAGATCCAAGAGAAGTGGAAGCTGCTAAATTCAATTTGAATTACATTGGAATGGATGGTAACATTGCTTGTTTGGGTGAGTTTTTTTTTTTTTTTTTTTTTTTTTTTTTTTTTTTTTTTTTTTTTTTTTGTCATCCCGTAAACGTTTTTTGTTAGTTTTATAATTTTTTTTATTGTATTATTTTATATTAATATTAACAAAATACAAATAATTCAAACTGTTCAACAGGAACTGTAGATATATCTTGAACCAGCAGGATAATTATATTTTACAAAATAATGTTTTTGTATTGGGGTGTATAAACACCTCATGGGACTAACCATGTTTGGAACACCCAGTTGACTAACACAGGGTTAATAAAATCCATGATGTTCATGCAATCCAACCATATTTGGTACAAATAAACTTTAGTCTTTGTCCAAGTTGTTCAATAGTCTGTTTATGATATGCTCCAAGTCTGCACGTGTGCATGGTTGTACGGGGGCTTCAATATGATAAGGCAACTCACAACCATTTCAATCAACTGATTGAAATGGTTGTGAGGTCATTTTGACGATCGTCTTCTCAGTAGATGTGATCTTGAATAGTTGTCATGCTCACCTGACATTAAACCTGCAAAACAATCCGATTTCTGAACTGAAGTCGTAAAGGGTTACTATGTGGGACAGATTTGCAGGGATACTATGTACGGAGTTAGACAATGAGACGTATGTTCATATTACATTTGAACTTCTGCATGTCGGTACAGTCACGAAAGTAGGTACCTGAGAGGAAATTCTAAAATCTAGCAGCAGTTAAAGGGGAGAAGCTATTTGAGTAGAAGGCTTTACAGCATCTAAGAATCTCAACAGTGAAGGGGTGGGATTTTGCGGCTTGTTAGGGGTATTTACGTTGAGGGGGTACTAGTGCTTTGATTTTGTCCAAGCACTTACCATTAAATTGCTTGTAAAACAGGTCCATTTCAGTGATAGGATAGAGGTTGGAGTTTGGGCGACAGTGTGGGACCTATTAGGTGGGCAACTTTTTTAACCCTATCTGGGTGAGACTAATGGCCGATGCACCAGCCCAGATATGACGACAATATTCTATGCATGGGCGAATAGTGGCCTTGTAGAGATGCAGGATACTTCCAGGTGTGAATAACCTTCTAACGCAGTAGATTCCACCTTCCTCGCAGCAGTAATTACCTCAATGTATTTGTTCCAATTTATGTTTGCGAATGTAAGCCTAGGATAAGTCAGGAATAGAGTGAAGTTTATTTTTACCAAATGTGGTTGGATTGGAGAAAGAATTCAGTGGGTAGGTGGCATACTTTTGTTACTCTGTATGTGTTGCAATAAAATAATCGGTAAAGATGACTACAGGGTTCGTACAGACTTGAAAAGTTTTGAATTTTGCCTTATTTCAATTATTTCCTTGAAAAATTTCTTAAAAATGCCTTGAAAATTATATTTTTTATGTGCAATAAAAATTTGTTGAAATATTAAAAATAAAATAGAAATGCTATTAAATTATTTTTTAAGTATTAATAAAAATACCATTAAATTATTTTTTAAGTATTAATAAAAATACCATTAAATTATTTTTTAAGTATTAATAAAAATACCATTAAAATATTTTTCAAATAAAATCGATATACGTTGTTCTGAAATTGCATCGTATTATTGTTGTGGATACAAGAGTTATGTCCCTTTATCAGGTAGTTTCATGATAAAGATTGAAATCGTCTATTTTTGTTCTCATTTATAATTTAATTTTATAATTGTTTTTTTTTTTTTTTTTTTTTTTTTTTTTTTTTTTCAAGAGTGGAGGAGTAATAGCAACTGCCATAAATAAAATTACCCTCCCCCTTTCTCTCTCTAAAAAAAAAAAAAAAAAAATTTTTTTCCTTGCACAGACAGGACTCTCCAATGGCTATTCTTCCATCCTTCTTCGGGTGTATCTTGTCAAACTCTGAAATCTGCGCAGAATTTCGAACAGAAACCTTTATTTAATCTAGCATGCTTTTGTTCCATCATCCATGACTGGTTAAAAATCGCAATTGTATTTTTGTGTGTTGTCCGCACTGAAGTTCCAGGAGATACAGCTGAATTTTACCAAGCACTTTATCCGTTATGACATGGGTCTTTGTAGACAATTCTAGTATGAATTTTGGGAGCCTTAAACCTATTTTTGTTTTTAGATATACAACCTTACCAGTTACCACTAGGGCTGTGACAACAGCATATTCTTTTCATTGTTTTGTCTCTCGAGTGCGTATCTGTTGATATCTCATATGCTTTTATCTAGTGATGTGGTTCTCGGTCGGTTAACTGTGTCTGTACCGGATACATATTAAAGAGTCAAAACGAGGAAAAGAATGTTGATAGCTACGGCTATGACAACATGTTCTTTTCATCATAATATATTTTCTTATATATAATAAAAAATCTTATTGAAAATTTTTTAATCGCTAAAGTTTGTCTAATCTCTTAGTTTTGATAAAAATCTAATTTCTGAAATATGTGAATGTTTTTAACTTAATTTTATGATTGAAACTTGAATATTTGTCTCCTTCTGCAGTGAATGGTGCTGGTTTGGCGATGGCTACAATGGATATTATCAAATTGTACGGAGGTGAACCAGCAAATTTCCTTGATTGTGGTGGAACTGTTACAGAAACTCAAGTCTTTCATGCTTTTAAGCTCTTAACTGAAGATTCACAAGTACGACGTTTGTTTGTCTTTGGGGAGGGGGATGTAAAAATTGGGATGCTTTTTTTTTTTTTTTTTTTTTTTTTTTTCTTTTTTTTTTTTTTTCTCTCTCTTTTTTGTTTGTCTTTGGGAAGGGAGATGTAAAAATTGGGATGCTTTTTTTTTTTTTCTTTTTTTTTTCTTTTTTTTTCTCTTTTTTTTTGTCTTTGGGGAGGAGGATGTAAAAATTGGGATGCTTTTTTTCTTTTTTTTTTTCTCTCTCTTTTTTGTTTGTCTTTGGGGAGGGGGATGTAAAAATTGGGATGCTTTTTTTTTTTTTTTTTCTCTCTTTTTTGTTTGTCTTTGAGGAGGGGGATGTAAAAATTGGGATGCTTTTTTTTTCTTTCTTTCTTTTTTTTTTTCTTTTTTTTTTTTTCTCTCTCTTTTTTGTTTGTCTTTGGGTAGGGGGATGTAAAAATTGGGATGCTTTTTTTTTTTTTTTCTCTTTTTTGTTTGTCTTTGGGGAGGGGGATGTAAAAATTGGGATGCTTTTTTTTTTCTTTTTTTTTCTCTCTCTTTTTTGTTTGTCTTTGGGGAGGGGGATGTAAAAATTGGGATGCTTTTTTTTTTTTTTTCTCTTTTTTGTTTGTCTTTGGGGAGGGGGATGTAAAAATTGGGATGCTTTTTTTTTTTCTTTTTTTTTCTCTCTTTTTTTTTCTCTTTTTTTTGTCTTTGGGGAGGGGGATGTAAAAATTGGGATGCTTTTTTTTTTTTTTCTCTTTTTTGTTTGTCTTTGGGGAGGGGGATGTAAAAATTGGGATGCTTTTTTTTTTCTTTTTTTTTTTTCTTTTTTTTTTTCTCTCTCTTTTTTGTTTGTCTTTGGGGAGGGGGATGTAAAAATTGGGATGCTTTTTTTCTTTTCTTTTTTTTCTCTCTCTTTTTTGTTTGTCTTTGGGGAGGGGGATGTAAAAATTGGGATGCTTTTTTTTTTTTTTTTCTCTTTTTTGTTTGTCTTTGGGGAGGGGATGTAAAAATTGGGATGCTTTTTTTTTTTTTTTTCTCTTTTTTGTTTGTCTTTGGGGAGGGGGATGTAAAAATTGGGATGCTTTTTTTTTTTCTTTTTTTTTTTCTCTTTTTTGTTTGTCTTTGGGGAGGGGGATGTAAAAATTGGGATGCTTTTTTTTTATCTTTCTTTCTTTTTTTTTTTTTCTCTCTCTTTTTTGTTTGTCTTTGGGTAGGGGGATGTAAAAATTGGGATGCTTTTTTTCTTTTTTTTTTTTCTCTCTCTTTTTTTTTTTTCTCTCTCTTTTTTGTTTGTCTTTGGGTAGGGGGATGTAAAAATTGGGATGCTTTTTTTTTTTTTTTTCTCTTTTTTGTTTGTCTTTGGGGAGGGGGATGTAAAAATTGGGATGCTTTTTTTTTTTCTTTCTTTCTTTTTTTTTTTTTTCTCTCTCTTTTTTGTTTGTCTTTGGGTAGGGGGATGTAAAAATTGGGATGCTTTTTTTCTTTTTTTTTTTTCTCTCTCTTTTTTTTTTTTTCTCTCTCTTTTTTGTTTGTCTTTGGGTAGGGGGATGTAAAAATTGGGATGCTTTTTTTTTTTTTTTCTCTCTTTTTTTTTCTCTTTTTTTTTGTCTTTGGGGAGGGGGATATAAAAATTGGGATGCTTTTTTTTTTTTTTCTCTTTTTTGTTTGTCTTTGGGGAGGGGGATGTAAAAATTGGGATGCTTTTTTTTTTTCTTTTTCTTTTTTTTTTTCTCTCTCTTTTTTGTTTGTCTTTGGGGAGGGGGATGTAAAAATTGGGATGCTTTTTTTTTCTTTCTTTCTTTTTTTTTTTTTTTTTTTTTTTCTCTCTCTTTTTTGTTTGTCTTTGGGTAGGGGGATGTAAAAATTGGGATGCTTTTTTTCTTTTTTTTTTTTCTCTCTCTCTTTTTTGTTTGTCTTTGGGTAGGGGGATGTAAAAATTGGGATGCTTTTTTTCTTTCTTTTTTTTTTCTCTCTTTTTTTTTCTCTTTTTTTTGTCTTTGGGGAGGGGGATGTAAAAATTGGGATGCTTTTTTTTTTTTTTTCTCTTTTTTGTTTGTCTTTGGGGAGGGGGATGTAAAAATTGGGATGCTTTTTTTTTTTCTTTTTTTTTTTCTTTTTTTTTTCTTTTTTTTTTTCTCTCTCTTTTTTGTTTGTCTTTGGGGAGGGGGATGTAAAAATTGGGATGCTTTTTTTCTTTTCTTTTTTTTCTCTCTCTTTTTTGTTTGTCTTTGGGGAGGGGGATGTAAAAATTGGGATGCTTTTTTTTTTTTTTTCTCTTTTTTGTTTGTCTTTGGGGAGGGGGATGTAAAAATTGGGATGCTTTTTTTTTTTCTTTTTTTTTTCTCTTTTTTGTTTGTCTTTGGGGAGGGGGATGTAAAAATTGGGATGCTTTTTTTCTTTTTTTTTTTCTCTCTCTTTTTTGTTTGTCTTTGGGTAGGGGGATGTAAAAATTGGGATGCTTTTTTTCTTTTTTTTTTCTCTCTTTTTTTTTCTCTTTTTTTTTGTCTTTGGGGAGGGGGATGTAAAAATTGGGATGCTTTTTTTTTTTTTTCTCTTTTTTGTTTGTCTTTGGGGAGGGGGGTGTAAAAATTGGGATGCTTTTTTTTTTTTCTTTTTTTTTTCTCTCTCTTTTTTGTTTGTCTTTGGGGAGGGGGATGTAAAAATTGGGATGCTTTTTTTTTCTTTCTTTCTTTTTTTTTTTTTTTTTTTTTTTCTCTCTTTTTTGTTTGTCTTTGGGTAGGGGGATGTAAAAATTGGGATGCTTTTTTTCTTTTTTTTTTTTCTCTTTGTTTGTCTTTGGGTAGGGGGATGTAAAAATTGGGATGCTTTTTTTCTTTTTTTTTTTTCTCTCTCTTTTTTGTTTGTCTTTGGGGAGGGGGATGTAAAAATTGGGATGCTTTTTTTTTTTTTTTTTTTTCTCTCTCTTTTTTGTTTGTCTTTGGGTAGGGGGATGTAAAAATTGGGATGCTTTTTTTTCTTTTTTTTTTTCTCTTTTTTGTTTGTCTTTGGGGAGGGGGATGTAAAAATTGGGATGTTTTTTTTTTTTTTTTTTTTTTTTTCTCTCTCTTTTTTTGTTTGTCTTTGGGGAGGGGGATGTAAAAATTGGGATGCTTTTTTTTTCTTTCGTTCTTTTTTTTTTTTTTTTTTTTTCTCTCTCTTTTTTGTTTGTCTTTGGGTAGGGGGATGTAAAAATTGGGATGCTTTTTTTCTTTCTTTTTTTTTTCTCTCTTTTTTTTTCTCTTGTTTGTCTTTGGGGAGGGGGATGTAAAAATTGGGATGCTTTTTTTTTCTTTCTTTTTTTTTTTTTTTTTTTTTCTCTCTCTTTTTTGTTTGTCTTTGGGTAGGGGGATGTAAAAATTGGGATGCTTTTTTTCTTTTTTTTTTTTCTCTCTCTTTTTTGTTTGTCTTTGGGGAGGGGGATGTAAAAATTGGGATGCTTTTTTTTTTTTTTTTTTCTCTCTCTTTTTTGTTTGTCTTTGGGGAGGGGGATGTAAAAATTGGGATGCTTTTTTTCTTTTTTTTTTCTCTCTTTTTTGTTTGTCTTTGGGGAGGGGGATGTAAAAATTGGGATGCTTTTTTTTTTTTTTTTTTTTTTTTTTTTTTTTCTCTTTTTTGTTTGTCTTTGGGTAGGGGGATGTAAAAATTGGGATGCTTTTTTTTCTTTTTTTTTTTTCTCTCTTTTTTGTTTGTCTTTGGGGAGGGGGATGTAAAAATTGGGATGCTTTTTTTTTTTTTTTTTTTTTTTTTTTTTTTTTTTTTTTTTTCTCTCTCTTTTTTGTATTTGTCTCCAGGCAGGAGAGGAGTAGTGTTGTTAAAAAATGGTGTATTTTTTTTTGTTTTGTCTTTATAAGGTGGGGTAGTGTTGTAAATTAAGATTTTCTTCTTTTTTTTCCTAATACAAATCTAATGTTGCTCTGAAAATTAATTTTTTTTTCATTCCAGGTGAAAGCAATTCTTGTAAATATTTTCGGAGGAATTGTAAATTGTGCGACAATCGCAAATGGTATAACAAAGGCTTGCAAAATTATCAACCTTGACTTACCACTTGTTGTCCGCTTGGAAGGTAAAAACTATTTTATTTTCTCTCTTTTTCTCTCCCAGTTCCTCCATCTCTCAGGGATTAAATATTGATTGTTGTCAACTTGATATTGCAGGAAGCTGCTGCAAATTTTTAGATCTAAGAATATTTCAATATTCTGAGCAAAATTTTTCTCAAACTAGTTTTGTAATGTTCATTAGTTGAAATTCTTTATACACGCGTATCTTTGGTCACTTATTTTAAACGCGTCTTTTACTTCCTTTGTTCTCAATTTCCTTTTTTTAATCTTAAGTGTCTCTGATATTTATAATGTGTGAATTACATTTTTTCACTTTTTTTTTTCCTCATTCACTACTGAATGATGCTGCACAATTCTTCATTGTCAACGTCAGTTTCATTCAGTGGTTGTATATTAATTCATTCATCTTCGTCTACATGGCTGTAGTTCGCCATTAGTGGAGCTAAACAAATGCAACTTTTAAATGTGTACAGAAAAGGCAACTTTGATATTCGTTGGGAGTTTTAAATTTATTTTCAAGAGAAATTTTTAACATGGGGAGGGAGTATTGTTTTAACTGATTAGTTATTAACGATAAACAGGTGGACACACAACAAAAAAGATCTTAAGGGAACATTTTGTTCTTGGTTATTATCAAAGTTTTCCTTTCAGTAATTCCAGCAGACAACATTCCATAGAAAAACTGACAATTTCTTTGTCAACATTTGATATGTCACGTCATGCGTCATATCCATTGACGCCTCTTTGTTTTTACTTTGACCGATTTAATATCAGACCTAACCTTACAGATCATCTCCTGTTATCTTTCATGGGAACTGATTTATTTCCCAAACTTTGTGTCACTTTGTCTGTACTTAGTTTGGTTATCGAGGGATACATATGGGTTCACAAGTATAAAAATAAAATATAAAACCCTCCAAAACTCCAAAGTAAAACACAGACTCCTATACTGTCTATATTTGTTGCACTCTGGGATGTTAGTGGTTCAAGTCATGAACCGTTAACATGTATGTTCTTTCAAGACCGTGTCCATTAGTTGCCATCAGCTCATCTCTATCACTTCAAGCTCATCTCAATCTGGTCCAAGCCATGATCTGCCTTCAAATGTACTGTTATCAATTGTATTCCTAAAACTTGACAATCCTAAATATATCTCTATTGTTCAGTCCTTTGTCATTTTATTAACTACCACATCTTGGTTAACAATCCTTGATAAACCTATTTTCCCTTTTGTTATATTTCTTTTTCTCTTCTCCCACACTTGGGAGGAGTGAGACTATAGTATCACACCTTTTATAAGGATAAATTTCAAATATCGGAACATGTCCACAGTTCCTGTAGGTCAACTCTTGTTAACAGAAGATACACTTGAAGAGTTTGTCAGAATCATATGAAACTGGATGAAGACTGAATCTATTAATTCTGCCCAGAAATTTTTCGGAGATGGGCAAAATATGTCTGCTTAAAATCAACAACTAAACATTCGGCTATACTCAAACAGAAAGATCAGATGTATCTGCACACCTTTCAAGCTAGTGTAATAATTACCCAAAAATAATATTTGTCAAAGACAAGCTCTATGATGATTCTACTATCTAAGAACACCATATTCTAGGAATATAAATAATTATTCTGTCTATAGAATTATATTTGACAACTTGGCATTAATTCATAGATGGTTGAGATGCTGCACAACAAACCAAACCAAGATAGTTCTGGTAGAATTAACACAACCAAATGTAGGTCAAAAAGACAAAAACTTTGATTACAAAACTAGCAAATCTCTATCATCTATTAATGTCATTTTTTTGTTTGTTTAGCATTCAGACATTTTTTTTATATTTTTTTGTTTAGCATTCAGACATTTTTTTAATATTTTTTTGTTTAGCATTCAGACATTTTTTTATATTTTTTTGTTTAGCATTCAGACATTTTTTTATATTTTTTTGTTTAGCATTCAGACATTTTTTTATATTTTTTTGTTTAGCATTCAGACATTTTTTTATATTTTTTTGTTTAGCATTCAGACATTTTTTTATATTTTTTTGTTTAGCATTCAGACATTTTTTTATATTTTTTTGTTTAGCATTCAGACATTTTTTTATATTTTTTTGTTTAGCATTCAGACATTTTTTTATATTTTTTTGTTTAGCATTCAGACATTTTTTTATATTTTTTTGTTTAGCATTCAGACATTTTTTTATATTTTTTTGTTTAGCATTCAGACATTTTTTTATATTTTTTTGTTTAGCATTCAGACATTTTTTTATATTTTGCTCTTGTTTACACAGTTCAGCTTATCATCTTCCCACGGCGGAAGATGTGATACAAGGTCGAGAAAGTGGGATTTGAAAAGTCAACGCCCTAGAGGAACAACTTTCTGATCAGTAACAAAAAAATACCTGAACAACTGTCAGTATTTCGTGGTAGGATGCCTCAGGCAATTAGCAGTAGGCTGACCTCTACTTAAAAAGTGAGAAAGCAAAGCCTGTGCGGGTGGTCCTCCTAAAACTGCACAATTCCAAATCTTGGCTAATAGATAAAAGGCCACCTCAACAATTGCTGAGAGTCTGGTGGTTTTGGAGCCGAGAGAAAACTCTCAGCTGGTTTTGCCGAATCACTTCCAAGTTTTCTTAGCAATTCAAGATCATCCATACCTCTGCAACAGTTTATCCATTGCACATGATTGTACTAACATTGGTTTGGATTATTTCAACTAACATTCTCATCTTGGATGTTATTCTCACAACTTTTCAATCAATATATTAATCCTTGATTAAGACCTTAAGTCCCAGTGGCTATGCTTTTACTTTGTCTAGTTATGGATTTTCAAAACGTAACGAGACACTCACTGATTAATGGAAAATATTGCTCTGAGCACACAAAATGTGCATGACCCTAAATCTGCGTAACTTTTAATTCGTTGGTTGTTCGTTGTCAGATGATGTGGTAGTTCTTCGTTCATCAATGCTATGATGAATGACTGGTATGTTGCTTCTCTCCACTGCTGCTTGGTGTCGGGTTCAGAGTAGATCTGAAATCAACTGTGTCACTCTTAAATCAGCAGGCAATCAATAATCAGTGATAATTAGGGTTAGGACAACAGCATATTCTTTTCATTGTTTTGACTCTTGAGTGTGTATTTGTTGATATCTTATATACTTTTATATAGCGTGATGTGGTTCTTGGTTGTCTGTGTCGGATATATACTCGAGTCAACAATGAAAAGAATATGCTATTGACATAGCCCTAATGATAACTCTTGAGATCATTTTCTTATAAACAAAAATAATTATTATGCAAAACAATTGCATGTATAGTTCATACAAAAAGGATTAGTTAAATTCGGATTTTCTATTTTTTGGTGCTTAATTTGATTTTCATTGCAGGTCGGTCTACTTGGTCAGTCATGGGGAAAAGGGTTTTTTTTTTTTTTCCACTTTGCTCTTTTGGGATTGTCAGCCTAAAAGCTGACATGCACTCTGTTTGAGGCTAGCAAGCAAAGTTTTTCTATCTGCTAAAACAATTGTTTTATGAAAACTCTAATTCTGCCCCCCACCTCTCTGAGATTAGCATTTCCTCCTCTATTCTTTTTTTTTTTTTTTATTGCTTTTTCTTAACAAGGAAAATCGTGTTATCAATTAAACCAATTTTTACACACACCTCACCTCCACTCCACCCCCACCACAACGTCATCCAAGTTGTTTCTTATGTCAAAAACTTCCTGTGTGATTTTGACACTGGCATGCATTCACAATTCTTTTGCTACTGAAATGACAACCTTTGTTAAATTTTTTTTTAGCATAAGACATGCGACTCATTTTAGAGATTTTCTATGGTCGCTAGCCAGACATTTGTCATCATTGTCAACTGCATTTTATTGAGATTAACTTTTTCTTCCTGATATACACAATCTGAAGAGACCTGAACTTTTTTAACCACATGTCAAACATGCATGACCGCCGATCACCCGAGTTTTGACTCTAAAATGAGCTGACCTCACTCGGAATATGAAATAATCTTTTACCTTGTTGTGCAATTTGGGAATCCGTTGGTGACCTGCGATGAAAGCTGAATCTACTGCTTTGACCCCGAGACCAAAAGACGGTCCCCAGTGGAAGCATGCTAGTTTTCCCAGATCCAAGAAGCCAGACAGCAAATCCACCCAGAGACTTATGATGATCCTTTTTTTTATAGCACAGACATGATCTACATGCACTGGATTCATACTGGATAGACAGTCAACAAGGCATGTTGAGGCATTAAGGGAGTTCAGGAAGAGATTCTGTCAGAAGAGGCCAGCATTCTTAAAATTGGGTCAGTGACATTTCCATGGGGACAATGCACCAGTTCACAACTTCATCCTATTTGACCAAGACCGTTCCTCACCCTCCCTATAGTCCAGACTTCTCTCCCTGTGACTTTTTGGGTATTCCCTAAGTTCAAGGAAAACCTTAGAAAGGATGTTGTGATTGAGGCGATGAAAGAGACTGTGACACACACAAGATGTTGTTGGAACAGTACAAGTGCATTGCAGCCAGAGATTTTTTTTTTTTTTTTTTTAATTCAATCTTCATCCCAAACAAGGCACAGTGCCACTTTGAAGTAGGGAGCTACTATCGGGGACAATTTGCAGGGGCATTATGAAGGGAGATGAGTAGAAAGATGTTTGTTCACATTACACTTGAACTTCTGCATATCAGTACAGTTGGGAAAGCAGTATCCCGGAAGGGAGTTCCAAAGACTTGCAGTTCTGGGGAAGAAACTATTGGAGTAAAAGGCTTTCTTACACCTAGGGATCTCTACTGTAAAGGGGTGGGACTTAGTTGCTTGTCGGGTGTGTTGGGGGTAGTCACATCGAGGAGGTACAAGTGCTTGCAGTTCGTCAGAGCAGCCACCATTAAAGTATTTGTAGAACAGGCAGAGGGATGCAACATTTCGTCAATGGGACAGAGGCTGAATCTTAGATGACAGTTCAGGACCTATCAGGTTGGCGACTCTCTTTTGAACCTTGTCCAGGAGTGAGAGACAAGCAGCAGATGCATCAGCCCAAATGTGGCAGCAATACTCCATACATGGGCGAATGGTGGCCTTATAGAGGTACAGAATACTTTCAGGCGTAAGTAATTTTCTAGCATGGTAGAGAGCCCACCTTCTTTGCAGCAGCCTTGGCAATGCTCTCAATGTATAAATTCCAGTTCATGTTCCCTGTAAATGTTAGGCCGAGGAGTTTAAAGGAAGTACTTTCAGGCAGTGTATTCTTAACCATTGCTATTGGTGGTAGAAAAGGTTTCTTGTAATTATTGAAGGAAGCGTTGAACGTGACCATCCATTTTTGTCCCCATTCCACTACAGATTGGAGGTCATCCTCTAGTGATTCTGCCATTTCCTTAGATATGTGTTCATTTGTTTTTCCCTCATGCCTGTTATAGAGGGTGGTGTCATCGGCAAATATGCCCATTTCGAAGGGGACTGAAGTTTCATGTATCAATAAAATTGCCCATATGAAAAAAGTCTGGAAACTTATTGAAAGCACCTCGTATATAGACATATATATTTATAAATAATTATTATGTCTACAGACACATTGTTTCATACTTTCTCAATCATCAGTGCAGGAAATGACAAGTGTTACCGGTTGGGAGATTCAAACCCAGCTGCACAGCCATTTTTGACTGCATCTGCAAAAAACCTTACCTTTAGGCCACCATCAACCACCACGAGAATCAAGGGATTTTAAGAACTCTAAATGCCAAATACAGACACAATGTTAACAACCAAAAATCACACAAGGCTAACCGACCTTTATTTCCCAGACAGTGCTCAACTATAAGAACCTTGTATGTTATATATATATATATATATATATATAATCTGAGGTTGTTTTCCAGAGGTCAAGTAACCAATAAAGTTTAACGAGGTTAATAAGAGTGCTCAATTCTGAAGCAGAGCTGGGTATACTCTTTATTTGTTTTTACATCAGCAGTAATATGTTGCTACACAGTCATGAGCATATTTCGGTCAGCTAGTTACCAGTTACTAGAGATCTCTTCAGCTTATACGAAAGCAGACTTTGCTTTCGTAAGCTATATTGCCTAAAGAGGTCTCTATTTACTGGTAACTAGCTGACCGAAACATGCTTATGACTGTGTAGCAACGTATTACTTATGTAAAAACAAATAAAATGTGTGTGTGTAAGCAGCACTGATGAGTTGTTATACAACAAAACAGTACTGTATGTCAATGACTACAAATATATTTTAAGCCCCCCCCCCTCTTTGGGTTGAGCATTGACATAAATAATCTCACCTGCTACTTAATTGGCTGAGAAATGCGAGGCGGCTTGGTGTTTGTTTATGAATAAGTGGTTTGAGCACTATAAAAGTGGTGGATGAATATTTGTCTAAAAATGGACATTTGTTGAGGTTATTTGCAGTCACCACTCCCGTGGGTCAATGGGTAGAACTGTCAACGCGATGGTTCTAGGTTCAATCCTAGACTCGGGAGAGGTACTAGTCTCGAGGCACTAATAAGTTGTGATACAATGAAACGGTACTGTATGTCGATGACTACAAATATATATATAAAATATTTTTATATATATTTCTATTCTTTATATTGATAATTGTTAACATATAACAGAAAAAAATAAATATAAATAAACGATATTCTATTTTTCTTTTTTTTTTTTTTTTTTTTTTTTTAATCATTTGTAGGATGAAAATTTTGGTCATTGGAATGTATTATAATATTGTTTTATATAAAATAATTTTAAAAAAATATTTCTATACTTTCAGACACTAGTGTTTCATGCTTATGCAATCATCAGTGTAGGAAATGATAATTACTGCTGGTCGAGAGATTTGAACCTAGTCACAAAGGTACCTTTAACTTCGGAGGTTAGTGTTCTACCTCAAGGCCACCAGCAATTAAATATTTGCATAAATATAAAGAAATTCACATTAACAACAAATTTGGCACAAGGCCATTCAAAATTGTGCAAAAATGAGTGTCGTTGGTCATCTGGGAACTAAAAAATGTCTGCTACTTTTAACTATAATCATCAATCACCATAATACCACATTTGCCTTAGGTTATCCTTCTAAAAATTTCACTGAAAAATGCTTTGATTTCTGCCAAAAGACCATTTACCAAATACTTCATTCCACAGTACTTTTATCAGACGAGTTACTTCCCCTTAATAAAAATGTTTTTAACTTTATATACACAAAAGAAATAAGAAAACTGCTCACAAAATTAAAAGAATTTATTTTATGGTTTACTTTTCATTTATTTCTAGGTACAAATGTTGAGGAAGCAAAACGGATTCTGAAAGAAAGTAATTTACCTATTGTGTCTGCTGTGGATTTGGATGACGCTGCCCAAAAAGCTGTTAAATCTTTATCCGCATAGTTCATAGATCAGCTTTTATTTCAAGTGATTGACGTCCATTAGCAACGAGACGACAATATATGCCTTGAGAAATCTTTACATGGAAGACACATTTTTTTATGATCCATTTTCAAACATTGACAGATTTTTTTTTTTTTTTTATCAAAAGAAAAATGGGTGGGAAGAAAATTCTAATTTTGAAAACTAATTTAAAACGATTGTTTTCAAAGGGTCCAAATTAAAAGTGAAAAAAAGAAAAAAATCTTTTTGGTTTAATGAAGATGAAATTGATTATCGGTGATCATGGGTGAAATTTTAACCCTGATTTTCTTTCTCTTGAAGAAAAAAAAAAAGCTTACATTTTTTTTGTTTATCTGTTCTAAAACAGCATTTGCTTTGTATTCATATGGAAAAGTCCATGGAGGACAAAAATCTATATATAGTCTGACCGTAAAGTCTGAACACACATAAATATAAAATAACTGGATATTTGCCAGTTTGCTTATCAGCCTTGGAACAATTTTGGAAACCTTTGATCCGGCTTGAACCACCAGACACCCTCCCCATTTTTGTTGGAATTAAATATGACTTAGCTCGACTTACTACTTACTTACTTTCTACTACTACTATTACTACTACTACTAATTACTTGCTACTTTGGAAGTTGAGGTTGGTTTGATTGCTAGGGATCATGAATTTAACGTTTCCTAGAAATTAGTGCCAAGGAAGCCAACTAGATACAGGTACAGGGGTAGTGCTACAGGAATGTTGACAGGTCCATTCTTTCCTATTTTTGCACCTAGTCACATTTTGTAAATAAATCTCAATTGATTTTTTCTTTTTTTTTCTTAACTAATGTGTCTAGACTTTACGGATCATCCCTATATATTGAAAAATAAATTTTCAGAATTAATGAAGGAAGGCATGATTGTTTGATTTAAGAAATGTAGATTTTTTTTTTTGTTGTTGTTGTTATTATTGATCCTCATTGCATCCATGACATGAAAATATAACCCGAATATAATTTCTGAGTTCCTTGCTGAAAACTAAATATAAATTATGAATATTAATAAAAATTTAAATATTGTGTTGATCAATTTACAAAATTTACTAATAGTTTGTAAATAACTGGAAAAGTATTTCAAGTTGATTTTTTTTTTTTTTTTTTTTTTTTTTTCTTTTTAATGGTTGCGAAGATTGTTATAATTTATTTATGATAAAATATTAAGATGTTCTTTATTGATGACCACTTAATCGTGCTTCCACTGGATTTTTACGTTTTCTTTGTAATACTAGCTTATTGTAAAACGAGCAAAAAATCGACTTCTCTTTTGCAGATGGTCTTTCTAAACTTTTTTTTTTTTTTTCTCGGACATGCTCGTGATAAAATACTTTTTTTTTTATTTTTTTATTTTGCTTAGCTAACTTTCTAAGTGTAAACAAAGGTTGTGAATAAGATTTTCTTTTTTTTTACATTTCTTAAATGATCAAAGAATGAAACCTTCCTGGAATTTGGAACTGTTCTCATCACTTGTGCCTAAGAATGAAGAAAAACACTTATGATTAATCTTATTGTTTTTTTTTTTTTTTTGTTTTTGTTTTTTTACAAATAAAGAATGACTACAAATTGGACAGAATTGCTGTAGATATTTTTAGACAAAATTCATCACTTTTTTTTTTGGTTTTTCCTTTGTTTTTTTTAATTTTGAAATAAAATTATTTTTGAATAAATCCTTATTTGCAATTAAAATTTGTTCTAAAATTCATTTGTTTTAATAAATTATTTTGAAATAAATGTTAATCCATGGAAAGAAATGTCCTTTTTTTTTCTTTTTTTTTTTTCTTGGCAAAGAAAGTTTTTATGAATTTACTTTTCTTTATTTTCAAAGAATGCTGTGCGAGAAAATAAATATTGAAAAATAAAATGCTTGAGTAGGCAAAAGTTGAGATAACTTTAGTTGCAAACTTTTCTGATTTTAATATTCTGTTATAGCAGTTAAAAAAAAAAATAAATGAATAAAATCTTGATACATTTGCGTTACATTAAATATGTATATGGAAAATTATGAAGTAGATTTTTAATTAAAAACAATGTACTTGTACAGTTTAATCAAGACATTAAAAAAATGAAAATATCGAAAAAGGTTATATTGTACGGATCCATTTTGGATTGAAGATCTCCGAAAATAAATTTCACTTAATTTGATCGAGTATTTTTTTTTTTTGTTTTTGTTTTTACAAGAAGTGAACCGTTTTAGTGTGGGGAGGGAGGGGGGGAGTAAATTAAAATCATTGATTTACACTGACAATTTAGTCATTGAAAAAATAAGTTAAAACAATTATTTATTAATAATTAAATAGAATGTGCTTGATGGGATGTACATCCTGTTTGTTTTTTTGTTTGTTTTTTTTCTTGCACAATGTTGCCCCTCTTCAAATCTCAAAATTAATGGTGAGTAGAAATAATCTATTTTTTTTCTTAGTAATCCTGGATCGCAATCTTTTTTATTTTCAAGATTAAAGGAAAAATTTCTTACACTGATGTTTATATCTTGCGTTCAAGAAAAATATATTACATTTTCAATTTTCGTGAGAATTGTTATTGAAATCGCCTGAAATATTTTTTGCAATTATTTTGTTGAAAATAGTGAATAAATCATGCTTAATTCAAGAAATTAATTTTTCTTGGAGTTTTATTGATTTCATTAACACTGATTTTAGGGTTTTATTCATAAGTTTCCTGAAATTTTTTTTTTAATTGTTTGTTAACATCTAGGTTTTATTTTCATTAAAAAAAAAATTAATGCATTTTTTTTTTTTTTCCTTAGTACTTAAAATTATAATTTTAGCAAAGGTGTTTTTGTTTCCAGAAAATACATTTTTACTAAGACTTAAAATTAATGTATTCCTTTTTATTCTTAATAAATACTGAAAATTTCATTGAAATTTGTTGATTTCCTGAATATTAGTGAATTTTTAAGTGAAGGGAGAGGTTTGTTTTACAATCCAATGATTCAAAAAACGTGGTCTAAATCAAATATACTGTTGTAGAGAGGTGAAATATGGTGTGAAAAGTCCCAATCAAACGTACAATTAATAATGTGAAAAATTTAAATCTCACATAGTTTAGAACTACTGGCAGACAGAAATTGACACGAATAATGAAATGCAAGCTTATCCAGTATGAGGAAAACCAGTTGTCGTCTTTTTCTGGGTTGCAAAATCATTACATCATTTTGTATCTCGGCTAAGTCTGGTAGGTGTTGCTTTGTAAGCAATGTTAGTTGAATCACTACTGAGTAGAGTTTGAATGTTCTTGATAAATGGATCCACTTATGATTCCAATAGTAAGGAGGCGGATAGTTCTGCTGAATAGTTAATTTCAATATCAACATTTTTAGCTGATATAAAGACAATATCACGTCAAGGAATAAAACCTAATTAGTTGGGTAGAAGAGTTTCATTGAAGAGAGGAGAGAGAGGGCTCCATTCGCCCTTAAATTAATGAGTCCATGAATACTTGAAGGAGAGACCCAAAACCCGGTCCATACTCTAGGAAACATATGCACGAACTACAGTTTTTCAGTTTGAACATCCCGTACAAGCTGGTTGATTTAAATTTGATTTAACCAATCAAAAGGCTGCAATAAAACACGACATCAAATTCTGATCAACCAATGAAAGTTTGCGTTTCAAGTCATGCAATTTCTGACAACACAAGACAAAACAGTCACGGTAATAGCAAAGAAAGAAGATTGGTTAAAAACGATGTGTATTGTTTTATTTTTACAAAAAAAAAATAGGTAAAATGTACAGCTATGGATTTAGGATAAGCCCGAGTGAGAACGGGTGATTTACAAGGTTGAGATTCACGGTCTTTTAGGTAGGAACTGGTAGCTGGACATCCGGGGAGCCACTAGAGTGTGCAATAGGCAACGCAGGAGTAAGCTGGAGTCGGGAGCTGCAGGAGTTGAAGCAGGTTCAGGAATTCAGAAACTGGAGTGGCAGACTGGGAAGGAGAGAGGCAGGGAGCACTAGAATGGAGTGTGCCTCGCATACTCCCACCTCTGGTCAGTATGGCAACAATGCTGATTTGACGAGAGTCAAATAGAGATGGAGGTACTCCTAGTTCCTGAGTTGAACTGAAAGTTTTCTGTGAAAGCCACTAGCTTTAGCGAGAGCTGTTGGTGACACATCCTCCACTGACAGTGATGGTGTGGCTAAAGAACGAATTACGATAACTAAATTCTCACCATATTACTTACAGTTAAAAATGTCTTTGATGCTTATTAACTGTATTTTAATTTAGATTCAAAATAGTCCTTTCTTTTTGTTTGGTTTATGAAAGATGAATTTTTTGTTTTCTTTCTTGTTTGAAAATGGTCATTGTTATTTCTCGCATACATGATCATGGCATATTTCCAGGCGTGTTGGGTTTTGTATCTGTTTCTGCTGACGAGCACGTGTTGTTTCCAATAACAAAAAAATAGTGATTTGCGAATGCAACAACAAATGTTACCAATAAAAGTTACTTTGTGAACTATTGGCAGCTTTGATTTGATGTTTTTAAGCAGTTTAAAATGCTTTATAGTTTCATCTCAAATATTTCTACATTTTAAGCGAAGATAATTGACAAAAAATTAGAAAATTAAAATACTCAACAGAATGAAAAAGTTGTCAAAAAATAAATGTTATCAAATACAAGAAAAGTTACTTTTCTACCTAGTTGGATAAGTTTTTGGTTTTTTAACTTATTTTAAAGCGTTTATCTATACGAAAAACATAGTCGACATAAGGTCAGATCTTTAAAGCTTAGATAATTGCTAAAAAAAATAGAAAATTAAATAAATCCTGGTTGCCTTAAGTTTTTTTTTTTTTTTAAGGAGGGGGGGGTAGTGGCAGGTCGATATATATAGGTTAGGTATCCCAGAAAATCATTGGGGGGGGGGGGTTGTATCTCACCTTTTGTGGAACAAAAGACGGTGCGGTTAATGTCTTTCCAACTCCAAAACACCCTTAAGATGACAACTTTTATAAGTTTTCGGAAGTGCTGAAAACAAATATAACATTTAAAAGTGGTGCAGAGAAATAGTGTTTATGATATGAATAACTGACGTTTTCAAAAAGTGGAGATCACTTTTCTATATACATTTAATGTAAAATGAGCACCCACTTTCTGGCCACTTAGTGATTTTTTTTGTTTTTTGGGCTGCCTGAAAGCTTTTTTGGTAAATTTTTACTTACTTTTCATCTTAACAATCATCTTTAAAATGATGACATTTAAATTTGCCACAAACCAGTTGTTTTTCCAGGTATTAAGCCATCTAATTCCTTATGTTATCAGTGGTAGCCATTTCTGTACATGTGTCAAAAATATACTTTAAAGGTGATTTGTTAAGATGTAAAGTAAAAATTTATTAAAAAAGCTTTTAGGCAGCCTAAAAAACAAATTTTTCACTAAGTGGTCAGGAAGTGGGTGCTCATTTTACGTTAAATTAATACAGAAAAGTGATCCCCACTTTCTGTAAAAATTCATATCATGCAAATTATTTCTCAGCGCCACTTTTAAATGTTATATTCGTTTTCAGCACTTCTGAAAACCTTTAAAAATCGTCATTGTAAAGATTTTTTGGAGTTGGAAAGAATCTTGACGTTGACTGAAGGTACTTATACAGAGAAGTTACTGTGCTATTTTTTTTTTTTTTTTACAAAGACAAGTTTTGCTTGCCAGTGAAAATTTATCAAAGAAAATTATTTTCAGTTTTAATGTTGAGGAATTGTACAGTAAATTGAGACGATGTGCAAACCGGAAATAAAGTATTCTTCATCAGTCATACTCTTGTTCCTCATTTTCAGATTATTGCTACCATTGCATATTTTTATTTTTATTTTTCTGGTTTAGATAATGTGTATTGAGATAAATTACTAATTAGATATCAGACATATGTAATTTCAATATGTAAAAAATGAACTAAATATTAAAAACAACAATCTTCAACCATTATGGCAACCAGTTTCTGCTGGAAATATTTGGATGTCAATCCCAAGAATAAGAATACAGCTGCTTGCAAGTTTTGTCAAATCATCACATGAAAAGGTGGCAAATCAGCAAACACTTTTACAATGATTAATATGTTAAACCATCTTAGAAATGTTCGTTCAAAAGTTGCAGATAAATAGAAACACAGTGAATATTTAGAGACAGACATTCCAGGAACAAGTGGCAGCAACTACGAGCATTTAGTGAAACCCCAAACTACTATAGAATCAATATTGCCAAAAAGAAAGTTTGGAATACTAATGATCACAGGTAACAAGAGATCCATTATCTGAGACATTCTGTAACATCTAACATTGGATTTAATATTATTAATTAATTATTTAATATTATTAATTAATTATTTAATATTATTAATTAATTATTTAATAGGCTTATTGCAAAAGTTTGTTCAAATGACAGCATTCTGTGACCAGACTTTTTCTTTTTTTTTTTTTTTTTTACATGAAGGTCACCACTTATCAAGGCCCAGAAGCCACTTGGGGATAAGGGTTATTGCATGTACAGTAATCTATGAGATAGAATCGTAGTAATCATTAGTATTGGAGGTTTGATAGGGTGTCTTGAGTGCTTTGTCAGGAATTTGTTTATGTTGGACTTGAAGACATCCAAGTTGTAGTCAGGTAGCAAACAGGCAAACGGAACAGAGTTCCACAGTGGTGCACTGGTGCACTTCTAAGAAAGAAGCTCTGCTCATGGAATCTACATTTGGATTTAGGCACAGATAAAGAGTGGGGAAAATTATTGAGAGTAGTTTCAGCTAGACGGGTGTTTATCGTGAAAGATTGGCGAGGTTGGAGCTCAGACAAGCACTTTCCATAGAAATAACAATAAAACAAAGACAGGCTCGCAACGTCTCTTCTGTGGGAGAGAGGTTGCAGGGAAGAGAAAAGGGCATCCCCCACTGAACCACAAAGTCTATTTTGTACTCTGTCAAGGCAGGATAGGCTGTTTTTAGCAGCTCCTGTCCAGATGTGGCAGCAGTACTCCATCCTTGGACGTACTTAGCTTTTATACAGATAGAGAATTGCATCAGTAGTGAGATATCTTTTGGAGTGGTAGAAGGATCCCACCATTTTCCCAGCGTCCCTGGCAACAGATTTGATGTACGTGTTCCATTTCAGATCAGGAGTAAAGGTCAAACCTAGAAGCTTGTCAAAACATGGAGCCTCCCCTAAACGAGAGCCATCCATTTCAATTGATGATGTAAAGATAGAAGCTTGGTTTTGGATGCATTAAAAGTAACCAGCCACCTCTTCCCCGACTGTACCATGCGCTCAAGATCAGAGGAGAGAGAATCAGAGAGAACTTTGTCATTTACGGCCTTTGATGTGTTGCCATAGATGGTCGTGTCATCAGCATAGATGTCAACGAATGATGACATGTGTGGCCCCCGACAGATCACCGACTCTCAATGTCGTGTGTTGTGGATTTTTCGTTCAACTATTCTTCTTATAGCTGGATCGTAATTTCTCGCTGGCGACTGTCGATGGGAAGACACATGGTTTTTCACAAAGTAGAAATATTAAAATAAAACAAACACGAAAAACACAAACGCCAATGTTTCACATCGATATTTGATGGTTGGACTAGTGTGTGTGTCTTCTTCCCGTTCTATCGATGTTCCGTTCGTCTGTCTCTATTTGTTTCGCACTCAACTCTAAAAACCGTTGTCGCAATCAACTCCTATCTGCCACGAAGGGCATCTAGTTGTCAAGTGTCTCCTCTGCATTGGTATCTGAAGTCGCCCCCATTCCCCGGCCACCCAGAAGCTGCCCTTTCCTTGTCATCTGTAGGCTGGTATTGTCATTGTCAAATCTGCAGGCTTGATCTAAAAATGAATGATTCGCACAAACTGGAATTTTTTAATAAGAGATTCGTTCATTTTTTTCATACGATAATTTGGGATACTATAAGATTCCTACCTTAACAATTTACCAATGGGGACTTGTTCAAAAAATTATCCAGTTAAAGAAATTACCAAAGAAGCAAGTCACAGAACTTCAACCATATTGAAGATAATATCTACAATTTTAGCTTTTAGGTTATTTCTTTCAAAAGCTATCCAATTTAATTCTGGTATTTCTGACGTTAGCAGAATCCTTATCAGGGACATAATCTACAGGGGTAATATGTGGGGAGTTGGGAAGCAAGATGTCGCTTCAGGTTACACTTGAACTTCTGCATGTCAGTACAGTTGGGGAAGCAGGAACCCGGAAGAGAATTCCAAAGTCTAGCGGTTCTGGGGAAGAAACTACTGGAGTAGAAGACTCTCTTACATCTAGGGATCTCTACTGTGAAGGGGTGAGATTTAGCTGCTTGTCGGGTTTGTCAGGGGTATTTACGTCTAGGGGTATGAGTGCTTGCAGTTTGTCAGAGCCTTGACAGGAAATAATAAACACACATTGCTGTTATTATGTAAAACGCTGATGTAAACACCAGTAAATAAAGTTATATCATATGAAACCGTTTGAAGAGACGAAGAGACTTTATTCTCAAGCGTATAGAACGTAAATCAAAAGAAAACTGAAAACGTAAACACAAAATGGAAGGGGCAGGTGACAACTCAAATAATACTGTCCTGCTGAGTTATCTCCCTTGACCGATATGCGATCATAATTCAATACTGGCCTGACGCCTTTTTTTTCTTCTTCTTTTCCCTTATGTCGAGATAAGAGCTCACAGAGCCTGTCACAAATGGTTAGTAACATAGTCTTTCAGGTAAGATCGTTTCGACCTATGTCTGGGGAGATGAGCATGTCTTTAGCTATTGACCGTCAATGAGATGGGGTGTGTTGTGTTTGTTTCGTGGGAGGAATTGACTGGAATCTTCTCCTCAGTCACAATAGAGGGTTGGTTGGTTAGTTGACTGCTTAGTAGTAATCCATTGTTGCTGGCTACACTGCTAATCGTCTCAGGGATGGCAGGCTTGGTATACAAGGGCAAGTCGCTATCTTCCTCATCACTGTCATCTGGATGTTCAAGACTAATCCTCGGGCCGTTACCTGGATGAGAAGGGACCTTGAAGCAATCATCTTTGTGGACCTTGTATGTACAAACACTTAACTGGGAGCCGGCAAACTTTCAAATGTACATCCACTCATCTTGCTTGGATGAAACTAAGTATTGCTCATGTCCTTTATTTTTTGATAGGTCATTGTGAAGATACATAATGTCTCTGGCATTCACATCTATATAAGGCCTATGTGAGCAGTTGGGAGCTTTAGACCACTCACTGTAAACATAGTTGGCCTTATGCCTACAATGCTGCTCTTCTATAAGATCCATATCATTGAAGTGGATGCGTTCATTGGTAAACTAGTCCCTATGATACAAGATTTCTCTGGGGGACAATCCGAGTGGTCCAAACCTACAGTTCAACATGCAACATACTACAGAGAGCGAGAATGTAAAGATCTGTGAATCAGTTGGGTCCAACTTGATGAGTTTTCGCTGGACATCTTGAATGGCCTTACCAGCAATAAGGTTACAATTGACGTTTTTAGGGTTACCTATCTCTATTGAGATATCATGAGTGAGCAGAAACTCATTTAACGGATTTGAAGCTGGGGGCAGCAGGTGGATTAATGATGGGTCTGATAGGCAAACAGGTCTTTAGAATAGCCTCCCGCAATGTGTCCTTTTGCTCATTTGGAATAAGGAGTGCAATTGTATAAGAGCCGTAAGACAAAAATTAGTTGTCTATTTCTCTTGATAATATTAGCAGCAAACCTAAGACCGAGTGCATTTGGGGGGTCTTCACAGGACTGAGGAACAGCTACAAGTGGGGAGTTGCCCAATGAAGCATACTGGTGACATAAGGATACGATTTTATTCATGGCTTCAGCCAGGTCTAAGGCATAGAAATACTGGCACCTGTTGCATCTGGTGTTTGGTAGGGTGTCCCAGCTTAATATGCAGCACCGTCAGTAAGGCATGGAGAGCATGTCACCGGTCAATAATTGCATCCCGTAGTGGGAGGAGGAGAGGATCCTTTCGCCAAACAACTACAAGGCCATCCTGGGCTAATGTGGCAGCCTTAAAGTATCTTTTCATATCCTTAATGCCATTAAGTTGCTTTGATGGGCCAGTTCCCTGCATCAGGTGTGCCCGTGTTCGTCTAAGGTCTGAGCATTCGTTTTGAATTTCTTTCGATGCGGGAAGGCTGCTACACGGGAGGTTTGATGATCCCTTCATTATCTCCACAAGGGAAATCCTAAACACGGAAACCTCCTCCTGCACCTGTAAGAAGGAGCAGATCTGACATGTTTGGTGCCTGCACTCAGGAGCATTACGGTCGGCAAAGTCAGCAGACAAGTTCACTCTGCCTGCAAGATGTTGGACAGAAGCCTGGAAACGCCAGACAGTTGACAGGAATGACGTTTATCTGGGCTGGTTGAGAAATGACCTCGGCAGAGCTTTCCATAGGCCTGAACACAGGGCTTGTTATCGGTGAGGACAGCGGGATGATGTCTTGACTGAATCTGATATGGGCCAAAATGTTTGATTGCTGCAACAATAGCCAATGCCTCGACTTCACATGGCAACCAGGTGGGTTGATGGCCATGTAGTCTCACAGAAAAATGACCACAGAGCAGTAGTCTTCTTCCTCTGTCTGCGTACATCAGGGCACCAATACTGTGTTGTCTGACAGAACCGTCAGTCATGATCCACAACTGGTCGGCAGGGCGATGTACATGAATGGTTTTTGCCAAAGTCAGGTGTTTCTGAGCAGTGAAGAATGTCTTACATAAGTTGTCAGACCAGTTTACAGCATCCTGTGACTCCTTTCCTTCTTTTTAGTGTTTTTATTTACTGTAACATGTTTATTCAGCTCAAAAAACACAGTGTTTACCGATGTATTGGAAAGTTAAAAATGGCGTCCGACACTGTCTTTGACACAGTAAGTTTGAGAAAAGGAATTAAAAATAAAGAACTAGACAAAATACTATTAAAAACCCACCAAATATATGTCAGCCTATGTCACGGTAACATATATTGAGCGAGTTTCTAACAGTATTTTGTCTAGTTTTTTATTTTTAACTCCCTTTCCCAAACTTACCGTGTCAAAGAGAGAGTTTCGGTCGCTATTTTTAACTTTCCAATACATCGGTAAACATTGTATGTTTTTCGAGCTGAATAAACATTTTACATTGAATAAAAACACTAAAAAATATTCAATTAGGTAGAAAAGTAACTTATCTTGCCGTTGATAACATTTATTTGTTATATATTTGTTTTTTGACAACTTTTTCGAATCTGTGTGTACAGTAATACAAACCTCAGAACCCTAACTCGGCGTACTGTATCGTGTGCACCCAAACGAAAATGAAAACCCAAAAATTATTGTTGAGCAAGGAAGGAAGCGAAAAATGAAATTTAGGTACTTGTACAGTTTAATCCAGACATTAAAAAAATGAAAATATCGGAAAAGGGTTATATTGTACGTATCCGTTTTGAACTGAAGATCCCCGGAAAAAAAATTTCACTTAATTTGATCGAGTAGTTTTTTTTTGTTTGTTTGTTTGTTTTTTTACAGCGGAAAATCACGTTTTTATGAGAGCGCGTTGAAGGCAGACATCTTGTTTTTTTTTTTGTTTTTTTTTTTAATTTTGTTTGAAGTTTACAAACGCCACGGGTAGATAACTCCATGTAAATCGCCGACACTCCCTCCCCATCTTTAATAACTAGCTTTTCTTCCTAAAAATCGAACCTTTTGCTCGGTATCATAACAAATTGTTTTTTCGCTGTAAAACAAAAACTACTTGAGTGAATTTTTTTTTTTGAGAACTTTATTCCATAACAGATACGTACAATTAAAACTCTTTTCGATATTTTCATTTTTTAATGTCTTGATTAAACTGTACAATTACCGAAATGTATCATAACAAGAAAAAAAAAAGGTTACTCTTGGGTTTCCAGTTCAGCGTTAAACTTATAAAGCGAGCCAGCTTGCAAAAAGATAAAATTGTGGAGTAACCTTGTGGTGTCACTCTTACTTTTTATAAATAGATATCTGGCCAGGTATTGGTTAATATACGCCGGACGAATGCCAGGCTTCTTTACCCACTGTTTTATATCGAGCCACAAGCGTTTGATATTCTGCGTGTGCACAGAAGCAAAGCATCCCGACGGTCAATAAAATTTTGTGAATGGTTTATAGTGTGATCCGGCGCGCGGCGCGGCGCGCTGCCTGCACTCTGCACTCTGCACGCCTGTGCAACTCTCTTCCGTTTGTTTACCTGTTTCCCACCTGACTACAACTTGGATGTCTTCAAGTCCAACATAAACAAATTCCTGATAAACCGCCCCCTTAAGTAAGACACTTTATCAAATCTCCAATACTAACGATTACTACGATATTATCCCATTGATTTACTGTACACGCAATAACCCTTATCCCCGAGTGGCTTCCGAGCCTTGATAAGTGGTGACTACCATGTAAAAAACAAAACGAAAAACAAACAAAAAAAAAAAAACACCGATTTTTTATTACTAAAAGGGGAACACAATAGTTGTTCTACTCGATGAATTTTCGTAATTTTTGGATATGTTACTATTTTCGACATGGCAATTAAGTACGTGCTATTGTTATTGTTTGCTTGAAACGATATATTTAAAAAATCGAATTGTCGACGATATCTTAAGCATCTTAAAAAAAATATTGTGTGTTATTATGATTTTCTGATATTTATTTAATTAAATAGATGTATAACAAAAAATTTCTCGACAACAAATAAATAAATAACACGCATTCATTGTGACATTTTCGATTCATTGTTGTGGCATTTTCGATTCGGTCCTGAAATTGCATTTCTCCTCGTTATGTACTTTCCAAATGTCCAAACTGAAAACTAAAAACGCGTTTCCTTCGTAGTAATGAATGCACGCACAACAAGTGCCTTTTCTTTTGGTAATGACACTTTCATTTATTTCAACAATTACGCTACTATTTCTTAATTTGATAGGGTTTGCTAATAATTGCTCGTATGATATTCGTACTAGTCACGAGATGAAGATAAAATTCCAAAAATCACGTAATTTGATCAAATAGTTTTTTTTATTCTTTTTTTTTGTAAATTTTTTACTTACTTGCCACCTTAATTACCTTTAAAATAACGTTCGGGACAAGATCAAAGTGTAGTATCTGTTCTTCAGATGCTGCACTTCTATTTCTTGTTCTCTTTCGGTGGAGGAGAAATCCTTCACGACTGAGACAATTTTTATTTTTGTACCTTTTCTCCACGTTAAAAAACGACCCTGGTGTCTAACTCTGTCCCGTGGGCGTGGGGAGGCATAGTAAATAGGTACCTTTAAAATAACGACTTAAATAAGTTTTCGTGTATGCTGAAAACGGATATCGCATTTAAATTTGTCGCAAACAAGTAGTTTTCCGGATATGAGGCAATGTAATTCCTTTTGTTATCGCTGGTGGCCATTTTTGTACACGCAAGCGCGTGCATATTTAGACGATTTTAGAGTTTTCACTTATTTTAAAGTATTTATTCAGTTCGAAAAACAAGCAGTGTAGTGTTACGCGAGAACAAGAAACAATGGCGGACATGAGAGAGTGCCATCTTTGGAGTCTCGATAATCGCTCAAAAATAGAAAATTAAAATACTGATAGAAACCCACTGAATAAATGTTACTTTGACCTTTGTTAGCTTTATTCAAGTTCAGTCCGTGGTTGTTTACAAAGAATTACTTTCGTTTTGTTCGGATCATTCTGCTTCTTCACGCTGAATGCCCCGGAAAAGTTCTTCTCGTTATTTATAAGTTAAAAAAAAAAATGTTATTCTGAAAAGCAGCCGAGTTCGTTGGCTTATTTTAAAACTAGTAAACATTAATCAGAAGGAACTTTTTTTAGGGCATTCAGCGTGAAGCAGAACGGTCTGCACAAAACGAAAGTAAATTCTTAGAAAAACAATCACAGGCCATTCAACAAAGCCCATTTATTTGTTATATACTTTTTTTTTTTTTTACCACTTTTTCATTTTGTTGTCTATATGCCTGAACCCCATTCTTAAGATGGGAGGGATTGATTTTTCGCTAACTATTCTGTACCTTCGCCCAAGTTCCATCCACCGTCTTGTCCATTTCAAAAAAAGGTAAAAAAAAAAAAAAAAAAAGGAAACGGCGGCGGCGGCTGTCGGGCAATTGTCCTCCTTCCGCCTTTGAACGGGTGTCGCTAAGCTCGATAAATGCTCTCCTACTTCCTGTGGAAATCTTTCTTTTGTCAATTGTTTTGCCGTCGATTTCTCAGCCGATCCTCTCTTTGCTTTCTCTTCCTGCTTTTTTATCACTTTCATCTTTTCCTTGTGATCTTCATTCAATTTTCAGTTCAAAGCAAAAAAGATTTTTAAAACATCACGTTAGCTCCGATGGCTACCTGGATTATCTCCCTTGGCTCACAAAAATATTATTTTCTTCGAAAATGTCACCTTTTCTTACTTTTTAAATAAATAAATAAAATAGTTCAGTTTCAGAATTTTTTTAGGTGAATATGAAAAAAAAATTTAAATTGGCTCAGTCTAGAAGGATTTCTCCTCCACTGACTAAGGGTAGAAAAGATGGAGTATAGTATCTGAACAGATACTACACTTTGATCCTAAAAGGATAGAAACCAGATTTGCTGGGATACTATGTAGGGAGTTGGGTAGCGAGATGTCTGTTCACATTACACTTGAACTTCAGCATGTCAATACAGCCAGGAAAACAGGGGCCTGGGAGAGAATTTCAAAGTCTAGCAGTTCGAGGGGAAAGCTATTTGAATAGAAAGATTTATGGCATCAATGGGTCTCTACAGTATAGGGGTGGGATTTTGTTGCTTGTTTGGTTTGTCGGGGGGGATTTATGTCGAGGAGGTAATAGTGCTTTGAGTTCGTCCGAGCACTTACCACTAAAACAGGGATGCCACATGATCAGCAAATATACCAATCCTAGAGACAATTTTATCAGGGAGATCGTTTATGAATATCAGGAATAATAATGGTCCGAGAATGACCTCTGTGGCTCACCCGCATTTATATCATGTTGTTCAAAGGTACGACTATCAAGGACAACAGGGATTTTTCTATCATCTAAGAAGGATTTCAATATGTTAAGTATTCGTCCAGTAATATCATACAATTTTATTTTAGTGAATCGTGCCAAACCATATCAAAGGCTTTAGATATGTCTAGGGCTACTGACCTAGCCCTCCCCTGCCTTATCCATCTTATATTAACGTTCCAACTGATGTAACTTCCAACCTTCTTCAGGTGCATCTTGTTAAACTTAGAAATCTTTATGGTGAACTCCAGAATCTGTACAGAATGAAATAAAGGGTTCCATATGAAATTCAACATTTTGCGTTCAACAAAATGCATCTGAAGAAGGTTGAAGGTTACAACAGCTGAAATGTTGTTAGAATAACGTCCAAGATGAGAACAGTAAAGAATCCACCATCGCTGAAATTTTGTGTCCCTATGCCTATTTTTACAAATATTTTAATGGTGAATGCTCTGACGAACTGGAAGCATTTGTACCCCCTCAACGTAAATAGCCCCAACTAACTCGACAAGCAGCAAAGTCCCACCTTACACTGTAGAGATTCCTACTCTAATAGTTTCTTCCCTAAAACTGCTAAACTTTGGAATTCCCTCCCAATTTCCTGCTTCCCTGATTGTACTGATACGCAGAAGTTCAAGTGCTTCATGTAGCTTTGTGTTGCACGTCTGGGTCTATATATATTCTTGTGTATGTGGTATCTATAATTGTGATATGCCCATGTCTGTCTTTGTGTGTGCTCATGTGTGTATACAGTTGTGTGTGCATGCGTGTGTGTGTGTGTGCGTGCGTGTGTGTGTGTGTGTGCGTGTGTGTGCACATGTGTGTGTGTGCGTGTGTGTGTGCGTGTGTGTGTGCGCGTGTGTGTGTGTGTGTGTGTGTGTGTGTGTGTGTGTGTGTGTGCGTGTGTGTGTGTGACATATAAGAAGATCTTAAGACGTACCTTTTTCTCTGTTCTTGGTCGGTGCCCTCTCGTGACTATTCATGCCTCATGCCTACTCCCTAAAAACACGACGATTTTATTGTTTGAAGAAGTCTTTATTTGGATTCCATCATTGTTAGGACTTTTGCATCGCTGAATCAATTCAGATCTCTTTTCTTTCTATGTCTTTTCATCTTGAATCAAGATGATCTCGTATGACTGACTGATTCTAGTCTTACTAAAGAATTCTATACGATTCCCTGTTAACTAACTGGATAGAAACGCATGTGCGTTGCCTGATTATTTTATGTGGGGGAGGGAATCCCTGTTAACCGGCTTGCACTCAAAACACACTGACCTGCTTCGTGACCCCTTGCTAGCATGCTGGTGCACGTGTTGTCGATGGGTTTGAAACCCATCACTCAACTTTTCGACCAATTTTTTCTGATCCCAGGCGATGCCGAGTGTTCTGCTAGGAAACATTCCATGAATTGTATCCAATCCAGAGCCATGCCGCGTAATCTGCTAGTACATATTTCATGCTAGTGCTATGTCATACAATCCCAGGCGACGCTGAATATTTTGCTAGTACATATACACCTTGCTCCAAGCTAATACCGCATTATTGATACACAACGTTTGGTCTTAAATAATAGCCAAGTGACAAAATGTCTTGTTTGGGGCAAAAGTAAGGAAAAAATGATTGTCAAATGTTTTGGGGAGGCCGAAGAAGATTCAAAGGGAGGTACGTCACATGTACAGGAAGCAGATAATTTTAGTGATTTATTAGAAAAAAATAACGATTGTTTTACATTCTACGAGTCTAATTGTTAGTGTCCAACATTTGCAGCTGTAGATGAGAATTGATCATATATACATATATATATTATATATATATATGTATATATGATCAATATATAAATATATATATATATTATATATATGTCTTCAAGATTCTGATTTTTTGTGCTCGGTTTTATGCTTCTGTTTGTGAAGATGCACTTCATAGTGTTAAAAGAGGATTTTGTCATCACGATTCTTTTCTTGATTCTTACAACACTTTTACCATCAGCTGTAATAGTGCAACGCAAGTATTTGAATGCATCAACTTGTCGAATGGTCTCATCTTTCCATTTTATGTTACACTTTGGAAAATCTTTTAGAAGCAGCAGAGATTTGGTTTATGAGGAGAATTCTAAAAGTCTCATGGTCAGAAAGACAAAGAAACCATGCGTAAGGCAGATACAACAGATCACTTCTAAATACCATCCATGTCATACAGTTTAATGTCTCTCGACATATAATGTGGGCAGATGGATTGGAAAAATCGTCGGCAAAAAAAGTAGAAGATGGAGAACAAAGTTCGCATACAGTCTCAACAAGATCATGAGATGCACATCCATAGATGCACAACCATAGATGCACAACCATAGATGCACATTAGGACAAAATGCAGACACAACTAGAGAGATATGATCATTGATGTCTGCGAAAGATCTGATACATGAATAAGAAGAATTGTATTTTATACTTGTAACGCACACCAAAAAAAGGTCCATGCATTACAAAATTAGTCCAAGCCGATCGTTCTTCTAGTATATTTGAAATGATGCGTCTTATGGAATTCCATGTTTTAGGAACTAGTTCTCTAACCCGTCAATATCATCATCACTGTCTATACATTGACCTGTAACCTCCGACCTTCAAATGTATATTATTGAAGTCAGGAATCTTTTAGTAAAACTTGTACATCTGTATGGAATTTCGAATAGAATCCTTTATTTGATCCATGGAAGTAGAATGCTCTCGTTCTGTCAGCCACGGCCAGATAAAAGCTTTAAGTAATTCACATTTGCATTCTTCGTATCGCCTATACTGAGGATTGAACCTTCAACCTGCAGAAGAGTGTCATTTAAAATGAAATTTTACTTAGTAGTTTATCCATTACACCATGAGTCATAGCGGATAAAGTAATGCAAATAATACAAATTATCCAAAATTTAGAAACATGAAAACCAAGAGATTAAGTAATTTGTAGTCATGGAGAGATATTAACCTTGTAGAATGATTATGAGCAACAGATTTATAAGTGATGACATTATTTTTAGAAATTGGAAATCATGTCTTTTCTAAATCAACAAATGAGTTAAGAATAGACCAGCTGAAGTACCTGTCAACGTTGGGTTTCTCAAACGTTTCTCTTCTGCACGTCAGTTCAAAAGAAATATGAACAATAATCATTGTCGTCATCATTGCCGTTGTCATTATTGTTCTTCTTTTCCTATTTGTTTTTTATTTATTTATTTTTTGTTTGTCATACTGTTCCTCTTCTGACAATGACTGCTCTGTTGATGATGCTATATCCGGCAGTATTGCTAATGTATTACAACTTCTTCTGTTTTTTATGACTTTAATGTTCATTATTCTGACTGGCTCCCTGACTCTAATCGCACAGATCTTGCACATGAAATCTGTCTTAACTTTTCTCTGTCTCGAGTTGTCACCTTTCCCACACGATTTTTCTCATAATGACCTTCATCAACCATCTTTACTTGATTCTTTTTCTTATTTCTGTTCTTGAATCATGTTTTATTTCCTCTTTTCCTCCATTGGATTCTTCTGATCATGTTGTTGATGTTGAGATCGATTTTTCTGTTGTCTTCAATTGATCCTCTATTCCATAGAAAGACGTTTAACTACAAAAGGGTTGATTGAGATGGGCTTCACAGCTTCCTATGTGATGTACCATAAGGTCCTATTTTTGGTATGTCCGTTAGTCATACTGATAAAGAAATGAATGGATTTTTTTGGAATTTACACGTTCATTACTTAAACAAAACCTCATTCTCTTCCCTGGTTTTCATTTGTTTGTGTTTCTGCTATTGCCCATCGTAACAATTATTTTAACCAAACCTGCAAGAGAGCAATTTCTTGGGCCAAGTCTAGATATTCTCAAAAGATTTGTAATTCTATTTCATCTCAAAAGGTTGGTTCTTGCGATTTTAGGAGAATCTATAATAGTGTGGTTAATAGTAGCAAGTCTGCTATTCCTCCTCATTTTAATGGTCTTCAGGTTATTTCATCTTTTAATGATAAAGCTGATTTCTCCTTATCTTTTTGCTAACAATTCTTTTATCAATGAATCTGGTGCTGTTCTTCCTGATTTTCCTTTGAAAACTGATCAATCTCTTAATTCTGTAATTATCACCCAAAGCTAGTTGCTAAGATTCTTTCTTCTCTTGGCCAGTCTAAATTTTCCAATTTTGATTTAATTGCTGTTGTTGTTCTAAAAAATTGTGCTCCTGAACGTGCAATTATTCAATCTCTGTTTGTCTTTTCTGCCCCTGAAAGGAGTCCTCAAGTGCTCTTATCTTTAAAAATGCTGGTGGTCAATCTAACCCAAGTATCGTCCTGTTAGTATCTTCTCTGTTATTAGCAAAGCTTTTGAAAAGTTGGTCAACGACAAGTTTGTTTTCATTCACTTGCTGATTTTTTAATTTTGACTGAACAGATCTGTCAATTTTGGGAAAGAGTAAAGCCATTGCGTGTGACATTTCAAAGGCGTTAAACAAAGTGTGCCATTCTTGTCTTCTATACAAACTCCCAGATTATTGTATTAGTGATACAGTTCTTAACATTATTAAGTTTTTCTTTCTGATTGAAGCATGCGAGTAACTCTAGATAGTATTGCAGTCTTGATCTTCGAACCCAGATTACAGTGTAGTATCTGTTTTGATGCTACATTTCACCTTTTCTGTCCTCAGTCAGTGGAGGAGAAATCCTTTATGACTGAGACAATTTTTATTTTTGTTCCTATCCAGAGTTTTCCTTTTTTGGAAGCTGGATTTTCCCCACATTAAAAACCGACCTTGTGTCTAACTCTGCCCTCGTGGGGAGGCAAGTAAATAAGAATTCTAGATAGTATCTTTTTATTTTTTTCTATCAATGCTGTTCCTCAAAGTTCTATTCTAGGCCTAACACTGTCTTTTCTCTACATCAATAATCTTCCAGAGAATATTATTCAAAAGATTAACATCTATACTAATGATAAAGAGACCATTCTCTATTCTGGGGTTGCATCTCGCCCATCTCCCTAGGATGTTAAAATATGTAGCTGATCTAGAAGTTGACTTGGATTCGGTTGTGAATTAATTTTTTGTTTAAAAAAAACAAATGAATAAATTAAACCCCAATTATGTGGCAAAAAGAATTTAATAAATTTCATTTAGTTTTTTGTTTTTTAACAAGGGAGTCACCACCTATCATGGCTTGAAGGCCACTCGAGGATAAGGATTAATGAGTGTACGGTAATCACCGGGACAAGAATGTAGTCATTATTAGTGGTGGAAATTGATCATTTAAGGGGATAGCTCAACAAGAACTTTTTTACATTGGATTTGAAGACAACCATATTGTAGTCAGCTGGAAAGTAGACACGCGGAACAGAGTTCTACAAGCGGATAGTTCTAGGAAATAAACTTTGTTCATGGAGTTTGCATTAAGATTTAGGTACAGATAGCGAATGGGAGAAAGTGTTGATAGTGGTTGTAGCTAGACGAGTGTTTTTTGTGAGTTTGGCAAGGGGATTAAGACTCAGCTTATGTCTTTCAATCGTAGGTGTGTCCCTTTTCTTCCTGAGATGCTCATGGATGCCTTTGCTCTTAATGAGAAACAACCTTGAAAACGTCTTGATCTTTTTTCTCATCTAATTTTTCGTGGAGTTCAAACATTAGATCCATTGCTCTTTTTCATAAAGTTGGTTCTCTGTATTGCTCTAAACACTTTCTTAGACTTTTGTAAATAATTATAAATAGTTAATAACCTTGTGTTTGGTTAAAACATTTTTAATACTTATAAATAGTTGTGAATGGTTATTAATAATTAATAGATTTGTGAATAGTTATAATAGTTAATAATCCTTGCAAATAATAAACCCAAACAAAGCATATCACCATTTGAACGTAAGGGGCTACTATTTAGGTCCATGCATAGGAAAGATTAACAAAATGTTGGTTTACGTTACATTTAAGCCTGTATCTTCAGACAGCCTGATTTGGTAGCACCAGGTATTACCACTCTGGGCCAAAGTGGACCTGGAAGCAATGGTAATTAAGCAGCAACTCTTCATTCTCCACAGCCCCTAAATAAGGCCTCATCACTGGATGCATTTTAAGGTCATATCCAGGACGGAATTACCTTCAGGACAGATATTATTTCATTTTTTTCGCATTGTCATAATGAGAACATAAAAAGCAGTTTGGTTCCATCCAATGATGAAAGAAATGATATGTTTCCACATCATTGCTTATAGATTCCAGAGTTTGCCTTCCTGAAGAAGGTCGGAGGTTGCCAAATTTTCACAAAAAACACTCGACTAGTTACAACCCCTATATACGATTTCCCCAACTCTCTATCTGTGCTTAAAACTAAACGCAGATTCTATGAATAAAGCTTCTTTCCCAGAACTGCATACCTGTGGAACACTGTTCTGCTGTCCTGCTTCCTAGTTGAATACAACCTAGTAGCCTTCAAATACAATGTAAACAAGTTCTTGTTGAGTCGTTCCCATAAATAATAATATTCTACCCAATTTACACTATTAATGATTAATATATCCTTGAGTGGCCTTCAGGCCTTGATAAGTGGTGATTCACAGTTAAAAAAAAACAAAAAACATTATGAGAATAGCATTCAAGATGAAAATAGTAGACTAAATAATCCAAATCACGCAAACACGTTTTTGTATTCGTTATTATTGTATTTTTGTATTCGTTATTATTGTATTTTTGTATTTGTTATTATTGTATTTTTGTATTCGTTATTATTGTATTTTTGTATTCGTTATTATTGTATGTTTGTATTCGTTATTATTGTATTTTTGTATTCGTTATTATTGTATTTTTGTATTCGTTATTATTGTATTTTTGTATTCGTTATTATTGTATTTTTGTATTCGTTATTATTGTATTTTTGTATTCGTTATTATTGTATTTTTGTATTCGTTATTATTGTATTTTTGTATTCGTTATTATTGTATTTTTGTATTCGTTATTATTGTATTTTTGTATTCGTTATTATTGTATTTTTGTATTCGTTATTATTGTATTTTTGTATTCGTTATTTTTGTATTCGTTATTATTGTATTTTTGTATTCGTTATTATTGTATTTTTGTATTCGTTATTATTGTATTTTTGTATTCGTTATTATTGTATTTTTGTATTCGTTATTATTGTATTTTTGTATTCGTTATTATTGTATTTTTGTATTCGTTATTATTGTATTTTTGTATTCGTTATTATTGTATTTTTGTATTCGTTATTATTGTATTTTTGTATTCGTTATTATTGTATGTTTGTATTCGTTATTATTGTATTTTTGTATTCGTTATTATTGTATTTTTGTATTCGTTATTATTGTTATTTTGTATTCGTTATTATTGTATTTTTGTATTCGTTATTATTGTATTTTTGTATTCGTTATTATTGTATTTTTGTATTCGTTATTATTGTATTTTTGTATTCGTTATTATTGTATTTTTGTATTCGTTATTATTGTATTTTTGTATTCGTTATTATTGTATTTTTGTATTCGTTATTATTGTATGTTTGTATTCGTTATTATTGTATTTTTGTATTCGTTATTATTGTATTTTTGTATTCGTTATTATTGTATGTTTGTATTTGTTATTATTGTATTTTTGTATTCGTTATTATTGTATTTTTGTATTCGTTATTATTGTATTTTTGTATTCGTTATTATTGTATTTTTGTATTCGTTATTATTGTATTTTTGTATTCGTTATTATTGTATTTTTGTATTCGTTATTATTGTATTTTTGTATTCGTTATTATTGTATGTTTGTATTCGTTATTATTGTATTTTTGTATTCGTTATTATTGTATTTTTGTATTCGTTATTATTGTATTTTTGTATTCGTTATTATTGTATTTTTGTATTCGTTATTATTGTATTTTTGTATTCGTTATTATTGTATTTTTGTATTCGTTATTATTGTATTTTTGTATTCGTTATTTTTGTATTTTTGTATTCGTTATTATTGTATTTTTGTATTCGTTATTATTGTATTTTTGTATTCGTTATTATTGTATTTTTGTATTCGTTATTATTGTATTTTTGTATTCGTTATTATTGTATTTTTGTATTCGTTATTATTGTATTTTTGTATTCGTTATTATTGTATTTTTGTATTCGTTATTATTGTATTTTTGTATTCGTTATTATTGTATTTTTGTATTCGTTATTATTGTATTTTTGTATTCGTTATTATTGTATTTTTGTATTCGTTATTATTGTATTTTTGTATTCGTTATTATTGTATTTTTGTATTCGTTATTTTTGTATTCGTTATTATTGTATTTTTGTATTCGTTATTATTGTATTTTTGTATTCGTTATTATTGTATTTTTGTATTCGTTATTATTGTATTTTTGTATTCGTTATTATTGTATTTTTGTATTCGTTATTATTGTATTTTTGTATTCGTTATTATTGTATTTTTGTATTCGTTATTATTGTATTTTTGTATTCGTTATTATTGTATTTTTGTATTCGTTATTATTGTATGTTTGTATTCGTTATTATTGTATTTTTGTATTCGTTATTATTGTATTTTTGTATTCGTTATTATTGTTATTTTGTATTCGTTATTATTGTATTTTTGTATTCGTTATTATTGTATTTTTGTATTCGTTATTATTGTATTTTTGTATTCGTTATTATTGTATTTTTGTATTCGTTATTATTGTATTTTTGTATTCGTTATTATTGTATTTTTGTATTCGTTATTATTGTATTTTTGTATTCGTTATTATTGTATGTTTGTATTCGTTATTATTGTATTTTTGTATTCGTTATTATTGTATTTTTGTATTCGTTATTATTGTATGTTTGTATTTGTTATTATTGTATTTTTGTATTCGTTATTATTGTATTTTTGTATTCGTTATTATTGTATTTTTGTATTCGTTATTATTGTATTTTTGTATTCGTTATTATTGTATTTTTGTATTCGTTATTATTGTATTTTTGTATTCGTTATTATTGTATTTTTGTATTCGTTATTATTGTATGTTTGTATTCGTTATTATTGTATTTTTGTATTCGTTATTATTGTATTTTTGTATTCGTTATTATTGTATTTTTGTATTCGTTATTATTGTATTTTTGTATTCGTTATTATTGTATTTTTGTATTCGTTATTATTGTATTTTTGTATTCGTTATTATTGTATTTTTGTATTCGTTATTTTTGTATTTTTGTATTCGTTATTATTGTATTTTTGTATTCGTTATTATTGTATTTTTGTATTCGTTATTATTGTATTTTTGTATTCGTTATTATTGTATTTTTGTATTCGTTATTATTGTATTTTTGTATTCGTTATTATTGTATTTTTGTATTCGTTATTATTGTATTTTTGTATTCGTTATTATTGTGCTTTGCCAACACAAATTCACAAATTATGATTCACATGTCGACAGCATCTCTATTCACTGGAAACATATTATATTCAGCAAGTAAAGGTTAAAGGTTATCCTTTTCATTATTATGTACACAGCCCAAGGTATATCACTGGTGACCATGCAATAACTGCAGGTGTTAGTATAATTTGAAAATACTTGGCCCAAATTGACATGAATGGCTTTTATCTCATCCTGCTTTGACAAGCTTCTGGGGCTGATCTTCACTCCTGACCTGAAATAATAGACTTACACCAAATCTGTTTCAAAACTTGTTGGAAAAATGATTGCATCCTTTTACTGTTCAAGAAGGTATCTAACTCCTAATGCAATCCTCTACTTGTGTAAGAGCCAAATACAGGGTGTCCCAATAAAATGTATACATTCTAAATGACCATAAAACCAACATTTATTATAAGAAAGAAAAGTTTCATACATCAAAATACTGTGAACAAATATAGAAACCAGATAATTATCGAAAGTGTTCAAATTATTGGCCATTGTAGTTCCTGAACATCTTAAAACGCTCACTGATTGAATCGAAAACGTTCCTAATCAGTTCAATTGGTATGTTGACACATCTTCTTTCAATGGTTGCTTTCAACTCATTCATTGTAGCTCGCTTTGTGGTGTGAACCATGTGTTTAACATACCTCCATCCACCCACCCACCAAAAAAGAGAAAAGTCCATTGGGGGAGGGGTTGGATCCGGTGAGCATGGACAGATACTTCCTCTTCGTCCTAACTATCTGTTTTGCAGTTGACTATCAAGATATTCTCTTACCTCATGATGATAGTGGGGAAGTGCTCCATCCTGCTGGAAGTGCTATTCTTTATTACTAAACATCTCTTGGGAGAGTGGTATAGCATATTTATGTAGCAAGTTGAGATAATTTAAAGAGTGTAAACATTTTATTGGGACACCCTGTATATATTAAAATTAAGTACTGCGGCACATCTGGGGAGGAATAGCTTGGAGCACCCTTTCTTGCCTTACCTAGGTGATGCCCTTTTCTCCTCCTTGCAACCCCTTTCTCACAGAAGAGATGTTGCAAGTCTCTCTCTACTTTATCATTTTCATAGCAAGTGCTCAACTGAGCTTCAATCTATGTTCCTCTCCATAAAACGTTCACAACAAGCACTCATCTAGCTACAACCACTGTCAACGATTTCCCCTACTCTCTATCTGTGTCTTAATCTAAATCCAAATTTCATGAACAAAGTTGCTTTCCTAGAATTGCCCGCTTGTGGAACTCTGGTCTACTGGTCTGCTTTCCAACTGACTACAACAAGATTGTCTTAAAGCCCAATGTAAACAAGTCCTTGTTGAGCCGTCTCTTTAAATAATCAAATAAAACCCAATTCCCACCACTACCGATTACTACACCGTTGTATCGCTGACTACCTTACACTGAGTAACCTTTATCCTCAAGTGGCCTTTGTGCCTTAATAAGTGGCGGCTCTCTTGAAAAAAATAGACCTACAAAAAATATCAGTTTCAAATGATGATACAATTGGAGCACAGGAAGGAGCACGTGCTATTGTGATTACAAGAATTAAGTTAAGATGAAGTAAGTTCAGGGAACTCATGCCATTATTAACTAGCGAGGGATTCCGACTGTCAACTGAGGGAAAAGTCTTTCAGGCATGTCTACACATTGTGGTGATGAATGTAAGTGAAACTGGGCCAGTGAGAGTTGAGGACAGACGTTGCATGGAGAAAATGATACAATGGATGTGTAATGTGAGTCTTGAAATAAGGAAGATTAGTGTGCAGAACAGGAAACTTTGATGGTATGGCCATCTTGAAAAAAATGAAGTTCTTGGGTTAGTAGGTGTAGAACAGTTGAGGTAGTAGGTTCAATTCATAGTAGAAGGATAAGGAAAACGTGGAAGAGAGCAATATGGATGGACGTGAATGAAAAGCGATAAATCAAAACTGGTCCAACAGATACCAGCATGTAAAATGGACGTTAAACTGAATATTATTATTTGCGCTCACTTTCCATCCTCTTTAACACTTCTCGACTATTTGATGTGGTGCCAGTCGATACCAACATTACAATTTTTTTTTTTTTTAATTGAATGGTGTGGATAGTTAACTAACAATTTTGCAGTTTCAGTTTTCTTGGTTCTATGTGGTGTTCTATCTTTTTGTTTTACTTTTGTTGTAGTTTTTAAGTGGTTGGTCAGTGTTTGCAGCTAATGTGGATTAGTTTTCGCATTCAAGGGTTTTCTTTAAAATTTTATCTGTTTTAAGCATTAATGTGTGTTGTATAATCTCAGTCTTCCGTTGGATTCCGATTTCTCAAAAAAATTTTTTTTCAAGTTTTTTGGCACTGTTCCTAGTGCTCCTACAATTATTGGTATTAAATTGATTTTATTCAGGTTCCATATTCTTTTTAGTTCTCTGGCAAGTTCCACATATTTGTTTCATTTTTCTGTCTTATCTTCACCCTGTGGTTTGCTGGGATGTCAAAATCTACAATTTGGCAGCTTCTTTTCTTTTTGTTAATTATTATGACGTCTGATCATTTTGCTTGGATGAGTTTAAGTCTTGCTTGAATATTGGATCGTCTGATTGTTGAATATGTAAAAACATATTTTTAGAATTTCATCTTACGTTGCTCTACTGGCGAACATGAAACTCAAACTAAAATACGCTTCATTTGCCTTTCGACTAAGATCAAAGTGTAATTTCTGTTCTGTCCAAAGATGGTATAATAATAATTTGAGTCTGCATCTGCAACACTCGTCCATAAAATGTGAATAAATTAGCAACTCCTCATAACCAGATATTTTCCGAAATCACATTAACTATATGATTTAGATAAGTATGTTTCAGTTTGAATGAAGGCGAAACAAATAATATTGTGGGGTATGCTTTCGCATCAGACATTAGTAGACTGAAAATATTTTTAACCACCGATATCCATGAAAAATAACATCCTACCTGAGAATTCTTCCTTCAAACTCCTTGGCCTAACATTCACAGGCAATGTGAACTGGGACAAATACACTGAGGACATTGTGAAGACTGCTGCTATCTATCATGGCAGGTGCTCGTCTGAGCTCCAATCCCTTGTCCCCCCTCGCCAATCTTTCACGAGAAACACCCGTCTGGCTGAAACTACTGTCAATAATTTTCCCCACTCTTTATCTGTGCCTAAATCCAAATGTAGATTCCATGAGCAAAGCTTCTTTCTTAGAACTACACGCCAGTGGAACTCTCTGCCGCTTGCCTGTTTCCCACCTGACTACAACTTGGACGTCTTCAAGTCCAACATAAACAAACTCCTGATAAACCGCCCCCTTAAGTAAGACACTTTATCAAAAAACCCAATACTAATGATTACTACAATACTATCCCATTGATTACTGTACACGCAACAACCCTTATCCCTGAGTGGCTTTCGGGCCTTGATAAGTGGTGACCCCCATGTAAAAAAAGAAAAAAGAGCTAGTAGACTACTTACACCTGAAAGTATTCTGTACCTCTACAAGGCCACTAAGTATTATGCTGGTGCATCTACCACTAGTCTCTCCCTCTTGGATAGTGTCTTAAAAAGAGTCTTCAATCTAATATGTCCCACTTTGTCAACTAAGCTCTAACCCCTGTCCCATCACCGCAATGTTGCATCTCTGTGCATGTTTAACAAATATTTTAATGGAATGTGCTCTGATGAACTCGTTGCACTTGTGCCCCCTCAACATATATATCCCAGACAAATCTACTTAGCAACAAAATCTCACCCCTTCACTTTTTAAATACCATAAAGCTTTCTACTCTATCAGTTTCTTCCCTCGAACAGCTAGACTTTGGAACTCCCTTCCTGCTGCTTGCTTCCCTGACTGTACTGATATGCAAAAGTTTAAATGTAATATAAACCAACATCTTGTGAATCTTTCCTAGACATGATCCCAAATAGTAGCCCTTACGTCCAAGTTGCGATATGCCTTGTTAGGGGTGAACGTGAGTAAAAAAAATAATATATATATATATGGCAGCAATGCCCAACAAATGAAGGATAAAACTATAGAATTTCCAAAGGCCAGACTAATTATTATTATTTATTCACTAGGAATAGTCACACAGACTATCATCAAAGATTTCTCTTTGAGAACAACTTGTGGCATTCTCTGGAGTCTGAGTGACAACAAATCTCCCCAGACTTCCAGCACTCTCCACTTCTTTCAATAACCTTTGCAGATGAATTTTCGTTATCGCAACAACCGCTTACCATTGATTCCTCATTGGCAGCGACCATTGGTCTTCACTGTAATTTGGATGGCAATAAGCCTCCCCAAGGTCCCAGTCCTTTTTGCACTCATCCAGCGAAGGTCTAATTAGTGCTCTCTTTCTTCGGTCTTTCTATTCTCCTTGACTTGAATTATAAAATTAAAAAATTTTAAAAATTTTATTTTAATGATATCATTTTTTTTAAATTTTATTTTAATGACATCATTTTTTTTTTATTTTAATGATATCATTTTTTTTAATTTTATTTTAATGACATCATTTTTTTTATTTTATTTTAATGACATCATTTTTTAAAATTTTATTTTAATGATATCATTTTTTTACAATTTTATTTTAATGGCATCATTTTTTTTATTTTATTTTAATAACATCATTTTTAAAATTTTATTTTAATGACATATTTTTTTAATTTTATTTTAACGACATCATTTTTTAAAATTTTATTTAAATGACATCATTTTTTTAAATTTTATTTTAATGACATCATTTTTTTATTTCATTTTAATGACATCATTTTTTGTTTATTTTATTTTAATGACATCATTTTTTATTTTATTTTAATGACATCATTTTATTTTATTTTATTTTAATGACATCATTTTTTAAAATTTTATTTTAATGACATCATTTTTTTTTTTTAATGACATCATTTTTTTATTTCATTTTAATGACATCATTTTTTTTATTTTATTTTAATTACATCATTTTTTTTATTTTATTTTAATGACATCATTTTTTTATTTTATTTTAATGACATCACTTTTTTTATTTTATTTTAATGACATCATTTTTTTTAATTTTATTTTAATGACATCATTTTTTGTTTATTTTATTTTAATGACATCATTTTTTATTTTATTTTAATGACATCATTTTTTTAATTGTATTTTAATGACATCATTTTTTTATTTTATTTTAATGACATCATTTTTTTATTTTATTTTAATGACATCATTTTTTTATTTTATTTTAATGACATCATTTTTTTAAATTTTATTTTAACGATAACATTTTTTATTTTATTTTAATGGCATCATTTTTTTTTATTTTATTTTAATGACATCATTATTTTTTTATTTTATTTTAACGACATCATTTTTTTATTTTATTTTAACATCATTGTTTTTAATTTTATTTTAATGACATCATTTTTTTGTATTTTATTTTAACGACATCATTTTTTTCTTTTTATTATTATGACATCATTTTTTTATTTTATTTTATTTTAACGACATCATTGATTTTATTTTATTTTAATGACATCATTTTTTTAATTTTATTTTAACGACATCATTTTTTTTATTTTATTTTAACATCATTTTTTTTATTTTATTTTAACGACATCATTTTTTTAAATTTTATTTTAATGACATCATTTTTTTTATTTTATTTTAATGACATCATTTTTTTAAATTTTATTTTAATGATATCATTTTTTTACAATTTTATTTTAATGACATCATTTTTTTTAATTTTATTTTAATGACATGATTTTTTAAATTTTATTTTAATGACATCATTTTTTTAAATTTTATATAAATGACATCATTTTTTAAATTTTATTTTAATGACATCGTTTTTTTCATTTATTTTAATGACATGATTTTTTAAAAATTTTATTTTAATGACATCATTTTTTTATTTTATTTTAATGACATCATTTTTTTTTTTTATTTTAATGATATCATTATTTTATTTTATTTTAATGACATCATTTTTTTATGCATAGGTAACGTGATAATGTACATAGGAACATAAAGTGGCTTAACATATTATTGATATGATGGTGTTGTTGTTGTTGTTGTTGGTGGTGGTGGTGCTGCTGCTGGTGCTGCTGCTGCTGCTGCTACTGCTGCTGCTGCTGCTGCTGATGATGATGATGATGATGATGATGATGATGATGATTGTTTTTGTTATTGCTGAGCATCATTCATTCATTTCGAATCAGATGATTATTGTTGGCATTCGTTTTCCTGATATCTTAATTAAATTCTTTCTAGAAAGACACTGGGGTACTTATGGGAGGAGCCACGTGAAGGTTGACAACATCCTTAAGTGAAAGTGATTCTGTGGAACAAACTGGATTCAAACATGGCACACCTAGGTTGTCAGTCCCTGTTATTAACCACTTAGCAACTATCATTGCCCTCCTCCCGATGATGATGATGATGATGATGATGATGATGATGATGATAGGAGGAGGAGGAGGAGGATGGGGAGGAACTTATGTTAACAATTCTATCAATTTAAACTGTTTCTAGTCTACCTACAAATTAAAGTTTGTCTCAGTTGAACTAATATAGGCCACAACAGTTTGATCAAATGTGTTAGCAAAAATCTGTGTTCTTTCTTTGAAAAAGAAAAAAAAAAGCACACTCTTTTGTTTAAGTTACGATTCGGGTAAGTAGTTATGCAAGTCTGTTCATTTTTGTGTCTGGATAGTTTTTTTTAGACATGTTTGTTTCGATCAATTCTCTTGTAATGAAACAAAAAAAACAAGCAATAACAATAAAATCCACACAAAGAAATACAACAAATGGTGCAATTTCAAAGACTGGCAATGCCGAATAGAAAAGAGTTTCAAATGTTCTAAAATAAAAAGAGGGGAGATTCTTTGTGATCTGGATTTAATGAATAAATTTTGAGAGCTCAAGTTTGAACAAATAGCTTTATCTGCTGAGACAAAATGTTCTGCTAACTTGGATGATAAAAAGCAGTTCTTTCTATTGTTGTTAAGCATTGAAATCTCAGAGTAATTGCATTTTAAGCTCAAGTCAATTCTAGGTTACATGATGAGTGTCGGCTGAATCTCAGCAGAAGTTGCCAATAGTTCATGAATATTGAGCTAGTGTCATAGCAAAGCGAGACAGTGTGAAGAAACAAAAACTTAAAAATTATTAAGCCTGTATATTATCGTACTAAAGTTTCATTGATCAACATTTGTTTCTCTAAAGCTTTCCTTTTTTTCCCCAAAACAAGGCACATTGCAACACAAGGGCCTATTATTTGGGATCGTGTCTAACAGTAAACTGTGTTTATTCACATTACATTTAAACTTAAGCAGGTTAGTACAATCAGGGAATCAATGCTTAAGCGTCTAATGAGCAGGAACGGTAGAGAGAGGGAGAGATGGAGAGAGGACGTCTTTCTTTGTTGCTTTCAGGGTTCTTTCTACTGATTGAATGTGATTCCCAAAATTAGTTCTTTAGGAGACAGATGAAATCAATGTGTCCCGTACGCTGATTAGTCAGTGTGTAACCAGATCACCTAGCAGAGATATTTCTCTATGAGATAAAATAGGGCTTTATTTATGACTTCCACAAAACTATGAATCCATCTTCATGGGAGTTGACTTAACTCTCTGTTGAGTTTTTAAAGGTTCCGAAAGAAATAAGATAACAAAGATGTGGTTTAAAAAGCTATGATCTACAGAAAGTACAGAAGGAATGCGTTGCCGGAGATACTACCTACATTGGAGACAGCGACTCTCTCTCTTTTCATCACGATTCATAGTGTTATATAATGGGGCCCTCCATTAGTAGACTAGCAGTTTTAGCTAGTACATAGGATATAGATTTTAGAAACGGGTTACATTTTTAGTTTGAGAAGTCATTGAGTTCAAAACCTGTCGAACAAAGCCGCAGATAGTTGGTGTGACAGAAAAGGATCATGGGGTTACGTCAGAGAGGTTAACAGAGAGGTTAACAGAGAAGTTAACAGAGACAGCTAACTGCTTTGTGGGAACGTTATTTGGCAAGATTTATGAGATTACGTTCTGGGATGAGATTTGGAAAGAGAGTTTATTGTGAGTTTACTCTGGGATGCAAGAAAACATACACATGGTTTAAGATGAAGCAGTAATTCAGGACGCCTTCCCCCCCCCCCAAGATGAAGGGTTAGCAGGAGATTTGGCGATGCATCTTCAGACCGCTGCATGAAATCGAATAATTTCAATTGCATGAAAAGAACAGCTAGACTTTGGAATTCCCTTCTTGTTACCTGTTTCCCTGACTGCACTGCTATGCAGAAGTTCAAATGTAACGTAAAGCAACATCTTGTTAATCTTTCTCAGGCAAGATACCTTGTTTGGGTTGAAGGTGCGTAAAAAAAAGAAAGAAAGAAAACACAGTGTGAATATATCATGTGGGTTCAAAAGATGTAGAACCCCAGTGTTATGTAACAGCATGTGTTGTAAAGGCAAAAGGGTTGATATGTAATAACGTGAATGAGTAAAGAACTACACACATTATATATATATATATATATATATATGTATATGTATATATATATATATACATTATATATATATACACATTATATATATATATACACATTATATATATATATATATACACATTATATATATATACATTATATATATACACATTATATATATATATATATATATATATATATATATATATATATATGTATAATGTATATATACACACATTATATATATCTATATATATAAAAATGTAAATTTGGTTCGTTACAAAATAATAAAACCATATTTCTACGTTACCAATTTATTTGAAATTTTCAGACAACCCATCTTTAGAGTCGAGGTATGTTTTTATGTTATTAAAATAAATTTACCTCGCGAATTATTAAAATATTAAATAAAATAAATATATTTTTTTAACCGTTACTGCGAATCTGTTCTGTTGATAAAACTGAACTTCTGGTTCGATTCATTTCACAGCCACGAATTGACGAAAGATTTCATTTTCTGTTAACTCGATAAGTAAAAAAAAAAACAAAAAAAACATAATTCATTTGTTTATCTTCCAAATTTTTTAATTTACACATCTTTTCTTTATTATATAAGGCCAAAAAAAAGTTTGTCGCTTGCTATGCTAAAACAAAGTTATTTTGTTTTTTATTTTTCTAATTAAAAAATATGTTGCACCATTATTGTGATGTTTAATTTGCAGTATATTTCAATTTAACTTTTATTATAAAAAGTTTGAGTTTATGATTTGTTTCCTGCAAAAAAAAAAAATACTCTCTCTGAAAAAAAACAGGCAAAACTAGCTGATAAAATATATAAGCCTTCTGGGGAGCTAACCGCTTCAATATAATTCCAGAAACATAGTGAGAAAACACGGAACATTTTATATATTGAATATACTATATTTATAATTTTTTTATTGTAGGATTCTCCTGATCTCGCGGGTTTTTTTTAATCTCAGTTGACAACATTGCATCACTAAAAAAACACTACAGGCTTAATGTAAACAGAATGTGTTTACAATATCGGTAAATTTTCAATGGGTTTAATTACATGATTATTGATAATGTAACCATGTGATTCAAATTTAATTTAAATTAACCACACGTGGTCGCAAAATGAATGCCGACGCTCAAAGTGTATACACATTTTGACTCCTCCCTTTACTTAAAAATTCACCAAAAAATCAGGAAATTAACGAATTTGAATGAAAATTGCAGTATTTTTCAAATAATGATCGCAGAATATAATGAACTAATTATTTTTACTTAACTCTTAGTGAAAATGTTTTATTTTGTTTAAACAAAAAATACCTTTACTAAAGTTATGGTTTTCAGTAGTAAATAAAAACGCAAGAATTTATTTTTTGCTTTTTTTAAAGCATCGTAATTTGTAACAATAAAAAATAATTTTTACAGTAACATTACGAAAAAAGCCTCTAAAGTCCGTATTAATGAATTCGATATAACTCAAAGAAAAATGAATTCTCGCATACTATTCAGGAAATTAAAGATTCAATTAGATTCCTATTTTAGTCACCTAAATTATTTAGGGTGAAATGAGTTTAGGAATTTATAGCCAAACCTAAATACTTTTTTTGGTAAATATCCAGATACGCTACTACAGGACACCGACCACTCTAATTCGTTTGGGGGGGGATGTGATGTTGAGGGGCGCGCGCGCCTCAACATCACATTCGCCCCCCCCCCCCCGCTCGCGCCCCCAATGTACAAAGTAAAATCTTCGGAAAATGTTAAATGGTGTTCTAATTGGTAAATGTTGATGCGTTACTTACGGAAAATTTGAAAATTCTATGTTCCAGGTAAAAAAAAAAACAAAAAAAACAGATAAATTACCCCCCCCCACTCCAACTTAGTGTGCTTTCCTTTTCTTATTTTATTTCATTTTCAGCTGATTTTAAATTTTCCACCCAAAAAGCGCTATAATGTATTTTTGAAAATTAGAAAATTCTATGTCCTGGAAAAAAAAAAATCCCCCCCCCAACGTAGTTTGCTTGGTGAAGCCGTCGTTTATGCTACAGCGTGCATGCACGTAGCATAAACGGAAGCTGCAAAATGGTGGAAAGAAGTTCGTGGGTTCAGGGGTAAATACCATGCAAACGGTAAATTTGCCCCAAGTTTGACTATCAGATTCGTTGTCAGCGACCTCAATTACCTGTAAAAAAACAAATTAGAGTGGTCGGTGTTCTGTAGTAGCATATCTGGATATTTACCTTTTTTTTTTCTTGCTTAAAAAAATAGCATTAATACAGTAAGTTAGGTAAAATTTGCATAGAATGCTCTGCTTTACGGTTGTAAAAATGGAACGGAAATTTGAATTTCGTTCCCTTTTAAATTCGGTACATTTTTACATTATGTCCAACTCATCGTTTACATTCGACACGTCAACTTTATAGCTTTTCGGGTATTCTGGCAAGGTTAAGGGTGTCTATTCCGAAAGCCGTTCTTAACATGGGTAGATTGGTAGGTGTGTAAGAAATGTCGTGAAAAATAGTGAATAATTCCACCCCATTTTTCCAAGCTTATAACTCCTCGAAAAATGTAACTCAAGCCCTAATTTTTTTTTCCAATTAAAGGAGCAAGGACCAAGGTTTCATTAAAAAAAAACAAAAAAAAACATGTTTTTTAAAAAAAAAGGTTTTAACTTCGGACTTTACAGGTAAATTTCTAAAAAACACTACTTTTTTTGTTTTAAATTTGAATATATTATTTATTGACCTTTTCTCTTCAATTTGTGATATATAAAACTTTGGTGTGTAAATTAATTATTTACTTTTTACTAGACACTTGAAAATGGGGGGGGCGTGAATTAAAAAAAAAACGTTTGTCTAAAATATTATATTCGGTTTATTGGAAAGAGCATAAAATTTCACATTGACCCTGAAAATATCGTAAAAATAGAATCAATAGAAAAATTTTGATAGATTTTTAAAGTTTAAAAATTGAAAAATATTGAGTTCGTAAAATTCATTACTGTTTTTTAAAAAATAAAAAAAAAATATTTCTATTACTTTTAAAACAACTTTAATAGTTTATTTTGGAAGTATAATCCATAAAGAAAATAAACAACCCACTTTTAAAAGAGAAATTACGAGATTTTTATATTTTATTCGCAGTTTCGTGATAGGGGTGTAAAAAATTCCTACAAAAATTCTGATACATCTACTAGATTGGAGTTTTTATTCATTGTAAACATACCCTACAACCTATAAATGGCGACATTTCCAATGTGAATGGTAAGCTGAACTTATGTAAAAAATAACAAAAAGATATACCAAACTGACTTTTTCGTTTAAAAATGTTATTATTTCCCTTTCGTTATTAACTTTAAAAAAAAAATTTTTTTTTTTAATAAATATTTTGTGTTTTATATACATAAAGTACAATTGTTGAATGTTACTGTTTTGATTATATTCGTTTGAAGGGGGGCACAATTAAAAAATTAAGAAATTTAAGTTTCCGTTCCATTTTTACAACAACCGTAAAACAGTGCATACTCAGCAAGTTTTATCGTAATTTATAAGCATATTGAAACACTAAATCAACATTTTATTTATTTTTTTGCATAATTAATGATGGAAGTATTTTTCTGCTTATTTTCTTAACATCTGTTAAAAAAAATAAATAATTCGTACATTCTCTTGAAAAAAAAGAATAAAACTTTTCTCTACTTTCACATGTGTTCCATTTTAACAAACTGAGCCACAGCAACGCGTGGCCGGGTACAGCTAGTATATATATATATATATATATATATATATATATATATATATATATATATATATATATATATATATATATATATATACACACATTATATGTGGTAGCAGTACTCCATACACACTGTATCATTTATTTTGAAACCAGGAGGAGAGGACAAAAAATAGAAGTATATAATCTCTACTACTATATAAAACGAACTTTGTCTGTGTGTCTGTGTGTTCATAAAATGGCTGGGACGACTTTTATTAAATTTTGCATGAAGGTACTTTATGTGCCTGGCAATTGTCTTAGATAGGTTTTGTATTGGAATGTCTTCGATAATTATTGATAATCGATAATTGAAATAATCCAAGGAAAGAAAGGACAGGCGGTTTTGACCAAACTTAATACTTTACACAACTTAATATCACAAATGTATTTGAGAATTTTTATTACCACACAAGCCGAAAACCCCAACATATAAAATCAGCAGTAGGTTATTTGATATGACGGAGGCGTTGGAAATAAATATTTTTGTTTAAAACACAATTTCACAATGATACTTGAATTTTTCATTTTAAACTTAAATTCAAGCCATTATCACTGCACGTCCAGTCAATTTGGCTGATTTTTTTTGGGCTGAATCTTAAACAAATTGCTAACAAAGGTTTTTAACTTGCATATTGGGTATGAATAACCTCTCCTTCAGATAAAAAAAAGTTTACCACAATATGTCTTGCTGAAAGGGGTCAACAGCCACTATCTTTAAAAATTGCCACTGATTCTAGCCTCCCCTCTCTCAACTCAATTACTGTAAATTCATCTTCAAAAATAACAAATGTAGGCATTTGAAATTGGATAAAACCAACACTTTTCATAAAGTTAAATATAATTATAACTTCTTATGCCATATTCTTGTTTCATTTTGATGAATTACTGCAGGAGCTTAATATTCTGTGATATTCTAATTTCTGGTTGGCCAAAGTGAAGTACCGATAATTATGGATGCTGACAAGTGTGCTATTTGCAACAATGAACTGTCCATTAATGAAGAAATATTCATCGTCAGCCAGAAGAGAATCGATTCCATTAACAGAGCTTCTGAACAATGTGGATAGAAGATCATAATTCAGATTAGTCAACATCTTCACAGGAAATGCAGACAGTGTTGGATCAACCTCAAATACATAGAAATGCCATCCCATGCAATTCGCTTTTTTCTTTAAGGAACATTGCCTTTTTTGTGGTTCTGAAGCAAAATCGGATAGAAAGAAAAGGCGTTAATGTTTCTCATGTAGAAACTATTGAGTTTAAGGACAGAGTGTTAACAGTTTGTGAGAAAGTCCGAAAAATTGATGGCTGGGCATCTACTGTTAAAAGTAGAATAGGTAGTGCAGCTGACCTCGTTTCACAAGAAGCATTGTTATCACAGAACATGTTTTGCAAATTTGATTCCAATAAAAGCAATTCCTAAGGCATTCTCTTCTGCTGATTCTTGTAAGAAACAAAACCTAGGTAGACCAGAGGATTCAGAGAGAAAGCAGGCATTTCTGGAAGTTGCTAATTATTTGCAGCAAAATGACGAGGAGCAACTCACCATTGTCGATCTTGTTAAAAAAAATGGAGGAAATTCTTGAGGACACTGGCTTTGAACCATAGTCTCTCATACATGAAATCTCGATTGCTAGAACTTTTCAAAAACAAAATCATTGTGACTGAAATTAATGGGAAACTTAATGTTGTTACATTCTGAAGTATAACAAAATGTATTCTCCATGAATTTTGTAGTAGTAATTCTTATAATGCACTCACTTCAAAAAGACAGAAGGTCTTCTCTGTCTGCTGTCGATATGCGGGGGCTGGGAGAGGAAGAAGAAGAAGTAGTAGGCGTGGTTGATTTTATTGGGATAAAGGCGAGACTGACTGCGAGAATTCCCATGATTTCAAAGGGATAAAAGACCAAACTATGACAGACACGGGCTGTGCTTTTGCTCAAAACAGAAAACTAGTGATAGAAGAGAAAAGTTACTTTCAAAAGAGAGTTCTGGGGTGTGAAGCAGAAGGACCCAACAGTTGCCAAGCTATTCTGGCTTACAAATCGCAGGCAAAGCATTCAATATTCGTCTGATTCCTTAATTTCATGGCATCTCACCCGATCACACAGTGTCTGAATGGTTGGAACAGGTGGAGCTGGTGTGGTAAATGTGTGGGGTTGACAACTGCTGGGTTTTTCTGCCTCACATCCTGGAACTTTGTTATGAAAGGAATTTTTAGTCGTGTGCAAGCGACTCTGTAAGTCACTCCGTCAGTCAGTCGGTCGGTTGGTCGGTCCGTAACACTTTTGTGCTTGGCCTTTTTGGTTAAGATCAAAGGTCTGTTGTTAATAGATGCTATTCTTAGCTTTTTAAGCTTTTCTTGACTTTTTCGCCAAGATCAAAGTGTAGTATCTGACTTACTACATGATGTACTTATGTTTGTAACTTTGTGATATAAAGTAGGGCATCATTTTTCTGTATTAATTTAATGTAAAATGATCACCCACTTTGCAACCAGTCAGTCTCAAAGCCATTCAAGTCATTTTCCAAATCATTCAAGTTGTTTTTGAAGGATTCCAGTTATTTTTTAAGCATTCAAGTCATTCTTAAGGTCATTCAATTCATTCTTAAGTTCATTAAAGTCATTCTAAGTCATTTACTTTTTATTTATTTAAGTCATTTCAGCCCATTTTTTGGTCATTTTAGTTTATCTTTAAGAATTTCATGTCAATCCTACATTCCCGCATTCATTCATTACACAAGAGCACGCAACTAATGGCTATCGGCCTTGTTCTCTTCTATTACCAGTTTTCTATTTTGAGCAAAAGCATAGCTCCCTATCCATCCGACTTTGGTCTTTTATCACTTTGAAGTCTCCGGAATTCTCGCAAGATTAACTGCCTTTTTTCCAAATAAAACCAACCATGCCTCCTCCTCCTCCTCCTCCTCCTTCTTCTTCTTCTTCTTCTTCTTCTTCTTCTTCTTCTTCTTCTTCTTCTTCTTCTTCTTCTTGCCCCTGTGTATCGATAGCAGACCTGTCTTTTAGAGGTGTGTGCATTAGAAGAATTACTGCTACAAATTCTATGCACAGAGCCATTCAACAGACAATTCAGAATCAGAAGCCATTAGGATCATAGAGACAGCAGCAAAGCTTATCAAGAATGACATAACAGTATTCAGACAACTTCAGAATATTACCTGTCTAAGAATGATCTTGAAGAGGATGCAATTCTTGAATATGTTCCTAAAACATTGTTGATCTTATCAGGAAAATATTTTCAGATAAAGATAATGATTTGGAACTTGCATCAATGGGTCAAGCGATAATGCAGGTTGTTAGACCCAGAGTTCTGTTTGCACCTTTGCAGTTTGGTTTAGCAGTGGAAATGCATGACTAATTTTGATTGAAGTTCTTAATTGGCATTTTGAATAGGAATGGATTCTGTTCATCTTACTTGGAAGTCCAGAAATGCTTCTCTTGTTCATGGCGCTGAAACTCTCTCCCCTGTTGAAACTGAATTTGTGCAGTTCATAGCTGATAATGTGGACCATGATGTAAGGAATATTGATGGATTCAACACATTCCACGGAATGGGCATCATAGCATCTTTTACATCCGGGAAAGTTAAAGCAAAACCAGTTCCAAGAATTCAGGTCCTTTTAGAAGATATAAGAGTTGGAAGGATCAACATCAAGTACCTAGATTCACAGCACACCAACCAACCACCAGTGACATTTAAAGAACTCCAGGCCAAGAAAGTTATCGATTCCACTGCAAATGTTGACACCCTTAGCGAGATTTCACTAATTTTACATTCGTCCAGACCTGCATGGTCAGACCTTATAGAGTCAGTGCACAGTGAACATATTCTAGGAAATGAGCCACAGTTTTTTTTGCCAATGATTGACATGAACCCTAAAAACCCAGCCTGTGTATACTCAACTAAGCAATGATGATAGTCGAGTCACAGCCTAGTTCCAGTCCCCTGAAATCGTTTGTCTTGCAACTTGGTGGGCTCCTTACACAGATGAGCTTGCTTGGGTCAATTGGTCATTTGATGACATGTTCTGGATTGCAAGACCTTTTTCAACTTGTATATGCTGAAAACACAGCCAAGCACATGCTAAGTGGCAAAACAATTGTAAGAGCCATTTTTTCTCTCTTCTTAGATCATGCTGCGCTGAATGTTATCTTTTAGCGAAAGTTTACGATTTGCCAGTTTCACATGTCACTGAGGATGATCAACCCCACACTGATGCAGAAGAGTCATTTACTCAAAATGAAGACCTGAAGGAAGCTCAGGGGCTATGGAAATGACTTCTTGATGGGACTGAGACATTGGATAATGTTCTGTCATCAGAGTCTGTGACCAGGATTGCTCAGAGAATCAATCACGTGAAGGATGTGATGGTTGACCAGCGAACAGCAAAATTATGGATTCTATACCTTCATATGGTGAAGATCCTGCAATTGTTTATCAAGACAGAGTACACCGGGAACTGGGAATTGCACTTTAATGGTGTAAGGAAAAAGTCAGCCTACTTGTGCTCGCAGCAAATGGAGGGGCTGCCGAAAAGTCATCCTGAAGTCAACCAGAAATTTTCTGAAAGATTTCATGTAATTAGACGAAGTGATTGCTACTAAGCTGGCTTGTTAATCGATCTGGTTATTCAGCAGGTGCTGATGAGAAGCATTAAGATGTCTGGCGGTCTTACTCATGGCAGAGGAATGAACAAAATTCAATGATTGGTTTGGATGCTATCGCTGCCAGCATGCGCTGAAATCAAGTTTACAGTGCAAGAACTAGCAGCCATTAGTTATGGCACTAGTGACCAGCACCAGGAGTACTTGGTTGAATTTACATTTTGCGTGCAGACGTAGTTTAAGATACAAGAGCTTTGGGTGGAAGGGAGTTGTTTTTTTTATCCCAGGCTGTGTTAGTTTCTGTGTCTTGACTTACGGTAAGGAGTTATCTGTTTAGGGGCTTTGTCCACTTGTCCATTCCAGATTAATACCGATAAATTTGTGGGTATATGCAAGTAAAAATTATATTCCCATAGTTTCCTTTGAATTAATTATTCGTGCCAATACACGTCTTGGGTAACCCCTGAACTATGATGTTCACATTTCAGGCTTCATTGTTTTTAAGCCAGAAAATCCTTTCTGATATTTTTCTTGCTAAAATGAATTGTGACTTGTACTGATAACATGGACACAGAAAAAATAGCTTTTACCGCACACATACATGTTAAATATTCCCAATTTATTTATGTCAATGAACAGTTTCTTTCCAGCACCATCATTGCTGTCACTATTGCTGCTCCTTCTAATTCTGTATTTTGTTGGTACTGCTATTTACATTTTGCGTATGTAAACCTGGAGGAATATACAATATAACACATCTGGAGGAATATCCATAGCCTTGAGCCCCTAAGGGGCATAGGCCATCTACAACTTTGTAGATGCTTTTGTAGTGACTGAGTTCTTTTTACAGGGTCGGGGTGCTGGTCCCACGTCCAACCTTCCCAGAAGGTACATACACTACCTAGCCTACCAAAATGGTCACCCATCTGGTACTGGCCAGGCTCAACATTGCTAAACTTCAGTGATTTGGCAAGAACGGGTGTGTCAACGTGATTGTGCAATACCTGGAGGAATATACAATATACCAAATATAAGAAATCTGGAGGAATATACAATATAACAAATATAACCAATCTAGAGGAATATACAATATAACAAATCTGGAGGAATATACAATATAACAAATCTGGAGGAATATACAATATAACAAATCTGGAGGAATATACAATATAACAAATCTGGAGGAATATACAATATAACAAATATAAACAATCTGGAGAAATATACAATATAACAAATCTGGAGGAATATACAATATAACAAATCTGGAGGAATATACAATATAACAAATATAACAAATCTGGAGGAATATACAATATAACAAATCTGGAGGAATATACAATATAACAAATCTGGAGGAATATACAATATAATAAATCTGGAGGATTATACAATAGACCAAATATAAATAATCCGGAGAAATATACAATATAACAAATCCGGAGAAATATACAATATAACAAATCTGGAGGAATATACAATATAACAAATATAACAAATCTGGAGGAATATACAATATAACAAATCTGGAGGAATATACAATATAACATATCTGGAGGCATATAAAATATTACAAATCTGGAGGAATATACAATATAACAAATATAACAAATTTGGAGAAATATACATAATAAAAAATCTGGAGGAATATACAATATAACAAATCTGGAGGAATATACAATATAACAAATATAACAAATCTGGAGGAATATACAATATAACAAATCTGGAGGAATATACAATATAACAAATATAACAAATCTGGAGGAATATACAATATTACAAATCTAGAGAAATATACAATATAACAAATCTGGAGGAATATACAATATAACAAATATAACAAATCTGGAGGAATATACAATATAACAGATTTGGAGGAATATACAATATAACAAATCTGGAGGAATATACAATATAACAAATTTAACAAATCCGGAGGCTTATACAATATAACAAATCTGGAGGAATATACAATATAACAAATATAACAAATCTGGAGGAATATACAATATAAAAACTCTGGAGGATTATACAATATAACAAATCCGGAGAAATATACAATATAACAAATCCGGAGTAATATACAATATAACAAATCTGGAGGAATATACAATATAACAAATATAACAAATCTGGAGGAATATACAATATAACAAATCTGGAGGAATATACAATATAACAAATATAACAAGTGTGGAGGAATATACAATATAACAAATATAAGAAATCTGGAGGATTATACAATATAACAAATATAAAAAATCTGGAGGAATATACAATATAACAAATCTTGAGGAATATACAATATAACAAATCTGGAGGAATATACAATATAACAAATCTGGAGGAATATACAATATCACAAATATAACAAATCTGAAGGAATATACAATATGACAAATCTGGAGAAATATACAATATAACAAATATAACAAATCCGAAGGAATATACAATATAACAAATCTGGAGGAATATACAATATAACAAATATAATAAATCTGGAGAAATATACAATATAACAAATCTGGAGCAATGTACAATATAAGAAATTTGGAGGAATATACAATAGAACAAATCTGGAGGAATATACAATATCACAAATATAACAAATCTGAAGGAATATACAATATAACAAATCTGGAGAAATATACAATATAAAAAATATAACAAATCTGAAGGAATATACAATATAACAAATCTGGAGGAATATACAATATAACAAATATAACAAATCTGGAGAAATATACAATATAACCAATCTTGAGCAATGTACAATATAAGAAATCTGGAGGAATATACAATACAACAAATCTTGAGGAATATACAATATTACAAATCTGGAGGAATATACAATATTACAAATATAAAAATCCAGAGAAAAATACAATATAACAAATCCGGAGAAATATAACATATTAGAAATCTGGAGGAATATACAATATAACAAATATAACAAATCTCGGGAAATATACAATATAACACATCTGGAGAAATATACAATATAACAAATCTGGAGGAATATACTATACAACAAATCTGGAGGAATATACAATATAACAAATATAACAAATCTCGGGAAATATACAATATAAAACATCTGGAGAAATATACAATATAACAAATCTGGAGAAATACACAATATAACAAATCTGGAGGAATATACAATGTAAAAAATTTGGAGGAATATACAATATAACAAATATAACAAATATAACAAAGCTGGAGGAATATAAAATATAACAAATCTGGAGAAATATACAATATTAAAAATCTGAAGGATTATACAATATAACAAATCTGGAGAAATATACAATATAACAAATCTGGGGGAATATACAATATAACAAATCTGGAGGAATATACAATAAAACAAATATACAATATAACAAATATAACAAATCTGAAGAAATATACAATATAACAACTCTGGAGGAATATACAATATAACAAATATAACAATATAACAAATATAACAAATCTGGAGAAATATACGATATAACAAATCTGGAGGAATATACAATATAACAAATCTGGAGGAATATACAATATAACAAATCTGGAGGAATATACAATATAACAAATCCGGAGAAATATACAATATAACAAATATAACAAATCTGAAGGAATATACAATATAACAAATATGGAGGAATATACAATATAACAAATCTGGAGGAATATACAATATAACAAATATAGAGAAATATACAATATAACAAATATGGAGGAATATACAATATAACAAATATAACAAATCTGAAGGAATATACAATATAACAAATCTGGAGGAATATACAATATCACAAATCTGGAGGAATATACAATATAACAAATATAACAAATCACGGGAAATATAAAACATAACACATCTGGAGAAATATACAATATAACAAATCTGGAGGAATATACAATATAACAAATCTGGATGTATATACAATATAACAAATATAAAAAATCTGGAGAAATATACAATATAAAAAATCTGGAAGAATATACAATATAACAAATCTGGAGGAATATACAATATAACAAATCTGGAGGAATATACAATATAACAAATCTGGTTGAATATACAATATAAAAGATCTGGCGGAACATACAATCTAATGAATCTGGAGGAATATACAATATAAGGAATCTGGAGGAATATACAATATTACAAATATAACAAATCTGGAGGAATATACAATATAAAAAATCTGGAGGAATATACGATATAACAAATATAACAAATCTGGCGGAATATACAATATAACAAATCTGGTGAAATATACAATATAACAAATATAACACATCTGGAGGAATATACAATATAACAAATCTGGAGAAATATACAATATAACAAATAGACCAAATCTGGAGGGATATACAATATAACAAATATAACAAATCTGGAGGAATATACAATATAACAAATCTGGAGGAATATACAATATAACAAATCTGGAGGAATATACAATATAACAAATATAACAAATCTGGAGGAATCTACAATATAACAAATCTGGAGGAATATACAATACAACAAATATAACAAATCTTGAGGAATATACAATATAACACATCTGGAGAAATATACAATATAACAAATATAACACATCTGGAGGAATATAAAATATAACAAATCTGGAGGAATATACAATATAACAAATATTACAAATCTGGAGGAATATACAATATAACAAATATAACAAATCTGGAGGAATATACAATATAACAAATCTGGAGGAATATAAAATATAACAAATCTGGAGGAATTTACAATATAACAAATCTGGAGGAATATACAATATAACAAATATAACAAATCTGGAGGAATATACAATATAACAAATCTGGAGGAATATACAATATAACAAATATTACAAATTTGGAGGAATATACAATATAAAAAATCTGGATGAATAAACAATATAACAAATATAACAAATTTGAAGGAATATACAATGTAACAAATCTGGAGGAATATACAATATAACAAATATAACAAATCTGGAGGAATATACAATATAACAAATCTGTGGGAATATACAATATAACAAATATAACAAAACTGGAGAAATATACAATATAACAATTATAACAAATCTGGAGGAATATACAATATAACAAATTTGGAGGAATATACAATGTAACAAATCTGGAGGAATATACAATATAACAAATATAACAAATCTGGAGGAATATACAATATAACCAATCTGGAGGAATATACAATATAACAAATCTGGAGGAATATACAATATAACAATTATAACAAATCTGGAGGAATTAACAATATTACAAATTTGGAGGAATATACTATATAACAAATCTGGAGGAATATACAATATAACAAATATAACAAATCTGGAGAAATATACAATATAACAAATCTGGAGAAATATACAATATAACAAATCTAGAGAACAATACAATATTACAAATTTGGAGGAATATACAATATAACAAATATAACAAATCTGGAGGAATATACAATATAACAAATTTGGAGAAATATACAATATAACAAATATAACAAATCTGGAGGAATATAAAATATAACAAATATAACAAATCTGGAGGAATATACAGTATAACAAATCCAGAGAAATGTACAATATAACAAATCTGGAGGAACATACAGTATAACCAATCCGGAGAAATATACAATATAACAAATCTGGAGCAATATACAATATAACAAATATAACAAATCTGGAGGAATATACAATATAACAAATATAACAAATCTGGGGGAATATACAATATAACAAATCTGGAGAAATATACAATATAACAAATCTGGAGAAATATAAAATATAACAAATCTGGAGGAATATACAATATAACAAATCTGGAGAAATATACAATATAACAAATATAACAAATCTGAAAGAATATACAATATAACAAATCTGGAGGAATATACAATATAACAAATATTACAAGTCTGGAGGAATATACAATATAACAAATCTGGAGAAATATACAATATAACAAATATAACCAATCTGGAGGAATATACAATATAAAAAATCTGGAGGAATATACAATATAACAAATATAACAAATCTGGAGGAATATACAATATAACAAATCTGGAGAAATATACAATATAAAAAATCTGGAGAAATATACAATATAACAAATCTGGAGCAATATAAAATATAACAAATATAACAAATCTGTAGAAATATACAATATAACAAATCTGGAGAAATATACAATATAACAAATATAACAAATCTGGAGAAATATACAATATAACAAATCTGGAGGAATATACAATATAACAAATCTGGAGAAATATACAATATAACAAATCTGGAGAAATATACAATATAACAAATCTGGAGGAATATACAATATAACAAATATAACAAATCTGGAGAAATATACAATATAACAAATCTGGAGGAATATACAATATAACAAATATAACAAATCTGGAGGAATATACAATATAACAAATCTGGAGAAATATACAATATAACTTATTCGGAGAAATATACAATATAACAAATCTGGAGAAATATACAATATAACAAATCTGGAGAAATATACAATATAACAAATCTGGAGGAATATACAATATAACAAATCTGGAGAAATATACAATATAACAAATATAACAAATTTGGAGGAATATACAATATAACTGTTGTGGTGGTAACCACTTATTTGCATATGCTAATAACATAACACTATAAATGGCAAGCCTAGGTTGGCCTAGGTGTGTCTTACTCAAATGCCACCGGAAGTGACGCCGAAGAGCGTACATGTCCTCTCACCAAGACTCTCTGACTCGACACCGTCATTTTTACATATTGTAAATATACCTTTTCTTTAATACACTTATTATTGCGTTATCTTGTTGTTTGCGTCTTCATTGTATTTCCTTACTAATTATTGTTCAACCTTGCAACCACAACAGTTGGCGACGAGATATGAAGCGTCAAATGTAACAGTTTGACGAAGAACTATTTAAAAAAAAAAAAAAAAAAAACAACGCAAAGGTTGACCATTTTTTTTTAAGGAATGCAAAGTATTGACGAGCAAACGGATTTTACGCTAAAGAGAAGTTTCAACTCAAGTAAAAAAAAAAAAAAACTCTTACGTGGCAAAAGCGACAATTTACGCCGTTTTCTGGGAATCCGACTTGCAAATGAATGTAAAAGTGAATTTTTGTTTTGTCGCTACACGACAAATCTTACTAAAGGACCAACTTGCAAACGAAAAGCAAACTTTGTTCTGTCGCAAAAACGACAGGTCAGATCCGTATTACGAAAAGCAAGGAAGTAACCTACGAAAAAAGTTCACCAGTGGATTCTAATTACTGTTCTCCGTAAACAAAACAACAACTAAAGGACTTTTTAATTAATGTTTTGGTTGACGTCGGTACTAAAAGGATTTTTTTCTTGAAGTTGTCACTGAATAACGGATAATACAGTAAAACGTCACGAAAAAAAATGTAATCTCAATTTAAGAGGTATTTTAATTACTAAAATACTAGAGAAAAAAAAAACTCAAAGAACTAAATGTACTGCATACATTTATTCAATTGGGACTCGATTAAAAAAAAAAAAAACATTTATTTTGTGGAAAGAGTTACTTATGAGTAAGTGCCTAAAAACGGAAAGTCAATTCCATTTTGTGATTCCAGATAAACATGTTTTATTTTTTTTTTTGCAGCGTGACTCGCAAAAAGAATATATTATTGCAAGCAGCGATATTATTATTGAAAACAGGAGCTTACAGCAATTTGCTTTTTTGTTGTAACCCAAACCGGTGTATATTGTATATGGTACAATATTTTTTTTTGCTACACACTAAAAAAAACAAAAAAAAAAACATGGAAGACTTATCAAAAATGTTCATGCAATTTTTACAAGCACAGGCTGAGCGGGGTGAACGCAGACAAGCTACACAAAACGAGCTTTTGCAAACACAAATACAGGCACAGGCTGACCGCGAGGAAAAGAGAGAGGACAGATTATTGAAATGGCAGCAGGAACAAGAAGAAAAGCAGAAAATGGCACAATTAAAGCAGAAAAAACTGCAATTGGAACAGGAAGAAAGGCATAAGAAACTACAATTGGAATATGAAGAAAGACAAGATGAACGTTTTGCTAAAACACTGGAACTACTAAAGAGTAATCGAGAAAATGTCGATAGTGTTAATTTCTCCCATACAACTATTTTTAATAGCATGGACACTAAAACCAACACAAAGTCAAGTATCTGCAGAATGTCTTCTTGGTTCCTCCTCTTCTCTTTTCTCTCTCCCAATAATCGAGCACAGCATATAATAACAAAACTCTAAAGCACGTCTGACAGCACTGACTTCTGCCAACAGTCTACCCCTCCTCTTAACAACACAGGCTTTTTATATCGCAAAATCGTTCACCTCTATTTGCATATTCTTCTAAATCACGTGATCGCTACTCTATAAATAAGAGTCTTGACCGTTTCTTTTCTTTCTTTTTATTTATTTTCGGTGACCGACCCGCACGTGGTCTATCCAGGTAAGTCACGCATTTCTCCACACTCCCCCCTGATCTCATGATCACAAACAGGACATGCGGGCAATCGTCGTTGGCGGGTACTCCTTTGAAGAATCGGGGGCAGCACTTCCTCATTGCTGTTTTCTTCATTACCACAATCATTACTACCAGTCTGTTCCATTATCCCATCTCGTGGTTACATAGGCGGTGTCTCACAATCAGGGCAGGGGGGCAGTATCCGTCTTTGTTGGGTACTTCTCCGAAGAATCGGAGGCGTCATCTCCTCGGTGTGCTCCATCATCCCTTCTCGCGGGGTTTCGCAATCACGGGGGGTGGGCAGTATTCGTCTCTGTCGAGTATTTCGATGAGGCATTACTTCCTTGTGTCCATCGCTCTCCTCACTATTATCAGTATGTCCCATCATTCCCTCGTCTGGTTCTGTTGGTGGTGTTTCTATGCTCACCTGAAGGGGCAGTAAGTGATCAGGATCATCTCTGAACGGTGTGTGATCCTCCTCATCGTCCTCAGAATCAGAAGAGGTATAACAAGGGCGGATATCTTTTACGTGACGTGGTATGCCACCAATCAACATGGTCTGAGGACTTATGATTTCGTCTATTTTTCCCCGGAAAAATTCCGTAGTGCACCCAGCATTTGGGGGTTTTATTCAAACAAGGTCTCCCACCTGATATGGTGTATTGACAACACTCACCACTGATGGTATGGCATCAACTCCTTTCACACGCTGTTCATATTGGTAAATCCCATTGGCTGGTGCAGTTGTTGGTGTTGCATTGTCCTTGGGTGTTATATTATACCAGTACACAGCTTCTGGAATAGAGCACTGCGTCCTGGCTGCAATTCTTTTGATGGTGCGGTGACACCGTTCTGCTATACCATTACCCTCGGGATAATATGCACACCGATAATGCATTTTAATCCCCCATTCGTGCACGAATTTCTGAAATTCTTGACATCGAAATGTGGCGGCATTATCAGTCAGAATTTCAATCGGGGCACCACGTTCAAAAAAGACGGCTCTCAACTGTTGTATAATGCTGGCTGCATCCTGTCGTGTCAACAGGCGCCATATTGTGAAACGCGTCGGGCCACAATCCGTCATGGTCAAAAAATGTTTGTCCCCATAATGTGTTATGTCCATCCCTACTCGCTGCCAGTTGCCCTCCACCTCGAGCTTCCCATTTTGCCATTGGGATGGTGCCGGATCAATTCTCTGACACTCTTCACACGAACGTATGGCTGCTTTCACTGATGCTTTTGTAGTTGCAGGGCATACTCTTCGGACAAAATATGCAGTCCTCTGAATTCCAGGATGTCCAATCTGCTGGTGTATCATACGGATCTGGTCAGGTGTTAATTGATCCGTTACAGTCGCACATGTTTGTTGTTGAAGATCGGATCCCTGCCTCATTGCATCGATCCACCTCTTTGGTACTCGAGTCAAGCTATCAGCCAAATTCTGCATCGACGAGACTAACGTAATGTCTACCTGCAAGCTGTATTCGTCAACTAGACGCTTAATTATTGCTAGTCTCCTTCGTACTAGCGTTTCACTTGCAGCTCTAGTCTTAACTCGAGCCTTTCCAGTCAAGGTGTTGGTTGACCAATGGTAAACACACAATGAGTCAGTGTGGAGATGCACAACATTAGTCTGCCATTGCAATGCGATATTAAGACCTTTTAACGTGGCATCAAGTTCTGCCAAATTTATATGTTGGGCATCATTTTTCGGACGAAGCCAGCATGCATCTTCCACAACAACACCTAGTTGCTCTAACACGACCCCTGTAGCCAACAAACTTGCGTCAACCCATGCATTTAGTTCGTTTCCAGACACTTGCCACTCACCCCGGGCAGGGTCATTCCTATGCACTCTGGACAACATTTCCGCCATCATTTGTTGGAGAGAATCATCATCCGCAACATCGTCCCATCCTTTTGTTACTGTAGTCACTCGTCTTTTCACCACTCCTGTTGCTGATCGGAGCCATCCACAGACAGATAGAAAACACAGTACGTCTTGTTAATACATTGGGTAACTTTGGAAGTGGGCTCCCTCGCTTCCATCGCAACGTATTGCCCTCCTCCCAGACCTCGAGGCCTAGCACGGGCACTCCATCCTTTAGGCGCTTAGGGTCTTTGCTTATTAACCCAAACGCTTTCAGTTATATTCGAACTGCATCCACAGACATTATTTCCTCATTAACATAGATGTCATCTATGTAGGCTGAAGCAGCTTTTGCTGTGGTCTCATCCTGCATCAAAACAATTTTAATAATGGTTGTCATAATCAAGGGTGCTACGTTTAGGCCAAAACCCAAACGTGTCAAACAATATAGTTTTCCCTCGAGTAGTACTGTCTGAAACGGCCATAATGACTCATGGACACGTATCTGCAGGTAGGCCCTCTTTAGATTCAGAAGTGCTACATTGCTCCCTTTTTGACGCCACTCTCTCAGTTTAGCAGCGCACACATCTGCGTTTCCGGTAAACGCATTAACATGCCGATTCAACTCTCGGTAATCCATTACGAGACGAATTTTTTCTTTGGTAGGTTGTTCAACAGCCATGAGCGGAATTAATCCCTTGGGTGGTCCCAGACGTTCCTGTGGGTATGGTATTAACCAACCATTGTCAATCCACATCTGAAGTTCTTCTTCATATGCGGCCCTATTCTTGGTAGAAACTGCATACTCTGGAATCGTGTTGCACAGCCGATCTGGTTCCTGGCCCATGGCCCATTTCCACTTTGCAGTCCACACCCTTTCGTTGTCATCAAATGTAGCACAGAAGTCCTTTTCTTCAATCGACATGGCTGCACAGACGTCTTTCCCTTCTCCAAGCCTGATACCTCTAGCTGCTGTGATTGTAACGCCTCCTAGTGCTTGTATTGCATCAATTCCAAGCAACATGTCGTAGCCAAGGGGTTTCTCCTGCATCACCAGAACGTCAACTTTAGCTGTGTCACCCTTCTCAGTACAGATTGTGACTGTCCCTTCACCACAACATACCCGTGATAAGCCATTGATGGTCATAACGCCAACTGGGTTCCTCCGCCACACCGGACAACAATGGGCACTAACTATAGACCGGGAACACCCCGTGTCTATAAGTGCTGAACACTGCACATCATCAAGTTTAACGCTAATGACAGGCAATCCTGTGTTTATTGGTTGGCAGGGGGCAAGGGTAGCGATAGTACCTTGCCCCCAACTTCGTTTCCCGAACAGTTGCGAGATATGTGCCCAAACTTATTGCAGCGATAGCATTGCACTGGTCTCTTTGATTGTGGATATACACCTCTCCTATCACTCCGGCACTCTTTAGCAAAATGATTGGCCTCCCCACATTTATAGCACACTGGGGTGGCATGCTTATTACTATCTGGAAGAGAGTCCACATTGCCTCCATGTCGAAAACGAGCTGCTGCTGCAATTGGTTCCTGTTCCTTACAGATGTTTTGAGCTCGGGCCAATAACTCATCAGTTGACAATTCATCGATTCTTGATGATGCCCGCAACAGTTTACTGACCTCCTCGGGTAGGCCTACCAAAAAAGCACAGCTTAATATTTTATCGTTGACCCCACCAAACGGTACAGATAATTTTCGCAGGTCGGCTAGGTACACGTCGACTGTTTCCTTGGGTTGAAGTGTCCGGCTCGTGAACTGTTGCCACGCAACAAATGGATCTGTACCAAACGCTGTATACAGGCTCTGCTTGATTTCATCCCAGTCTGGTTCATCCCCGAGTTGTTGGTAGACTGCATAGGCCCCTCCGGTTAGCCTCAAAGGGATAACTGTGGCTGGTTCTTTAATTTTGCACAGTTTACAGATTTTCTCTGCCTTTTCAATCCATTCGACGACAGCCGGTCCAGTGGTAGATCCGTCGAACTCGGGTATTAAGCGAATGTCGAATCTGTCCATTGTTAGTAACCGCACACCAAGCGCCGAAATAGCTTAAAACCAACACAAAGTCAAGTATCTGCAGAATGTCTTCTTGGTTCCTCCTCTTCTCTTTTCTCTCTCCCAATAATCGAGCACAGCATATAATAACAAAACTCTAAAGCACGTCTGACAGCACTGACTTCTGCCAACAGTCTACCCCTCCTCTTAACAACACAGGCTTTTTATATCGCAAAATCGTTCACCTCTATTTGCATATTCTTCTAACTCACGTGATCACTACTCTATAAATAAGAGTCTTGACCGTTTCTTTTCTTTCTTTTTATTTATTTTCGGTGACCGACCCGCACGTGGTCTATCCAGGTAAGTCACGCATTTCTCCACAATGTGCCTGAGGAAGAGAAGAATTTTGAAGCATACTACACAAGATACGAGGATGTTTTTCAACTGGACTGTAAAAATTAGCCAAATAGTCAGAAAGTGAGCCTCTTACTCAGAAAATTGGGTACATCAGAACACAGCAAATTCGTAGATTTCATATTACCTAAAAAAACTGCGGAATTAGAGTTCATGGAAGCTGTAAAATTACTAAAAGAATTATTTAATCCAAATATATCTCTTTTTCATAAAAGATGGCTGTGCATGAATCTAAGAAAGATGGACAACCAAGATTATTTGACATACGCATCAGTTGTCAATAAAAACTGCGATAATTTTAAGCTTGCAGAACTAACGGTAGAAGATTTTAAATGTCTAATCTTCGCTCAAGGGTTAGTTTCCACGAAAAATGCAGAAATACGCAGACGAGTGTTGTCTAAGCTGGAATCTGAGCAAGATTTAACCCTCCAGAAACTAGCAGAGGACTGTGAAAGGGCCATTACACTAAAAAAGGATTAAAAAAATATAGAAGAATCCGGAGTGGCATATGTAAGAAAAGTTAGAAAACCATACGTACCAACCAAGAACTTTACAAAGAAAAGCAATGGAACGGGATATTCCAAAGATAATAACCATAAATATAGTACAGAATATAACAAGCCTCTTCCTAGATATAACTGTAAGAGATGTGCAGAAAAGCATTGGGAATCAGATTGTCCTTATAAGAAGAAAAAATGCTACATTTGTAAGAAGGTGGGACACAAAAGCGATTGCTGCAGATATAAAGATTACACCAGAAAGAGAGTACAGCAAACAAAATCAAATACAAAATTAGACAAAGATCGGCGAATATACGTAAAAGTGGAAATATTTAAAACATCAATAAAGTTACAACTCGATTCCGGCTCCGATGTTTCTATAATAAACCTGAATACGTGGAAAAAGTTGGGAAAACCGGCCATGATGAAAACTAGTAAAGCAGCCAGGACGGTAACTGGTGGTGGTATAAAATTTTAAGGAGAAGTTGTCCTCCCGATAAAATTGAAAGGGATTTCGAAAAAATTAAAAATATTCGTACTAAAAGATAGTGAAAATCTGTTTGGAATAGATTTAATTGAGAAATTCGGTCTATGGGATAAGCCAATCAATACATTCTGTAAAAAATTAGAATGTTCTTCTCCAACAACAGTAAATATAAAAGACGATTTAAAAGAATTATTTCCTGAGGCATTCACGACTAACTTAGGTCGCTGCAATAAATTCAAGGCCTCGTTTGAACTTAAAGAAAACGCCAGCCCAATTTTTAGAAAAAAGCGAAATGTTCTGTTCGCTGGGTTGGAAAAGATTGATAAAGAATTAAATAGATTGGAACAGATGGGAATTCTATCAAAAATAGAACACAGCGAGTGGGCAGCCCCCACCGTATACATAAAGAATGACGAAGTTAGAGTGTGCGCAGACTTTTCGACCGGGGTCAACTCCCTATTAAAAGATCACCATTACCCCCTACCAAGCCCAGAGGAAATATTCACGAAGTTGAATGGGGGTAATATCTTCTCCAAGATAGACTTGAGCGACGCGTATTTGCAAATACCGGTCGAGGAGAATTGCTCAAAAATACTATGCATCAATACACATAAGGGATTATACAAATACAACCGATTGCCTTTTTGCATCAAAGTAGCGCCTGCCATCTTTCAGCAAGCGATGGACACCATGCTAAGTGGTATTGAGTGCGCATGAGCATACCTGGACGATATTGTTGTCACGAGCAAATCTCTAGAAGAACATAAGGAACATTTGAAACAAGTATTTACTCGAATACAAGAATTCGGCTTTAAAGTAAAAGAAAGTAAATGTGACTTTTGTATGAGTGAGATTAAGTATCTTGGACACATAATAAACAAACATGGACGACGTCCAGACCCAGACAGATCTGCGGCAATAAAAATATGCCAGCACCCGATAATGTAACAACCTTGCAGAGTTTCTTAGGACTCGCAAATTATTACCAATATTTTATTGAAGGAATGGATAACTTGCGAGCCCCCTTAAATAATCTGCTTAAAAAGGATACACCATGGAACTGGACGCAAGAATGTCAAACCGCTTTTGACAAAATAAAGAGCGCACTAACACCCGAATTATTCTTAATGCACTTTGACACAAACTTAAAAATAGTCGTCGCTAGTGACGCTAGCTCCTACGGCTTAGGAGCATGCATTCAACATATTATGCCGGATGGGTCTAGAAAACCAATAGCGCACGCTTCGAGAACGCTGATACCAGCCGAAAGGGCATATTCACAAATCGAAAAAGAAGCGTTGAGCATAATCTTTGCCGTGACTAAATTTCACCGATATTTATATGGTAGACAATTCATACTTGAAACCGACCATAAACCGTTAGTCACGATCTATGGATCAAAAAAAGGATTGCCGGTATACACCGCAAATAGATTGCTGCGCTGGGGTACAATACTACTTAATTACGATTTCCAGCTACAACATCTAGCATCAAAAAAGATTTGCCATGCGGATGGACTGTCAAGACTGATACCACAGAAACACAATCTGGAAGAATCAGTCATTGCCGCAATTCGGACAAATGTTGAAGTAAAAAATATGGTAGCAAACATCATTAAGGAACTACCCGTAACTTTGTCGGACATTAAAAGAGAAGCCGAGAAAGACGAATATATAAAGGACATAAAAGAGAAAATTATAACGGACACAAAGGTGCAGGAAGTTTTCTCCATATGTGACGATGTGTTACTGTACAGCGAGAGAGTGGTAATACCCAAAACATTGCAGAATAGGATGTTAAGAGATTTCCACACAGGACATCCGGGGATAAATCGAATGAAGTCGTTAATGAGAAGCTACGTGTACTGGCGTAACATGGACACTGACATAGCGACAACAATTGATAAATGTAAAGGATGCCAGTTAGCGGCAAAATCTCCACCTATAGTACACAAACCTTGGCCGAAAACCGACCAACCATGGTCGAGAATCCACATGGACTTCGCTGGTCCAGTAGGTGAAAACTATTATTTAATTGTAGTGGATAGTTTCACAAAATGGCCGGAGGTAATGCGTTGCAGGAATCCAACAACGAACAACTCAATAGGGTTCCTACATGAGTTGTTTGCAAGATTCGGTGTACCAGACACACTGGTCACTGACAATGGAACGCAGTTCACATCTGCAGAGTTTAAGGAATTTTGCGACATGTTCCGAGTGAAGCACATCACGACTCCGCCGTATCAACCAAGGTCGAACGGCCTCGCGGAAAGGTTCGTGGACACACTAAAACGAGCGTTAAAGAAATCCATTGGAACACCAACAGAAAAAGCTTTGCAACAATTCTTGCAAGTATATAGGATTACACCACATCCTAGTACACCATCAAACATATCACCAGCTGATCTAATGTTTGCCAGAAAGGTAAAATCAGTGTTTGACAAACTATTGCCAAGGCAGGCAATTATCCGAAACACTACACACACGAGAAGAAAGAAATATAACTCGGGAGATCCAGTATATTTTAAGTGCTACAGAAATAACACATCTTACTGGGAATGTGGAGTGGTGGATAAACGCATTGGTGATTGTACATACATAATTAAAGGTCCACAGAATATACATAAAAGGCACCTAAATCAGATAAAAAAACGTCATATCCAAGATGATGATGATACGACAACAGTCGAAGAGGAGGACACCATAGATATCATATACGAATCTTTTAATTTGGAACCGCCTCAAAATGCACCTGAACCCCGGAGATCAGGTAGGAAAAGAAAAGTGAATGAACCATTAATGGTAAACCCAAAAAGAAAAAGATATTGAAATCTGTGTGACTTCAAATCTTGGGAGGGGGGTGTTGTGGTGGCAACCACTTATTTGCATATGCGAATAACATAACACTATAAATGGCAAGCCTAGGTTGGCCTTGGTGTGTCTTACTAAAATGCCACCAGAAGTGACGCCAAAGAGCGTACATGTCCTCCCACCAAGACTCTCTGACTCGACACTGTCATTTGTACATATTGTAAATATACCTTTTCTTTAATACACTTATTATTGCGTTATCTTGTTGTTTGCGTCTTCATTGTATTTCCTTACTAATTATTGTTCAACCTTGCAACCACAACAATAACAAATATAACAAATCTGGAGGAATATACAATATAACAAATATAACAAATCTGGAGGAATATACAATATAACAAATATAACAAATCTCGGGAAATATACAATATAACAAATCTGGAGAAATATACAATATAACAAATCTAGAGAAATATACAATATAACAAATCTGGAGGAACATACAATATAACAAATCTGGAGAAATATACAATATAACAAATCTGGAGGAATATACAATATAACAAATATAATAAATCTGGAGGAATATACAATATAACAAATATAACAAATCTGGAGGAATATACAATATAACAAATCTGGAGGAATATACAATATTACAAATATAACAAATCTGGAGGAATATACAATATAACAAATCTGGAGGAATATACAATATAACAAATATAACAAATTTGGAGGAATATACAATATAACAAATCTGGAGGAATATACAATATAACAAATCTGGAGGAATATACAATATAACAAATCTGGAGGAATATACAATATAACAAATATAACACATCTGGAGAAATATACAATATAACAAATCTGGAGAAATATACAATATAACAAATCTGGAGGAATATACAATATAACAAATATTACAAATGTGGAGGAATATACAATATAACAAATATAACACATCTGGAGGAATATACAATATAACACATCTGGAGAAATATACAATATAACAAATATAACAAATTTGGAGGCATATACAATTTAACAAATCTGGAGAAATATACAATATAACAAATATAACACATCTGGAGGAATATACAATATAACAAATCTGGAGGAATATACAATATAACAAATATAACAAATCTGGAGGAATATACAATTTAACAAATCTGGAGAAATATACAATATAACAAATATAACACACCCGGAGGAATATACAATATAACAAATATAACACATCTGGAGGAATATACAATATAACAAATCTGGAGGAATATACAATATAACAAATATAACAAATCTGGAAGAATATACAATATAACAAATATAACACATCTGGAGGAATATACAATATAACACATCTGGAGGAATATACAATATAACAAATATAACACATCTGGAGGCATATACAATTTAACAAATCTGGAGAAATATACAATATAACAAATAAAACAAATCTGGAGGAATATACAATATAACAAATATAACACATCTGGAGGAATATACAATATAACAAATCTGGAGGAATATACAATATAACAAATATAACAAATCTGGAGGAATATACAATTTAACAAATCTGGAGAAATATACAATATAACAAATATAACAAATCTGGAGGAATATACAATATAACAAATATAACACATCTGGAGGAATATACAATATAACAAATGTGGAGGAATATACAATATAACAAATATAACAAATCTGGAGGAATATACAATATAACAAATATAACACATCTGGAGGAATATACAATATAACACATCTGGAGGAATATACAATATAACAAATGTAACGTGCATCCAGGAGATAAGCGCCCGTGTGTTTGCATGTTGTGTGGGTACGTGGGAGAGACGGATGAGGGGAAAAAGACTTACCTCGAGACCAGCTCAGCGTTACCGACCAAAAATAGAAAAGAAAGACCAAGATGGCGGCCGCCGTCTTTTGTAAATTATGATGTCTCGCAAAGTCACACGAATTCTCGGAATATGCAAATTTAGCCGGCCTAGAACGACGATAAAAGCGGTTGAGGGGAAAGACGTCGGCGAGAGACGATTGAGTTGGCTGGAGAATCGTGTGGCTGTTGCTTCTTGTGCCGTGTGAGGATATTTTACCGTTGTTGGAATCCGTGCAGAACCGGTGTAAAAAGATTATTGAATTGCTGCAACATTTATAACATCTTTTCCTGAACTTACCGTGTTAAAGAGAGAGTCGGGCGCCATCTTGAATTTTTCCTTACACATTTCTGTTACAATAGAGGAATATACAATATAACAAATATAACAAATATGGAGGAATATACAATATAACAAATATAACAAATCTGGAGGAATATACAATATAACAAATCTGGAGGAATATACAATATAACAAATATAACAAATCTGGAGAAATATACAATATAACAAATATGGAGGAATATACAATATAACAAATCTGGAGGAATATACAATATAACAAATATGGAGGAATATACAATATAACAAATATGGAGGAATATACAATATAACAAATCTGGAGAAATATACAATATAACAAATCTGGAGAAATATACAATATAACAAATCTGGAGGAATATACAATATAACAAATATAACAAATCTGGAGAAATATACAATATAACAAATCTGGAGGAATATACAATATAACAAATATAACAAATCTGGAGAAATATACAATATAACAAATCTGGAGAAATATACAATATAACAAATCTGGAGGAATATGCAATATAACAAATCTGGAGGAATATACAATATAACAAATATGGAGGAATATACAATATAACAAATCTGGAGGAATATACAATATAACAAATATGGAGGAATATACAATATAACAAATATGGAGGAATATACAATATAACAAAGGGAAAAACAACTATATGGAACTTGGTGCCATGGATAATAAGAAAATATGCTCAATTTCATAATAGATGCTTATTCACACATTGACAAATGTAATTCAAACAAAAAGGGTTCACTCATTACTATGGTGGTCTCTACCAAATACAACGTAACTATAAGGTATACAGAGTCTTGTATTCACCCATGTAGAATTGGGCTCACTATAGAAAAACTATGTTTTTGTATCCTACTGTTTGAGTCTCTATACCCAAGAAGAAGTAACCTCCTGTTTTTCTCCGTTATTCCCCAACCAATGTAATTATTTGATATCAGTTATAATGTCAATTAAGCTGGAGACAGAAAAATGTATATCAAAATGTTCAAGGTGGCAGTTTTAAGGTACAGTCAAGTTCAGACGATGTTTTTTTGTGTTTTGTGGATGTGTATTTGAATGCATGCGTATGAATATTTATTTTAAAAATTGAAGAACCAAAACGACTTATGTTTATACTAACTTAAAAAAAAGTAGTAATAATCAATAATATTGATATTTAAAGTAAATGCTGCCACATCTGTGGAGGTGCCGCTCAGAAAATTCTTCTTTGACATATGATATTCGATTTTTATCATAAACCGTCCCCATAAATAATCAAGATTTTGTGTTCTGACATATTACCTTTTTTCTTTTCTTGGTTGTATTATCATGGATAACACGTGGTCGAAATATAAAGGAGGAGAAAAGCCAATAATAGAGAATGGATAATAATAAAAAAAATCGTAAAGTTTACATTTATATTCATTTATTTCTCACAAAAATTTGTCAAAGACAAATGAAAAAAATGATAAAATGGGATACTCTGCAAGGTGCTACTATTTTGAACCATTTCTACAGGGGGATTTTGAAGGGAGTTGAACAGTGGGATGTCTGTTCACATTATGTTTAAATGTCAACATGTTAGTATAGTCAAGGAAGCAGGAAAATAGAAAGGAATTCCAAAGTTTAGCAGTTTGTGAGAAGAAACGATTAGAATAGAAGAGTTTTTGGAACCTAGGCATCTCTAAAGTGAAGGGGTGGGATTTTATTGCTACTCAGGAGTATTTATGCCAAGGGGGCACAAGTGCTACAAGTTCATCAGAGCACATTCCATTAAAGTACTTGTAAAACAGATACAAAGATGCAATTGTGCAGCGATGGATAAGGTGAAAGCAATAGTGTGGGACCTATTAGATGTAGATGCACCACCCCAGATGTGGCAACAATTCTCCATGTATGGGCGAATGGTGGCTTTGTAGAGATACAGAATCCTCAATGTATTCATTCTAATTCATGTTAACTGCTAAGGAGTTTAAACAAAGAGCTCTCACATAGCATATTATTAGTCATGTCAATCAGTGGTTGAGAAGGTTTCTTGTAATTGCTAAAGGAAACAAGCTTTGTCTTTGCAGCATTAAACGTTACCATCCATTTATGTCCCCATTCAACTACAGACTAGACGTCATTCTTTAAAGTTTCAATCGTTGTCTTGGATAGATAATTACTAAACATAATTCTACTTAAATGTCCCAAACATAGTAGAATATAAATATAATTGCCAGGGCAAACAATTTATAGAGATTGCATTGAGCGATGTAAAGTAAATATGACTTTGATATTATCTGAGAACTAGTTAGAGACTGTCTCTTCCCTTCTCTTCACTTATGCTTAACTTTGCCCTTGTGGAGAAACTAGTAAATAGAAACTTTTTTAGATCTTTGACTGGAGTTTTGGAGACAGGATGGGTAGGACTGGCTATCTTGATAGAACACACTACATCCTGATGAATGCAAACTTATGCATGACGGTCTGCAGCAGCCAAGGTAGTTATGTACAGCAAGTCCTGGGACCAACAGCAAATACTGTGGATCTGTGGACTGGAAATAGGTTTGAGGATGAACTCTCCTGTGTTGTGTGCTGTGGGTCAGCATTTTTTTCTTTTTTAACAAAGTTTTTATTACTGTTACTCTTCCATCTCAACACCAGCTTAAAAAGTCTCTTGCTGCCACATGTCCATCTAATCTGGTTTGCATTTCTCCTTCCTCTGACCGCATGCCGGTCACAGCCTGCCTATTCTTATCCTTGATTTTAGCCGTTCATATTCTCTGACTCCTATTTGCTTCTTACCCGAGCACACAGTGTCCTTTTTCTCTTTTTCTTGTTGCATCAATTTGTGCACACTTCCCAATTTGTATATACGCTTTTCTGGCTACTACTGCTGCTAATCTCTTTGTAAGCCGGCCATCTTTCGCTGCTGCTGATATTTTCCCCACGTGCTCATATGCACTATGTTACACAAAGTTTCCTTTTTAAATCTATTATTAATCTTATTCTGATCGACTATATTTTTTTTAATCAATCAAGTACATTCTCGTCTCTGGGAGTCAGACACCTAACCCCAAATGCTGATAAAATCTGTTTTCAATAAGATTTCATTTGATATGAATGTGTGCACTTAACTACTCCCCCCCCACCTACCCACCATCGCCTCCGGTTTCATTGATATTGAATTAAAAGAATAAAATGAATTCCCCAATGAAAACAGTTTTGCACCACTTTAATATCTCCTTACAAAGATTAAAATCAAAATATAATCATATTAAAATTTATGTCCAGAATCGCATGGAATTTTTGTGGCAAGAGTTGTGCAATCTCCACCCACACTTCTTCTTAAATACCAGTGGCAAGGGGAGATTCAGGACGACTGGAAATAATGCAGAGATAAGCAGAGTACAAACAGCACCTAGAATTACTACATGGTCACCCATCTGGCTTTAGCCAGGTTCATCGTTGCTTAACTTCATGATCTGATGAAAACCACTGTGTCAATGTGATTATGCCATATTAGTGTATATGTATATATATGTACACTGTTCTGTTGGCCTGCTTCCTGGTTGAATACAACATAGCAGCCTTCAAATCCAATGTAAACAAATTCTTGTTGAGCCTTCCACATAAATGATAAAAATCTACGCACTTTACACCATTAACAATTACTATACTACCAAATTGCATTCATTAACTCTTATCCTCGAGCGGCCTTCGGGCCTTGATACGTGGTGAATCCCTTCCCCCCTTCCTCCCCAATCTAAAATGATGGTTTACTTTGACTGTCTCCTGCATCATAAGATGCGGGAGTTCCTAAGTATAAATCTAATAATTTTATAAACATAAATATTAACAGAACACCAGTCCTAAGGAAGGTATTCTGTTAGTTTTAATAAGTTTATATTAAAATTTACTAAACATTAGTATTGCACCACTTTTATGCTCCTTACAAAGATTTAAATAAAAAGATATATGCTACCTTTTTAAAATGGAAATCGCTCTGGACAAAGTGTACAGCCACTTGATTTAAGGAAGTAAACACAACAAAAAGTAATTGTGGCAATGATAGGAGATGTTTATTGGCCTTAGTCTTGAAAAGACCAAGGCTATAGGTAAGAGGAAAACAGTCAGTAGGAAGGGAATTCCACAAGCCTGCAATTTTTTTTTAAATAAGCTATTGGAATAAGAAGCTGTATTTCAAAGAGGTGTCAAAATAGCAAACTGATGGAGACCACTTGACCAACGAGTAAAACGAGCTGGAACAAAGGAAGCTGGGAATAAATCGGACAATTCTGAAGAACACATATCATAAAAGCATCTTTAGAAAAGACTGAGACTATCAACGTCTACGAAAGAGAAGTTGCAGGGAAGAAGAAAGGACAAGGCCAATCAAAATCTATTAACTAATTTGAATTCTAGAAAATGTCTTAATTGATGTCTTAATGAGGTCTTAAAAAGAAAGAGAAATTTAAGGAATCAAGATTAACAATGGATCAAATTCCATGAAAATCCAAAATATTTGAATTTTCAAGTGAGCAGTTATGTCCATATTATTTCTCCTAGTAACCCTTTAAAATGCTCCAAGAAACTAAATTTTTCAAAATATTTTTTTTATTGATGTTTAAAAAACTTATGGGAAAAATTTCATTAAAATCGAAAGTATCTGAGTTTTCTTCATGAGAGGTTTTTCAGCCTTTCTCTCTCGACTCCTTGGCATAAAATTAAATTAAATTAAATACAGTCCACATTACCTAACTCTTACGCCCAGCAAGCTGCGTTAAAAAAAAAAATTCATAATAACCGGTTTTCCATTATAAAACTATCGAATTTTCTTGGTTCTCTCATCCTCGGCAATATAATAAAGACCAATGTATATTTATTTGTCTCTAATTAAATATATACACTTCTATTTTTTCATGCAAAATGTAGGAATTAAAACACACGCATTTTTTTTAGTACAAAACCATTTCAAGTGTATGAGGGGAGGTGAGAAAGCAGGTCAGACATTACATCCGGTGCCTCTGCTCAGTTTTAAAAGACAATGGATACCCCCTGTAATACTTTCCTGAATCGGCACTGTTGGAGTCCAGTGGCAACGAGAAGTGCTAGACGACTGGAAACAATGCCGAGATAAGCGGAGAACACTTGCAGCACCTGGAATTTCCAAACGGTCACCCATTTTAATACTGACCAGGCTCAATGTTGCTTAACTTCGGTAACAGAGGAACCAATGTGTCAACGTGATGTAATAGATCTCTTTAAAATAATAATAAAAAAAAAGATATGTTATTTAAAAAAAAAATCTATAATAGGTAAAGCAGGATGCAAACAATGTTTCATTTTGCAAAATCGAATTATCGACATGATTTTAGCCCAAGACAATTCATGTGAAATGCACAACGAATTTACCCACAATCGACACATGTTGAACGTAGAAAGATGAGTTTGCTTTTTTCAGTACACAGCAAGTAAAACAAAGAAGAAAGTTAGTGCTGTTCTCAAACCTCACCAGAGCCGGAACGATATCATGTGTTTTAATGAGAGTTTGCGATTTGACCTGTTTTACAACGTCGCATCACATCATCATCATTATCATCATCATAGCATTCCATTCCATCTCGATGTCCATCACTCAGATCTGCATCACAACTTCCATCGCTTAGGGTACGGTCTGTGAATATATGTGCAATACTCTCCATCTCAAGGTCCATTTGCATCACAAAAAAAAAACAAAAAACAAAAAACAAAAGAAAAAAAAACGAAAAAGGAATAAGGGAGGTAATTTTGTCATTCTTGTGACATAAAATTAAATAAAACATTTTTTTTAAAAAGTACTCTTTGATTTGGTGAAAAGATTTTATTGTCTAGATTTAGTTCAAAGGAAAAAGACGTGTTTGATATCAGTAAATTTCAATGAAGTACAAAATGGTGTACATGGTTTTGAAACATGTAAATTTCTTATTAGCTGCAAAGAAAATTTAGCAAAAAAGTTTGGATACATCTTGCTTGGCCGGAACAAATCCCCGGCAGGAACATTTCATAGCGATCTCTGTTTCAATGTCAATGATTATGAAGAACGCCCAGGTACATAATGTCGTGATGCGACCACACATATACATAAAACAAGAAAAAATCTGTGTTATGCTCCCTCATGTGGAAATACATTAAACAGCCTGAAACGTTCAAGAAGGCCTGTATATAAAGATTTGCTTGTGAAAAATCAAATCAGTTTTTCCTCCTGATTTTTCAACAACCGACCATGTTCAGAATAACTCCGTCAATCGGGGACGTTAAAATCCCTGTCCTGAATTGACGCGCAATGCACATGAACTTTAATTCACATCAAACGAGAATTTAAATCTTCTTTTAAACAATTTTATTTAATATGAACGCATACACGCATTTGCTTACATGATTTATGGACTGTTTTTCTAAAAAATAGCCACATGGACTAAAAGCTTGTGTACTGCACACTCTGATCATAAATTAAATCAGTACTTTCAAACCTCGTGCTATTTTCAGTTAAATATGAAGACAACAAATGGTCTTCTCAGGAAAATCAGATCATATTGTATCACTGGAAGAATACATAATGTAATTAAATCCTTCTTAAGTAAGAGAAAAATCAAGATTGTCCTCAACGGTCGTACATCTAAACAAAATGATATAAATGTGGGAATACCTCAGGGGTCTATCCTTTATTATTCCTAATATTCATAAATGACCTACCTGATAAAATTGTCTCTGAGATGGGTATATATGCTGATGATACCACACTCTATAACAGGCATGAGGGGAAAATAAATGAACACATATCCAAGGAAATGGCAGAAACACTAGAGGATGACCTCCAATCTGTAGTGGAATGAGGACAAAAATGGATGGTCACATTCAATGCTGCCAAGACTAAACTTGTTTCCTTCAATAATTACAAGAAACTTTCTCAACCACCAATAGCTATGGAAAAAAACACGTTATCTGAAAGTACTTCTTTTGAACTCCTCAGCCTAACGTTCACAGGGAACATGAGCTGGAGCAGATACATTGAGAGCATTGCCAAGGTTGCTGCAGAGAATGTGGGTTCTCTCTAAAGTACTAGAAAGTTACTTATGCCTGAAAGTATCCTGTATCTCTGTAAAGCCACCATTCGCCCATGTATGGAGTATTGTTGTCACGTTTCGCCTGGTGTATCTGCTACTAGTTTCTCACTCCTGGACAAGATTCAAAAGAGAGTTGCTAACCAGATAGGTCCTGAACTGTCATCTAAGCTTCAGCCTCTGTCCCATCGCCAAAATATTGCATCCCTCTGCCTGTTCTACAAGTATTTCAATGGTGAATGCTCTGACGAACTACAAGCACTTGTACCCCCTCGATGTAAATACCCCTGACAAATCTGACAAGCAGCTAAATTCTACCCCTACACAGTAGAGATCCCTAGGTGTAAGAAAGCCTTTTAATCCAATAGTTTCTTCCCCAGAACTGCTAGACTTTGGAACTCCCTTCCGGAATTTTGTTTTCCCAACTGTACTAACATGCAGAAGTTCAAGCGTAATGTGAACAGACATCTTGCTGCTCATCTCCCTTTATAATATCCCTGCAACTTATGTCCCTGGTAGTAGCCCTCTACTTCAAAGTGGCACTGTGCCTTGTTTAGGGGTGAAAATTGAATAATAATAATAAAAAAAAAAAAATCAACTCTGGTGTTCTAACTTCTTACTCTTCCCACACCTCTCATCATCCCTCACAGACTCCCTGCCTTCTTTGAATCTCTTATGCCACTCTAAAACTAATGCTTGATTCAGGCAAGATGGCCCAAAAGCAGTCTGAAGCATTCCATACATTTTTGTGGCATTTTTTCCAAGTTTAAAACAGAATTTTATTTATTGAATCGTTACAGAATTTTATACATATTGTTCCTCTAAAATGTCCTCACGTACAGATTGCATTTTTTAAATTCACCAGCTGTGAATACCAAGCTTTAGTAGGGTGTATTCCAATTCCTGCTGTAACTGTTCATTTAAACCTGAAATCATAAAAATTATTCAATCATCTCATAAGATATATAGCAATAACATACTGAATTTTCAAGAGTCTATGATAATTTTAAATGCCTGTACAATAAAGTCTTGAAACTTATTTAAGACACCTTGTAAAAGAAAACAACCAAATTAAACCAAACACCATGAATATTTGAGGATATAAAGAACTTGAAGCATAAAAACTTTTACCAAAATGACTGAGTCTGAAAATGGTTGATGTGACGTAAATTATTTTACGGCATTATTTATTCGTGATTGTTTTATATGAACCATGAATAAATACTCAAAGACATACAAAAATTTGAAACACTTTTACCAAATTGATCAGATTCAGCATAGAACAATTCAAAAAGGGCTGATATGCCTTAAAACAAAGCAAACCAAAGGAAACCTATTAATGAACAATAAAACACTGGAACTTGTATTGAAATCTTACCATTAACTCAATGCAACATGAACAAATATGGCATTTAGGTCCAAATATGTCTCAGAAAGTAATCTCAGTTCCAGGAATCCCTCTGCATAAAATTAAGCATTCAATTATTTTCTCTAATGAATTTGTACTTTTTTTGACTAAAGATCAACTATTTTGATTATGTATACACTGCACATTAAAATGGCTGCATTATTAAATAAATGCTTAATTGGAGGCTAGTCTGAGTGTTTCGTTATGTTCATGGTAAGTGCTCAACTATCTTCCCTTCTGTGAAGCATTCACAGTGAGAACTCGTCTAGCTACAACCATAGGGGAAAAAAATTTCATTTCTCTTCTCTCCCTGTATCCCAAAACCAAATGGAACTTACATAAACAAAGTTTCTTTCCTTGAATTTCCTCTCTGGGGAACAATATACGATGAAGTTGCTTCCCATCTGACTACAGCATGGTCGTCTTCAAATCTAATGTAAACAAATACTTGCTGAGCCGTCCTCTTGAAAAATCAAGTCCTTTTAAATAATCTTCAGCCCATTCTATCCATTGGTTACAATTCTTTCGTGACGTTGATCACCACCCAACCATTAATCCTTTTAGCCCCTATTCATGAGTGACCCCAGGACCCTGATAAGCCATGATCCATCAGTAGAAAAAATAAGCAGAAGTTTAATTGAATATAGATTTATTTACGTATTTTACAAGTTTAAAATTTTTTAGGTGTTTAAACTTTTGTAACAGAATGTGTATGAGTGCGTGGAAAAATATTAGCAGGAGCTGTAAGATAGCTGACTTACCAAAAAAAAAAAAGCACATATGCAAATTAGGAAGTGTGCAAGATGAAAAAGAAAAAAACAGGACACCACGTGGTCGGGAGAAGAAAAAAATGCAGTTAAAAAGATGGGCGTAAAAGAAAAACGCGTGTCAGGGGAAAATGTACATGTGGCCCCGCAGTGGCTTAAAGAGACTTTTTAAGCTGGTGTCGAAATGGAGGGAGAAAAAATAGTAAAAAAGGACTTGTGTTAAAAAAGAAAGAAAAGCTAAGTCGGATTTATTTATTTTTCTTTGTTTGTTTGTTCCTTTTTAACGGTGCCAAACAGCGTGGGGGGGGGTCCAAGAGTGGTTTGAACTGTAACAAACACAGCTTGAGTGTAACGGCCACGTTACATTTTCTTTGAAATTTTCAGGTTTGAATTAATAACTTCTAGGGACTCTATTTAGAAATTGTCCATAAACTAATGCACAGAGATGCTATTTGTAAAAGCTTGTTATCTCCCCTTCTTCGATAAATACGGTTATAAGATTTGGCAGCTCCAAATTTAATTTTATGAAGTATTAGCCTTCTTTCTTAATCCCTATTTTCCCCGTCTTTCTTTCTTTCTTTCTTTCTTTATCTTCTCTCTCTTTCTCTCCAGTTCTACTTTTCTCTCTCTCCTTATTTTTTTCTCTCTCTCTCTCTTTCTCTTCAGTTATACTTTTCCCTCTCTTTATCTTTTTCTATATATCACTCACTATCTTTTCTCTCCCTCTCTCTCTCTCTCTCCCTCTCTCTCTCTCTCTCTCTCTCTCTCCATATATATATATATATATATATATATATATATATATGCACTCATGAACACATTTACAAGGCCAAAAATGTAAGAAATCTCTTTAAAAAAAACTTAATACTACCCTAAACTTCCTAAAAATAGTGACCACAAAATATAAATTTCTTAAAATAACGGACATCAAAAATTACTCGAATATACCCAATGACAATCAACCCCAAAAGCATCTAAATATCCCAAAACCTAGAAAGCAACGAAAAATTTGAAGACAATCAACTCCGAAAACAAAAATTAAACACCGCTAAAAAAAACTAAAAAAAACCAACTCATATACAACATTAAATGATCCAAAGAATGTCGATATGCTGGTTAAACAAACCAACTACATACTAGCGAGGGGTACCCGGCGTTTCCCGGGTGTTTGGAGGTGTGTTTGGAAACTCTGGGGGTGGCGGGGTTAAAAAAAAAGTAAGTATGAGGATCGAACACGAACCGTTGAGGCAAAGTTGTAAATTAAAGTGTGAAAAAAAAAAAAACGTGCGACGTTAAACATTGCCCCACCGCGACATGCTAACGGAAACACGTTTGAATTTATTTAATTACTTGGATTTGGCAGGTGCCCGTTTTAATGAGTTAATGAGGTCAAGTTTGATTGCAGGATTTTTATTTTCCCAAGATGTTATAGGAAAAAGACTAACCCACATGCGGCGAGCGACAAATGTTGAATATTTATCTTCCTGAAATTGAACAAATTAAATAGACAGGCAAGCTTCGTTGTTAATTGTGAGATATTACGATTTATATGTGATATAAAAAGTTTTAAAAAGTTGTGAAGCGACCGACCGCTTCTCTGAAAAAAGCCTTTTGTAGACACACAGAAAAAGCGAACACTCATACATACATTTTCGCTTTTATATTTATAGATATCTTTCTATATCTATTTTTCTGTTTCTTTTTCTATCTCCCCCCCCCCTTTTCATCCTTACTTTTATTGTTTCTATCTAAATTAATATTCATCAACATTGGTGCAGACAATAGTCCAAAAACAAACAATGGAAATATATCCACCAAATTATTAAAAAAATTAATCAATAAAAATACAAATTCAATGACAAAAATTAAATCGATCTTAAAATGACCTCTAAGGTTTAGATTTCTTTATTTATACAGGATTTTCTGACGAATCTTGTGCTGAAATTGATAAATGTTATGTTAAACCATGGAATAGTTGTAAGTCGGGATTTACAATCATTATCCTTTTATAAGGTGGTCAACCCTGCTCAATCTGCACCAGCAGAAAAGTAACGGTGTCTCAGTGCCAGGTTCGAATCTAGGTCATTCCTTTGAGACACTTTCACTTATTGGTAACCTTCATATGATTCTCCCCATATGTAGCTGATATTCTTCTACAAATAATTCTTCATAGAAAGATACCAGGGAAACGAATGTCAACAAAATCATTAATAATACTCAACAATCAGCATCCGCAAACGAATATTTTTTCTAAAAATATTGATTACTGATTGGATACGAATGTTAATACAGAAATTAATTTCAGCCAATCATAGTGGTTCTTTCAGTTGTAAAATTATTAATAACTCATTTTATATTGTTGATTTGCATAGAATCGTTTTCATCCATTTATTTCTTCATATGTTTGTCTTATAAGTAATACAAACCAAATCATAATAAATTATGATGATTGTTTTTTGAAAACCTATTTGGCTGATATTTATGCTTGTTTTTAAATATTTGCAGCTATGACCAATTCTAGTTACTTGTAAAGAAACCCAGTTGTATTGTTTATTAAAAGAATGAAATAAAAATCATTAATTAGTTTTAGTTGAAGAAATCTTCACTAGGTCTGCTAGTCGAATTGTAATTGGTTGAATTTTTAAAAATTTGTTTTCGTGAGCAGCATCGTAGCATCAATATCAATAAAAACGCTGCATTAGACGTGATGGGAAACAAAATCCAATTCTAACTATTTAGTAAGCAGCTCACAGCTTCTCATTAATCTTTTTGTCAAATGAGAAAATAACGCCAACGGTGAAAAAACGGCATTTTTAGAGTTGAAGCTGGCAAATGCTGACAAAGTAAGGCACATAATTCATATCGATGTTTTTTTTTTTTTTTTAAATTAAAAAGTTTTTTTGTTTGTTTTGAAATGGAAATAAAAAACAAAACAAACAACTTCTTTATTGGAAGAAACTAATATTTTGATTTGTTTTAAAAAATTTAAATTTAATATTTTGACCAATTCATAAATAAACAAAGAAAAATGCCAGACTCTAGACATCCTCGTATCAATAAGGTTTAGTTGTTTTGTTTTACGATATATCAACCCTTGTCTGGTCATTGCAAACACTGCATATGAACGCTTAATATATCCTTGGTGTAATATCATTATTCTACATATTATCCTTTTCTTTCATTCATTACATCTGTAAAGCCCAATTGGCTAAAGATCTCATAAACACATATGACACTATCGTTTGCCGGGGATTTGTTACTTGGTTGAAGAAACCAGATCCCTGTATGTTAGAAACGATATCAAATGATAGACACGTGGAAACATTAACGGGTTCAGATGGTGTCGACTATAATCGGTTGGTATGGGTCTCTTCTTGAGTCATTAGGCACCAAAATATACTACTATAGGTGGGTCACTAGTGTGACCACCCAACGGTTACAAGGAACGTCCTGGGAATGGCAACTAAATTATAACACGAAGGGTCAGTTTCATTCCTACGCTAGGAACGAAATCCTGATAAACAGCAACAAATTGTAACATATATAACTATGTGTATAATTACTTGGAAGTCTTTTTTCAAAGAGTGAATGCATACCTGGAATTAGGTGTGGCTTTTTCTCCGGGTGGTTCTCCATTCCTCGATGATGACTTCTTCCTGTTGGGTTCTGGCTGAGAAGGTGGAAGACCTCGTTTTGATGTTTAAACAGATTAAACAACACGCAACATAGATTGTAATTTATATATATATATATATATATATATATATATATATATATATATATATATATATATATATATATATATATATATATATATACTAGCAAAAGTACCCGTCGTTGACTGGGTTCAAAAACAGCCTACAGAAAATGGACTCTGATTTATGAAAGTATGATAGGTTATGAAAAGGAAGGGTTGTAAAGAGATAGCTTCGAATTTGGGGGTATCACAACCAACGCAAAATATGATGAAAGTAAAAATAGAATAGATAAACCCCATAATTTATTATACCATACCTGTTCACACTGAAACACTTATCACAATATTCTGTGGATCTATATTAAAAAACCTTGTTAACTTTGTGACATATTTCCATTCTATAGAGGTTAGGCACTAATGAACACCCCATAATTTTATTATACCATATTTCTTCAAACTGAAACATAATTATCAAAGTATACTTATGCAGATAGATATGAAAAGTCTTTATTAAAGCTTTTGCCAATTTCAATTCTATGGAGGTCAGGCGTGAACGCAGACCTCACAATTTTATTATACCATCCCTATTTAAGTTAAAACATACTTATCAAAGTATTATTATGTACATCTATATCAAAAACAATTGTAAACATTTTTTTTAATTTTTTAATTTTTTTATTTCCATACTTTGTGGACCAGGCGCGTACGCAGACCCCACAATTTTAATGAATTGTCATTATGCCAGATCAAACATACCCATTACTGTGTCTCGATACATCTTCTATCATATGTGATCAGTTTTTTATAATAGTCAACCATATAGGAGCCTATTCGTGACCAGACACACACACACAGACGTTCAGCTTTATATATATATATATATATATATATATATATATATATAAGAGAATCTGAAATATTTTATTTTACAAAAAATGTTCACAATATATTACAATTACAACAAACAATTCGTAACAATTAAATTTTCAAAAAGCTTAACTAACCCTAAGTATTGTATTGGGGAAGAGAGGGTGCACCCCCCCCCCATTTTACGGAGAGATGAAAATATGCATCCTTACTTCATGGTTGCCAGCTGAAAAAGAGAATAAGTCCTGGCGGATTGTATTGTTGTCCCTTCCCTATATCCCTCTGCAAGTGACCAAATCACCTCCCCACCATGGGGAGTGACAACGCAGTGACACTTACGACATATAGTGCCACACACACATGTAATTTAACAAATCAAATACTGTAGGATCGCTGCCTTTATTATTAATTCAACTGTTTAATTTTTTCTAAACCAGTTACAACAAAATATACTAAACTTTTTTTTATATTGTACAAATTATTTAATATCATTGACTTTTTTTAATTCAGAAAAGCACTAACATGCTTCGATGACCTTGGTGTGCAAAGTTCGAATCCAATCGGTTCCATTTATGGATGTTGGCAACCTTCATTTGGTTTCTCCATACCATGCTGATTTTACTTTCTTTTTTTTTTTTTAATTCAATTTTCACTCCAAACAAGGAACAGTGCCACTTTGAAGTAGGGAACTACTATCGGGGATATAAGTTGCAGGGATATTATAAAGGGAGATGAGCAGCAAGATGGTTGTTCACATTACACTTGAACTTCTGCATGTCAGTACAGTTGGGAAAGCAAAATTCCGGAAGGGAATTCCAAAATCTAGCAGTTCTGGGAAGAAACTATTAGAGTAGAAGGCTTTCTTACACCTAGGGATCTCTAATGTGAAGGGGTGGGATTTAGCTGTTTGTCGGGTTTGTCAGGGGTATTTACGTCTAGGGGGTACAAGTGCTTGTAGTTCGTCAGAGCATTCACCATTAAAGTACTTGTAGAACTGTATTAGTTTGTAGTTTAACATTTAAGACTTTCTGGAAATTTATTGACACTTTTTTGGTCACTTGAAGAATATTTGATCGTTTGGAATAAATATCAATTAATTGAGAATAAAATTGATTGAGATAGTCACTTATAGGCTACATCTCCTCATCAGTTATACAAAAGAGTTAATCGATCATGTCTGTCTTGAAAGTATCGTATACATTCCCTTAAATACTACTGATTGATTGATTGGTAAAGAGCAAGAGAGGGAGAGAGAGGGTAAAGGAAAGATTGTGAGACAGAGAGAAGACGATCGAAAGAGGGGTAAGAAAAAGAGAGAGAGAGGTGGGATAAGATAAAGAGAAGGAATAAGACAAAGACAGAGAGAGAGAGAGAGAGAGAGAGAGAGAGAGAAAATAGGTGAGTGATAGAGAGAAGGGTCAGAGATAATTGTAGACGAACATCGAGGCTTACCAATTGTTGGGGACTTGCATAAATCCCCTGAAATAAACAAATAAATAAATAAATAAATAAAAAGAAATAAACTACCAAATAATGTAAAATAAACTTTTGTTTATTTTCGTTAACGTGCACAAAGGTGGCAGTTTGTATGAAAGAAGGAAGGGAAGAAGAGGGTTAAGACTTTCGATCGTGAGATAAAAAGTCCTACTATGTGTTGTGGCGAAGTGAGAGAAAAAGAGAATCAAGCAATATTCTTTGATGGGCGAGAAAAGCTGTCATTTTAGCTACCTAATACTATTCAGCAAGCGTTGTTGTTGTTGGTGTCCGTTATCCCTTTCTCTGACAAGAGAAGTTCTCCGTGCCTTTTATATTTCTTTAGCGGCTCCCAGAGACTTGCAAAAATAAGTTTTTTTTAAATCGCGCCCTGATTGGTCACAAAATTCATATTTTTGACAAAAAAAAAAAAAAGTGCTTCCAGCTACGTCGGCCATTTCTCAAGCATCCTGCTTTTTGACCCAAGAGGTTTGGTGTGGGTGAATGCTGTAATTTCCGTGCAAATAAATTTATAAATTTTTGTGTGCAAAAATAAAATAAGAAACAGCACATAACAAAAAACCTCATTCAAACTCAATCAATGCACAACACAAGGGATTATAAAATATAACAAACAGCGATATGAAGTTTGTGACATAATAATAGAAGAAAACATGTGCGCATTTAAAAAACTAACTCAAATACTCAAAATAAAAAAAAGACCTAAACTGCGACTCCAGTAATGTAGTGTATGCACTAAAATGTACAGCATGTGATAAATCTTACGCTACCAAAAACCTCAGCAGTAAAGTGGCCTTACATAAAAGTAATATAAAAGTCGCAGAAAATAGACTCTTACATGTTTTGCAATAGATACATGCACGCAGTGGATATAATTTCAGAATAATGCTAATTTTTCAAACCGATAATTACTTTCAATTACTCACACAGGAAAGAAATTTTATCATAAATTCACTTTCAAGTTGAACAAAGCTTAATAATAACACGTAAATAGGATACAAAACACATACATGCATATGCATACGTAAGTTGGTACCGACTCTGGCTGCAGGAGATGGCCGTTGGCTCATAAGAAGCTCATCCGACCTTTGATAGGTCTTGTTTTTGGTCCTGCTGGGTGTCCCCACACCGTCCTCATCCAGGTTACCCCGGGCGGGGGGGGGGACCGATTTAGTCGCCGACGACCGGACCATGAGGCAGCTAGCACTGGGTTACATAGCACCAGTGGAAGTCTAAGACTCAGCTGACATAAATTTATATTTATAATTAATATATCCAAATTTACAGTTTGCCCAAATAACATCGATGATTACCATCTATTGCACATGTTTATTATATACGAAACTAAAAACAAAAAAAAAACTATTTTCAATTTCCGGCTGTATTAAATTGCTATGTCTTCTGATGAGTTAAGGGCAAAATAGATTCACTGATTGATATAATAATTAAGTGATTGATTTTGTGCGACGAAACAGACACTGTCAAGAATTGTTAGGCTTAACTAAATTAAAGGAATAAATTGTAAGATGATCAACATCATGAAATGTGGAATATAGACTTCCGTCGTTTACGCATTATATAAATATATATATATATATATATATATATATATATATATATATATATATATATTTGTAGTCATCGTCATACAGTCCTGTTTTGTTGTATCACAGCTCATCAGTGCCGCTAGACTAGCATCTCTCCCAAGCCAAGGATTGAACCTAGAACCATCGTGTTGAGAGTCATCAGTTCTCCCCCTCGATATATATATATATATATAGCAAATCACATAAACACAACGATTCTAACCAGATCACCAAAGTTAAGCAATGTTGAGCCTGGCCAGTACCAGATGGGTGACCATTTTGGAAGGCTAGGTGCTTCCAGGTTGGTACCTGTGAGTGCATTAATATACTGGGAGAGATGCACCTCCCAGTCTTCATTAAAACATGCATCTAGGAGAAGGTAACTCTGATGTAAAAACCTGCGGTCTACTGTATATTCTGTACTATTGGTTCTACACAAAGCCTTCACCACTATAAAACAAATCATCTGTGTGGATTTCCGAGCAATTTAGTTGTTGTGCGCGAAGCTCATACGTCAAAATCAACGAGAGAGTCCATCATATATATATATATATATATATATATATATATATATATATATATATATATATATATATATATATATATATATATATATATACGGTGAACTCGCGAGGTATATATACTTCACACTTCCGGTTATAAAATAGACGAATATTGGCTGAAGAGAGAGCTTGATAAGGATACCTTAAACGGGCCTTATTATCGGGCTTGAAACCGACGGTACCAATGATCTGTCTCAACTAACAACTTTCTGTACACAATATATACATATATATATATATATATATATATATATATATATATATATAGTATTGACTGGTATTTCTAATGAGGTGTTCGCATGAGGACTCCACGTTGCTGCAACAACTACACTCATACCGGTTATTTCATGTGAACTGTATATATAATTTTGCTACTCATTACAGCCACTGTATACGCAACGCTAACTAAAAAATTATTTTTTCGATTCATTTATTTCATTTTTGACGGCTGTTGCTGTGTACCGTTTTATTTGTTGACACCAATTATGAACAAAAAGTTTTAAAAATAGACGGTGTTGATCTCACATCAAAACGAAATACTAGGGACAAAAAAGTGAAGGTATTTCTGTCATCGCCATCAAACTAAATGTCATTTATGAAACGTTTTTTTTTTCAGGACAATTAAACGCTTATGACACAACGAACGCGATAAAAGCCAGTCAACCTTGAATAAATAACTGCTTTCCAATAACCTTAATTTTACGACCTGAAAATAAAGCAGGGGGGGGGAATTGAGCGATGAAAATTGTATAAATAGACCACTGACCAAATTGATTTCATTTTTAGATATTAATTTGGAGAATATCCACCCTAGGAAGGGCAAAATTTATTCCTTTAAACAATATAGTTTTGATTATTTTTTTATAGAAATCGCTCCTGACAAAGCATGAATCCACATGATGTAAGCGGCTAAAAAAAATAACCAAAAAAATTTCAAAATCAAAAACCATTCAACGGGAAATGTAAGATGGATAGATTCGAACCCAGAAACAAGCAATTCTTTTCCCTTTGTCATAAATATTGTTTATGGAATATGAGGATTAAAGGACAAAATATGGGATGCGAGAGTTACGAGGCCACTAATTCTGAAGCATCCAGTGGGCAGGGACAGGAAAGAGAGAAGAGATGTTTTTCCTCGTTGTTTTCAAGTCTCTCTCTAATAACTGACCATGATTCCAAAAGATGCTGAAGTAGTTGTTCAGATGATAGATGAAATTAATGCACTCTCCAAGCTGATTGAAATGAAATAAAAATGAAAATGGAACGGCACTAACCTTATGCGGGTTTAACCAGCTTCCTCTAAAGGAGGAAGTTCCATGGGAGTATGAAATTCAGAAGCAATCCCCAGTCACATTTATATTCCCGTAAGAGGAGATGACAACGTTAAGCTTTTGCAACTCTTGCAGGGAGATGTTGAATCCCTACTCCCACCCCCGACATTCAACTTCTGGTATTCCCAAATTGGTCACCCATCTGGTACTGACTAGGCTCAACGTTGCTTAACTTCAGTGATCCTATGAGAACCGATGTGTCGATGTGATTACGTAAGCTGATTGGTCAGTGTATAACCAAATCGCCTAGCAGGAACATCAGACTTTATTTACGGCTGTTACACTTGCTGTAGAACAAATGATTATGTCATCCTGTACATTTCAATTTCTTTTGATATCTTTATTTTTTTAAATTTATCTATGTTTATATACTTGAATGTATGGGAGTTACTCCTAAACTGATTAACCGATCATTTATGAATTTTGGAAAATGGCTGCTTGGTGTAAAGCCTCGTAATATGGGCTGTATTTAGTTTAATTTAGTTTTATACAAGTCGGCAAAAAGAAGTAGAAGCCCTTCATGTGAATTCAAATATTCCCGACTTTAATGAGATTTTAACAAAAGGTATTATGGAAAATGTAAACAGCACTAACCCTATATGGGTTCAACCGGTTTCTTCCAAAGGAGGATGTTCCATGGGAGTACGAAATTCAAAAATGGTCTCCAATCGCATGTATATCCCCGTTAGAGGAGATGATGATGTTTTTGCAAGTCTTGCAGAAAGGTGTCGATGTTCTCCCACATACAGCACCTGGAATTACCAAATTGGTCACCCATTTTAGTAATGACCACGTTCAACATTGCTTGACTTTGGTGATGTAACATGAACCGGTGTGTCACTGTGACTATGCTGTATTAGGTATGAGACATCAATTAATAAATATTCCCCAGATTTCAGTTTCTTTGGAGTATTTTACAGTAAGAGAAACACAATGTGCACAACTTTCAATTTGAAAATTCAAATATTTAAGATTTGCATTACATCCATAGTCATTATGTAACAGAGCACGGACGTGTGAATGCAAATACCAAGCCACGTGTGAAATGACGTCACAAGAGGGAAAAAGAAAGACTATGAAAAGGAGAGAGAGTATGTTAGAGCAGACGATCATGTTAGAAACTTTGAGAAGACATTGAAAATGACGTTTGAGAAGACATTATAAAAGACGTTTGAGAAGACATTAAAAATAACGTTTGAGAGGACATTCAAAATGACGTTTGAAAGGACATTCAAAATGACGTTTGAGAAGACATTCAAAATGACGTTTGAGAAGAAATTCAAAATGACGTTTGAGAAGACATTCAAAATGACGTTTGAAAGGACATTCAAAATGACGTTTGAAAGGACATTCAAAATGACGTTTGACAGGACATTAAAAATAACGTTTGAAAGGACATTCAAAATGACGTTTGAGAAAACATTCAAAATGACGTTTGAGAAGACATTCAAAATGACGTTTGAGAGGACATTCAAAATAGTTTGAAAGGACATTCAAAATGACGTTTGAGAGGACATTCAAAATGACGTTTGAAAGGACATTCAAAATGACGTTTGAGAAGACATTCAAAATGACGTTTGAGAAGAAATTCAAAATGACGTTTGAGAGGACATTAAAAATAACGTTTGAAAGGACATTCAAAATGACGTTTGAGAAGACATTCAAAATGACGTTTGAGAGGACATTCAAAATGACGTTTGAGAAGACATTCTAAATGACGTTTGAGAAGACATTCAAATGACGTTTGAGAAGACATTCAAAATGACGTTTGAGAGGACATTAAAAATAACGTTTGAAAGGACATTCAAAATGACGTTTGAGAAAACATTCAAAATGACGTTTGAGAAGACATTCAAAATGACGTTTGAGAGGACATTCAAAATAGTTTGAAAGGACATTCAAAATGACGTTTGAAAGGACATTCAAAATGACGTTTGAGAGGACATTCAAAATGACGTTTGAAAGGACATTCAAAATGACGTTTGAGAAGACATTCAAAATGACGTTTGAGAAGAAATTCAAAATGACGTTTGAGAGGACATTAAAAATAACGTTTGAAAGGACATTCAAAATGACGTTTGAGAAGACATTCAAAATGACGTTTGAGAGGACATTCAAAATGACGTTTGAGAAGACATTCTAAATGACGTTTGAGAAGACATTCAAATGACGTTTGAGAAGACATTCAAAATGACGTTTGAGAGGACAATTAAAATGACGTTTGAGAAGACATTCAAAATAACGTTTGAAAGGACATTCAAAATGACGTTTGAGAAGACATTCAAAATGACGTTTAAGAGGACATTCAAAATAGTTTGAAAGGACATTCAAAATGACGTTTGAGAGGACATTCAAAATGACGTTTGAAAGGACATTCAAAATGACGTTTGAAAGGACATTGAAAATGACGTTTGAGAAGACATTCAAAATGACGTTTGAGAAGACATTCAAAATGACGTTTGAGAGGACATTAATAATAACGTTTGAAAGGACATTCAAAATGACGTTTGAGAAGACATTCAAAATGACGTTTGAGAAGACATTCAAAATGACGTTTGAGAGGACATTAAAAATAACGTTTGAAAGGACATTCAAAATGACGTTTGAGAGGACATTCAAAATGACGTTTGAGAAGACATTCAAAATGACGTTTGAGAGGACATTAAAAATAACGTTTGAAAGGACATTCAAAATGACGTTTGAGAAGACATTCAAAATGACGTTTGAGAGGACATTAAAAATAACGTTTGAAAGGACATTCAAAATGACGTTTGAGAAGACATTCAAAATGACGTTTGAGAAGACATTCAAAATGACGTTTGAGAGGACATTAAAAATAACGTTTGAGAGGACATTCAAAATGACGTTTGAGAAGACATTCAAAATGACGTTTGAGAGGACATTCAAATGACGTTTGAGAGGACATTAAAAATAACGTTTGAGAAGACATTCAAAATGATGTTTGAGAAGACATTGAAAATGACGTTTGAGAGGACATTCAAAATGACGTTTGAAAGGACATTCAAAATGACGTTTGAGAAGACATTCAAAATTACGTTTGAGAAGACATTCAAAATGACGTTTTAGAGGACATTCAAAATGACCTTTGAGAGGACATTCAAAATGACGTTTGAAAGGACATTCAAAATGACGTTTGAGAAGACATTCAAAATGACGTTTGAGAGGACATTCAAAATGACGTTTGAAAGGACATTCTAAATGACGTTTGAGAAGACATTCAAAATGACGTTTTAGAGGACATTCAAAATGACGTTTGAGAGGACATTCAAAATGACGTTTGAGAAGACATTCAAAATGACGTTTGAGAAGACATTCAAAATGACGTTTGAGAAGACATTCAAAATGACGTTTGAGAAGACATTCAAAATGACGTTTAAGAAGACATTCAAAATGACGTTTGAGAAGACATTCAAAATGACGTTTGAGAAGACATTCAAAATGATGTTTGAGAAAACATTCTAAATGACGTTTGGAATGACATTCTAAATGACGTTTGAGAGGACATTCAAAATGACGTTTGAAAGGACATTAAAAATGACGTTTGAGAGGACATTCAAAATGACGTTTGAAAGGACATTTAAAATGACGTTTGAGAAGACATTCAAAATGACGTTTGAAAGGACATTAAAAATAACTTTTGAAAGGACATTCAAAATGACGTTTGAGAAGACATTCAAAATGACGTTTGAGAGGACATTAAAAATAACGTTTGAAAGGACATTCAAAATGACGTTTGAGAAGACATTCAAAATGACGTTTGAGAAGACATTCTAAATGACGTTTGAGAGGACATTCAAAATGACGTTTGAAAGGACATTCAAAATGACGTTTGAAAAGAAATTCAAAATGACGTTTGAGAAGACATTCAAAATGACGTTTGAGAAGACATTCAAAATTACGTTTGAGAGGACATTCAAAATGACGTTTGAGAGGACATTAAAAATAACGTTTGAAAGGACATTCAAAATGACGTTTGAGAAGACATTCAAAATGACGTTTGAGAGGACATTAAAAATAACGTTTGAAAGGACATTCAAAATGACGTTTGAGAAGACATTCAAAATGACGTTTGAGAAGACATTCAAAATGACGTTTGAGAGGACATTAAAAATAACGTTTGAGAGGACATTCAAAATGACGTTTGAGAAGACATTCAAAATGACGTTTGAGAAGACATTCAAAATGACGTTTGAGAAGACATTCAAAATGACGTTTGAGAAGACATTCAAAATGATGTTTGAGAAAACATTCTAAATGACGTTTGGAATGACATTCAAAATGACGTTTGAGAGGACATTCAAAATGACGTTTGAAAGGACATTAAAAATGACGTTTGAGAGGACATTCAAAATGACGTTTGAAAAGACATTTAAAATGACGTTTGAGAAGACATTCAAAATGACGTTTGAGAGGACATTAAAAATAACGTTTGAAAGGACATTCAAAATGACGTTTGAGAAGACATTCAAAATGACGTTTGAGAAGACATTCAAAATGACGTTTGAGAGGACATTAAAAATAACGTTTGAAAGGACATTCAAAATGACGTTTGAGAAGACATTCAAAATGACGTTTGAGAAGACATTCTAAATGACGTTTGAGAGGACATTCAAAATGACGTTTGAAAGGACATTCAAAATGACGTTTGAAAAGAAATTCAAAATGACGTTTGAGAAGACATTCAAAATGACGTTTGAGAAGACATTCAAAATTACGTTTGAGAGGACATTCAAAATGACGTTTGAGAGGACATTAAAAATAACGTTTGAAAGGACATTCAAAATGACGTTTGAGAAGACATTCAAAATGACGTTTGAGAGGACATTAAAAATAACGTTTGAAAGGACATTCAAAATGACGTTTTAGAAGACATTCAAAATGACGTTTGAGAAGACATTCAAAATGACGTTTGAGAGGACATTAAAAATAACGTTTGAGAGGACATTCAAAATGACGTTTGAGAAGACATTCAAAATGACGTTTGAGAAGACATTCAAAATGACGTTTGAGAGGACATTAAAAATAACGTTTGAAAGGACATTTAAAATGACGTTTGAGAGGACATTCAAAATGACGTTTGAAAGGACATTAAAAATGACGTTTGAGAGGACATTCAAAATGACGTTTGAAAGGACATTCAAAATGACGTTTGAGAAGACATTCAAAATGACGTTTGAGAGGACATTAAAAATAACGTTTGAAAGGACATTCAAAATGACGTTTGAGAAGACATTCAAAATGACGTTTGAGAGGACATTAAAAATAACGTTTGAAAGGACATTCCAAATGACGTTTGAGAAGACATTCAAAATGACGTTTGAGAAGACATTCAAAATGACGTTTTAGAGGACATTCAAAATGACCTTTGAGAGGACATTCAAAATGACGTTTGAAAGGACATTCAAAATGACGTTTGAGAAGACTTTCAAAATGACGTTTGAGAGGACATTCAAAATGACGTTTGAAAGGACATTCTAAATGACGTTTGAGAAGACATTCAAAATGACGTTTTAGAGGACATTCAAAATGACGTTTGAGAGGACATTCAAAATGACGTTTGGAAAGACATTCAAAATGACGTTTGAGAAGACATTCAAAATGACGTTTGAGAAGACATTCAAAATGACGTTTGAGAAGACATTCAAAATGACTATAAGAAGACATTCAAAATGACGTTTGAGAAGACATGCAAAATGACGTTTGAGAAGACATTCAAAATGATGTTTGAGAAAACATTCTAAATGACGTTTGGAATGACATTCAAAATGACGTTTGAGAGGACATTCAAAATGACGTTTGAAAGGACATTAAAAATGACGTTTGAGAGGACATTCAAAATGACGTTTGAAAGGACATTAAAAATGACGTTTGAGAAGACATTCTAAATGACGTTTGAGAGGACATTCAAAATGACGTTTGAAAGGACATTCAAAATGACGTTTGAGAAGAAATTCAAAATGACGTTTGAGAAGACATTCAAAATGACGTTTGAGAAGACATTCAAAATGACGTTTGAGAGGACATTCAAAATGATGTTTGAGAAAACATTCTAAATGACGTTTGAGAAGACATTCAAAATGACGTTTGAGAGGACATTCAAAATGACGTTTGAGAGGACATTCAAAATGACGTTTGAAAGGACATTCTAAATGACGTTTGAGAAGACATTCTAAATGACGTTTGAGAAGACATTCAAAATGACGTTTGAGAAGACATTCAAAATGACGTTAGAGAAGACATTCAAAATGACGTTTGAGATAACATTCAAAATGACGTTTTAAAGGACATTCAAAATGACGTTTGAGAAGACATTGAAAATGATGTTTGAGAAGACATTCAAAATGAAATTTGAGAAGACATTCAAAATGACGTTTGAGAAGACATTCAAAATGAAATTTGAGAAGACATTCAAAATGAAATTTGAGAAGACATTCAAAATGAAATTTGAGAGGACATTCAAAATGATGTTTGAGAAAACATTCAAAATGACGTTTGAGAAGACATTCAAAATGAAATTTGAGAAGACATTCAAAATGAAATTTGAGAAGACATTCAAAATGAAATTTGAGAGGACATTCAAAATGATGTTTGAGAAGACATTCAAAATGACGTTTGAGAAGACATTCAAAATGAAATTTGAGAAGACATTCAAAATGAAATTTGAGAAGACATTCAAAATGAAATTTGAGAAGACATTCAAAATGACGTTTGAGAAGACATTCAAACTGAAATTTGAGAAGACATTCAAAATGAAATTTGAGAGGACATTCAAAATGATGTTTGAGAAGACATTCAAAATGACGTTTGAGAAAACATTCAAAATGAAATTTGAGAAGACATTCAAAATGAAATTTGAGAAGACATTCAAAATGAAATTTGAGAGGACATTCAAAATGATGTTTGAGAAGACATTCAAAATGACGTTTGAGAAGATATTCAAAATGACGTTTGAGAAAACATTCTAAATGACGTTTGAGAAGACATTCAAAATGACGTTTGAGAAAACATTCAAAATGACGTTTGAGAAGACATTCAAAATGACGTTTGAGAAGACATTCAAAATGACGTTTGAGAAGACATTCAAAATGACGTTTGAGAAGACATTCAAAATGACGTTTGAGAAGACATTCGAAATGACGTTTGAGAAGACATTCAAAAAGACGTTTGAGAAGATATTCAAAATGACGTTTGAGAAAACATTCTAAATGACGTTTGAGAAAACATTCAAAATGACGTTTGAGAAGACATTCAAAATGACGTTTGAGAAGACATTCGAAATGACGTTTGAGAAGACATTCGAAATGACGTTTGAGAAGACATTCAAAATGACGTTTGAAAGGACATTCTAAATGACGTTTGAGAAGATATTCAAAATGACGTTTGAAAGGACATTCTAAATGACGTTTGAGAAAACATTCGAAATGACGTTTGAGAAGACATTCAAAAAGACGTTTGAGAAGATATTCAAAATGACGTTTGAGAAAACATTCTAAATGACGTTTGAGAAAACATTCAAAATGACGTTTGAGAAGACATTCAAAATGACGTTTGAGAAGACATTCGAAATGACGTTTGAGAAGACATTCGAAATGACGTTTGAGAAGACATTCGAAATGACGTTTGAGAAGACATTCAAAAAGACGTTTGAGAAGATATTCAAAATGACGTTTGAGAAAACATTCTAAATGACGTTTGAGAAAACATTCAAAATGACGTTTGAGAAGACATTCAAAATGACGTTTGAGAAGACATTCAAAATGACGTTTGAGAAGACATTCGAAATGACGTTTGAGAAGACATTCAAAAAGACGTTTGAGAAGATATTCAAAATGACGTTTGAGAAAACATTCTAAATGACGTTTGAGAAGACATTCAAAATGACGTTTGAGAAGACATTCAAAATGACGTTTGAGAAGACATTCAAAATGACGTTTGAGAAGACATTCGAAATGACGTTTGAGAAGACATTCAAAAAGACGTTTGAGAAGATATTCAAAATGACGTTTGAGAAAACATTCTAAATGACGTTTGAGAAAACATTCAAAATGACGTTTGAGAAGACATTCAAAATGACGTTTGAGAAGACATTCGAAATGACGTTTGAGAAGACATTCAAAAAGACGTTTGAGAAGATATTCAAAATGACGTTTGAGAAAACATTCTAAATGACGTTTGAGAAAACATTCAAAATGACGTTTGAGAAGACATTCAAAATGACGTTTGAGAAGACATTCGAAATGACGTTTGAGAAGACATTCGAAATGACGTTTGAGAAGACATTCGAAATGACGTTTGAGAAGACATTCAAAATGACGTTTGAGAAGACATTCAAAATGACGTTTGAGAAGACATTCGAAATGACGTTTGAGAAGACATTCAAAAAGACGTTTGAGAAGATATTCAAAATGACGTTTGAGAAGACATTCGAAATGACGTTTGAGAAGACATTCAAAATGACGTTTGAGAAGACATTCGAAATGACGTTTGAGAAGACATTCAAAATGACGTTTGAGAAGACATTCAAAATGACGTTTGAGAAGACATTCAAAATGACGTTTGAGAAGACATTCAAAATGACGTTTGAGAAGACATTCGAAATGACGTTTGAGAAGACATTCAAAATGACGTTTGAGAAGATATTCAAAATGACGTTTGAGAAAACATTCTAAATGACGTTTGAGAAGACATTCAAAATGACGTTTGAGAAGACATTCAAAATGACGTTTGAGAAGACATTCAAAATGACGTTTGAGAAGACATTCGAAATGACGTTTGAGAAGACATTCAAAAAGACGTTTGAGAAGATATTCAAAATGACGTTTGAGAAAACATTCTAAATGACGTTTGAGAAAACATTCAAAATGACGTTTGAGAAGACATTCAAAATGACGTTTGAGAAGACATTCGAAATGACGTTTGAGAAGACATTCGAAATGACGTTTGAGAAGACATTCGAAATGACGTTTGAGAAGACATTCAAAATGACGTTTGAGAAGACATTCAAAATGACGTTTGAGAAGACATTCGAAATGACGTTTGAGAAGACATTCAAAAAGACGTTTGAGAAGATATTCAAAATGACGTTTGAGAAAACATTCTAAATGACGTTTGAGAAAACATTCAAAATGACGTTTGAGAAGACATTCAAAATGACGTTTGAGAAGACATTCGAAATGACGTTTGAGAAGACATTCGAAATGACGTTTGAGAAGACATTCAAAATGACGTTTGAAAGGACATTCTAAATGACGTTTGAGAAGACATTCAAAATGACGTTTGAAAGGACATTCTAAATGACGTTTGAGAAGACATTCAAAATTACGTTAGTGAAGACATTCAAAATGACGTTTGAGAAGACATTCAAAATGACGTTTGAGAAGACATTCAATATGACATTTGAGAGGACATTCAAAATGACGTTTGAGAGGGCATTCAAAATTACGTTTGAGAGGACAGAGGTTAAGAGAAGTTGCAAAAAAAGAGGAGTCGAGTTATTACTCGTTCTATGTTCCTTGTGACATACTCTGCTACAATGTGTTGTGTCCCAGATGTCAACGTGTGTGTAAACTGTGCAATGTTACCATTAGACACCAATTAAGCTAGATTCCTTGAATTTAAATATCTTCTGAAGACCTGTTAAGCTTAAGTCTTAAATTTTAGGCACTTTCTAGAATCATGCATCATTTTGATACAAATTAGAATAAGGATTCTAAACATGATGTTCAGTATTATTATTTCTTAATTTAAATCTTTGCAAGGGGACATAAAAGTGGTGCAAAACTGTTCAGTTCGGGGAATTAATTTTACTGCCTTTGTATATTTATTGTATACTGACACACCGGTTCCTATTAGATCACCAAAGTTAAGCAGCATTGAGCCTGGTCAGTACTAAAATGGGTGACCATTTGGGAATTCCAGGTGTTGTAGGTACTTTCTGCTTGTCTCAGCTTTGTTTCCAGTTGTTTTGGACATTTCTTTGCCACTGGACTCGAAAAATGCCGATTCAGGAGAAGTATGGTTGGAGATTGTGCAACCCTTGCCTTACAATTACACACACAAGGGCTATCCACTGTCTTCCGAGACTGAACAGAGGCGATGATGTATGTTCAATATGGAACCCTGTTTAATGTGCATCCCATGAAAAAAAGTGAGTTAAAAACTATGTAGATAACCATTTACTTTATTGACTGAAATCTGCCAGAATCTGTTTGATGCAGCAAAGTGCGCACAATATTTTACATTGTTCCTTTCAGAGAAAAGAATTTCTGCCGCAGTTGCCAGCTTATAATATTCTCTCAAAATAGCTGTATTCAAATCTCGTGGATCCAAATATAGTTGAAGATTCCCCATTTGGTTTCTCCATTTTTGCAAGTAAATTCATCCATTTTGTCAGAAAGACGTTTATCCATTCTCAAAAGCCGATTTTAAAATCTGCGTCTTGTTTATTTTTATATTCATGCCAAACTTATTTGTTTTACTTCTGTTTCTATCCTTTGTATTTTTGCTACCTGCATATAAATTGTTTATGTTTTTCTGAAATTTTTCAGATCACAATTGATAATTGGTATTATTTGTATTATTCAAACTATTGTTGTCATCATGAGTGTTATTTGCACAACGTTTCGGCCGATGTAACCTCCAAACTTCTTCAGCTGTATCTTTTTAAACTAGGGACTCTTTCTGTTCAAAGAAGTTATTAGAGTATAAAACCTGATATATGAGGGTGTCTACAGTAAAAGGGTAGGATCTTACTGATTGTCGAGTTTGTCAGGGATATTTATATAGAGGGGGCACCAGAGAAGCAAGTTCTTCAGAACTCATTCCATTGAATTGAAGAGAGTCGTCAACCTGATAGGTCCTGAACTGTTATCCAAGCTTCAACCTCTGTCCCATCGACGAAATGTAGCATCTCACTGCCTGTTTTACAAGTATTTTAATGGTGGATGCTCTGACGAACTACAAGCACTTGTACCCCCTCGACGTAAATACCCCTGAAAAATCCGACAAGCAGCAAAATCCCACCCCTACACAGTAGAAATCCCTAGATGTAAGAAGGCTTTCTACTCTAATAGTTTCTTCCCCAGAATTGTTAGACTCTGGAGCTCCCTCCCGGGTTCCTATTTTCCTAACTATATTTACATGCATAAGTTCAAGTGTAATGTGAACAGACATCTTGCTGCTCAACTCCCTACATAGTATTCCTGCAACGTATGTCCCTGATAGTAGCCCCCTACATCAAAGTGGCACTGTGCCTTGTTTGAGGTGAAAATGGAATTTTAAAAAATATCTACCTTGATTCGCCAGAATGTATTGGCTGCATGAAAACACTTTTGCTGCCATTTTGTTCAATATATCCGATGATGTTGGTTGCCTGTAGTGTTCTCTTTTTATAGCCTTGTTGAAATGTCATGGCTACAAAACTCTGCCTTATCCACCATATTCTCCAGACCTCTTACTAACTGACTACCACTTTTTTAAGCACCTCAACAACTTTCCTTTCTGCGTTAGAAATGCTTCCAAAACCTAAATGATATAAAAAATGCCTTCAGCGACTTCATCACCACCAGAATGCAAGATTTTTACATTGTTGGCATGAATACACTTGTTTTGCGTTCGCAAAAGTGTGTTGATTCTGATGGTGCTTATTTCGATCAATAATTTTTTTTTCACCAAGATATGTTCATCTGAATTTAAAAGTTAAAAACCACAAGAACTTTCTTGTCAATCTGATATTTACACATAGCTGGTGACAATTTGAAAATATTTCCAATTTTGATGAAAATAATTGAGATCCTCGTTGCAGTTATGGTTGCATCAAAATGAAAGCGAAATTCTTAAATGATTCTTCTTAAAAAGAGTCAAGTGAAAGAAAGGCAAATTCTGTCATCGTGAAAATTTGAAAATATTTCCACCTTTTATGAAAATAATGGAGATCCTCGTTGCAATTATGGTTGCATCAAAATGAAAGCGAAATTCTTAAATGATTCTTCTTAAAAAGAGTCAAGTGAAAGAAACGCCAATTCTGTCATCGTGAAAATTTGAAAATAACGGAGATCCTCATTTTAGTTATCAATATAATTTTGAAATCGAATACACTCAAGGCAAATTAATGTACACAATCAGCCGCATGACACAGAAACAAAAGGCACCAAAAATTTCCGACAAAAAAATGAACTGTACACTTGATAATGTTTTTAATACCCATCAGTGACAAACGCCGACAACAACTGATAACCGAAACATCTAGCGATAAAACATTGCAACAACTGCAACAGCAAATTATGGTCAGATGACCAAATCACTGACAAAATCTCAACGCCAGTTTCCATCCTTACTTTAATTATCCAGATGATCTGTTATACCAAGAGTGGCTAATATTAAAAGGCCAACAAATTGTTCTACCAATCAATATGCGAGCCAAAATGTGTAGGATCTTGCATCAGGCACATTTGGGAATTGAAAAACCTAAATCTAATGTCAAGCGGGCTCTTTTATGTTCGAACATGAATAAAGAAATAGTAGATATGATAAAAACTTATGACTAAAGTTCAGAGCCAATGATGTCATATGATATACTGGACCAATGATGTCATATGATATACTGGACCAATGATGTCATATGATATACTGGACCAATGATGGCATATGATATACTGGACCAACCTTGGTATAAGGTTAGCACACACCTCTTCAGATTGTAGGGGGGAAAAGATTATCTAATAGTAGTGGATTACTACTCAAAATATTTTGAATTCATCCAATTTATTGGCACAACTGCACTGTGATAAGCCAGAAAAAACATATTTTCTCCAAGCATGAAATGCCTAAACTGAGTATCTCTGATAATGGCCTCTCATTAAAGTCCCATGATGACAAAAAAGTGCCACAAAATGGGACTTTTCCCATGTAACAAACAATGTCCACAATCTAATGGCCTTGTGAAAAGGAGAGAACAGTGAAAAAAAAACATTGCCCAACTACTTCAAGAATGAAGTGATACCATGTTGCACTGCTAACCTTGCATATGACACTTGGCAAATACAAATCTTCTCGCCCAATAGCCAAACTGATGAACTGTGAACTAAAAACATTGCTACAAATCATGAGAATATATAATCTAATAACATATCATGATTTGTAGCAAACCATCCTCACGTATAAGACTGAAAGTAAAACAGCATAAGAGCAATGACTGAGAGCTAGTTCCGCTGAGGCTTGAGGATCATGTCCAAGTACATAATAGAAAAACTTGGTTCAAAATTGGCAGAGTGATAGAGCATTGCTCCCAACCAAGGTCATACTTGGTGCTAATGGATAATAACAACAAGATGCATTGAAAATGCCGACAGTTACTGCCTGTGCCCTCTCCAAAGATATTAGCATAACCTTACCCTGACGAAATATTCAGTCCAGCAGGTTCATCAACCAAATTCAAGAGAATCAAATTCAACAACTCCAGAACTAGGAACTAGATCAAAATCAGGACGACTAATACATCAGTCAAGATGGACGCAAGATTACACACACTGAAGATAACTTGCATCTTCAATATCAAATGACTTGGGAGGGGGATCTTATATACATCTGTGTGTGTGTGTGTGTGTGTGTGTGTGTGTGTGTGTGTGTGTGTGTGTGTGTGCGTGTGTGTATGCGTGTGTGTTCATGTGTGTGTGTGCGTGCGCGTGTATGTGTTCATGTGTGTGTGCACGTGTGTATGTGTTCATGTGTGTGTGCACGTGTGTGTGTGTGTGAGGAAGACATTTACCGCTGACCTGCGATCAGTAACTAACTTCCAGTTTCCCGGGGCTTCATGTAATGGCTTCTTCATGAATAAAGACATGTTTTGTTTATTGACCATGTTTTTCACTCTTTCGTTGACATTCTTTTGGTGAATATAGCACTTGCTAAATTACGACCCATTTTTTCTGATTCATGACATGCACCAGTTTTCTCATTTACCACTGCAACATTATAATTGTCAGCTTCGGCCTTCGTACATTTCCAAAGATGCAGCTATTGTCTATATCCTATCCAAATCATTTACCACTGCAACATTATAATTGTCAGCTTCAGCCTTCGTACATTTCCAAAGATGCAGCTATTGTCTATATCCTATCTTAATCATTTACCACTGCAACATTATAATTGTCAGCTTCGGCCTTCGTACATTTCCAAAGATGCAGCTATTGTCTATATCCTATCCAAATCATTTACCACTGCAACATTATAATTGTCAGCTTCGGCCTTCGTACATTTCCAAAGATGCAGCTATTGTCTATATCCTATCCAAATCATTTACCACTGCAACATTATAATTGTCAGCTTCGGCCTTCGTACATTTCCAAAGATGCAGCTATTGTCTATATCCTATCCAAATCATTTACCACTGCAACATTATAATTGTCAGCTTCGGCCTTCGTACATTTCCAAAGATGCAGCTATTGTCTATATCCTATCCAAATCATTTACCACTGCAACATTATAATTGTCAGCTTCGGCCTTCGTACATTTCCAAAGATGCAGCTATTGTCTATATCCTATCCAAATCATTTACCACTGCAACATTATAATTGTCAGCTTCGGCCTTCGTACATTTCCAAAGATGCAGCTATTGTCTATATCCTATCCAAATCATTTACTACTGCAACATTATAATTGTCAGCTTCGGCCTTCGTACATTTCCAAAGATGCAGCTATTGTCTATATCCTATCCAAATCATTTACCACTGCAACATTATAATTGTCAGCTTCGGCCTTCGTACATTTCCAAAGATGCAGCTATTGTCTATATCCTATCCAAATCATTTACCACTGCAACATTATAATTGTCAGCTTCGGCCTTCGTACATTTCCAAAGATGCAGCTATTGTCTATATCCTATCCAAATCATTTACCACTGCAACATTATAATTGTCAGCTTCGGCCTTCGTACATTTCCAAAGATGCAGCTATTGTCTATATCCTATCCAAATCATTTACCACTGCAACATTATAATTGTCAGCTTCGGCCTTCGTACATTTCCAAAGATGCAGCTATTGTCTATATCCTATCCAAATCATTTACTACTGCAACATTATAATTGTCAGCTTCGGCCTTCGTACATTTCCAAAGATGCAGCTATTGTCTATATCCTATCCAAATCATTTACTACTGCAACATTATAATTGTCAGCTTCGGCCTTCGTACATTTCCAAAGATGCAGCTATTGTCTATATCCTATCCAAATCATTTACCACTGCAACATTATAATTGTCAGCTTCGGCCTTCGTACATTTCCAAAGATGCAGCTATTGTCTATATCCTATCCAAATCATTTACCACTGCAACATTTTAATTGTCAGCTTCGGCCTTCGTACATTTCCAAAGATGCAGCTATTGTCTATATCCTATCCAAATCATTTACCACTGCAACATTATAATTGTCAGCTTCGGCCTTCGTACATTTCCAAAGATGCAGCTATTGTCTATATCCTATCCAAATCATTTACCACTGCAACATTATAATTGTCAGCTTCGGCCTTCGTACATTTCCAAAGATGCAGCTATTGTCTATATCCTATCCAAATCATTTACCACTGCAACATTATAATTGTCAGCTTCGGCCTTCGTACATTTCCAAAGATGCAGCTATTGTCTATATCCTATCCAAATCATTTACCATTGCAACATTATAATTGTCAGCTTCGGCCTTCGTACATTTCCAAAGATGCAGCTATTGTCTATATCCTATCCAAATCATTTACTACTGCAACATTATAATTGTCAGCTTCGGCCTTCGTACATTTCCAAAGATGCAGCTATTGTCTATATCCTATCCAAATCATTTACCACTGCAACATTATAATTGTCAGCTTCGGCCTTCGTACATTTCCAAAGATGCAGCTATTGTCTATATCCTATCCAAATCATTTACTACTGCAACATTATAATTGTCAGCTTCGGCCTTCGTACATTTCCAAAGATGCAGCTATTGTCTATATCCTATCCAAATCATTTACTACTGCAACATTATAATTGTCAGCTTCGGCCTTCGTACATTTCCAAAGATGCAGCTATTGTCTATATCCTATCCAAATCATTTACCACTGCAACATTATAATTGTCAGCTTCGGCCTTCGTACATTTCCAAAGATGCAGCTATTGTCTATATCCTATCCAAATCATTTACCACTGCAACATTATAATTGTCAGCTTCGGCCTTCGTACATTTCCAAAGATGCAGCTATTGTCTATATCCTATCCAAATCATTTACTACTGCAACATTATAATTGTCAGCTTCGGCCTTCGTACATTTCCAAAGATGCAGCTATTGTCTATATCCTATCCAAATCATTTACTACTGCAACATTATAATTGTCAGCTTCGGCCTTCGTACATTTCCAAAGATGCAGCTATTGTCTATATCCTATCCAAATCATTTACCACTGCAACATTATAATTGTCAGCTTCGGCCTTCGTACATTTCCAAAGATGCAGCTATTGTCTATATCCTATCCAAATCATTTACCACTGCAACATTATAATTGTCAGCTTCGGCCTTCGTACATTTCCAAAGATGCAGCTATTGTCTATATCCTATCCAAATCATTTACCACTGCAACATTATAATTGTCAGCTTCGGCCTTCGTACATTTCCAAAGATGCAGCTATTGTCTATATCCTATCCAAATCATTTACCACTGCAACATTATAATTGTCAGCTTCGGCCTTCGTACATTTCCAAAGATGCAGCTATTGTCTATATCCTATCCAAATCATTTACTACTGCAACATTATAATTGTCAGCTTCGGCCTTCGTACATTTCCAAAGATGCAGCTATTGTCTATATCCTATCCAAATCATTTACTACTGCAACATTATAATTGTCAGCTTCGGCCTTCGTACATTTCCAAAGATGCAGCTATTGTCTATATCCTATCCAAATCATTTACTACTGCAACATTATAATTGTCAGCTTCGGCCTTCGTACATTTCCAAAGATGCAGCTATTGTCTATATCCTATCCAAATCATTTACTACTGCAACATTATAATTGTCAGCTTCGGCCTTCGTACATTTCCAAAGATGCAGCTATTGTCTATATCCTATCCAAATCAGGACCTACACGACAAAATTCTGCTATTCACTATTTGAAAACTTAGAAAACTTTCTGTATTATAACGGTAGAATTGGATAAAATAATGGAGATGGAATCATTAAAAAGAAAGCATAAATTTTTTGTGCAGCATAGGGTCTTTGGACTTGGGATCAAAGTGCTATATTTGTTCTGTCCTTAATGGAAAGAGAGAACGATGAATTCTCCCAGAGTGAGTCGATTAAAAAACAAATTTGGGCACTTGTGCATTTCTGCTATTTTGGACAATTTTTGTTTTTATTTTTTAAGAAATCCTTTCAGAACAGGGGAGACAAATCAAGAAAACCTTTTCCGAAAATGTCAAGTGTTGCGTAACTTTTAGGCAAAAACAAAACAAATATACTGAAGTAATACAACGACACAAAGAAATATTAATTATCTGAACATTTATAGAATTAAAGTAAAATTAAGAAAATTCTGAAATGAATCTGCTCCAAAGTTGAAAAAAAAAAAAATATCGCACATATTCAATGTATTCACATGCATTTTTGGAGAAACATTTTTTAACAGTTTAAAGTTTTCTTGATTTGTCTCCCCTTGTTCTGAATGAAGTTTTTCAAAAATAAAAACAAAATTATCCAAAATAACAGAAATGCACAAGAGCCAAAATTTTCCCAATCCAGAGTTTCTCTTCTTGGGGAACTAGATTTTCTCCATATTAAACGACTTTGTGTCTCACTACTCTCGTGAGGAGGTAAATCAATAGGGATAAGCTTTTATTTTTGTGCCTAACATACAACCTTTAATTCTGGGATCAAGGTGAAGTATCTGTTTTGCCTTCAGTCAGAGGAATTTTAAAAACATTTGTGCTCTTTAATAGAGCGGTACCAATTTGAAAGATGAATTTTGGACACAAACGTACACAATCGGAAAATGTTTCAAATCCACCGTCTTCCTTTGTTTTCTTCCTGCGCATGATTATAATTATTTTTAAGAATACAATTTTTCATTTATTGAAAATTAACGAGCGTGGAAACGAAAAAAAAAAAAGAAACATGGTTTGTATTACTGTACACATAGATTCGAAAAAGTTGTCAAAAAACAAATATATAACAAATAAATGTCATCAAAGGCAAGATAAGTTACTTTTCTACCTAACTGGATATGTTTTAATGTGTTTATTCAATGTAACATGTTTATTCAGCTCGAAAAACATACAATGTTCACCGATGTATTGGAAAATTTAAAATGGCGCCTGACTCTCTCTTTGACACGGTAAGTTTGGGAAAAGGAGTTAAAAATAAAAACATATGCAAAATACTGTTAAAAAAACCCATCGAATATATGTCAGTCTATGTCACGGTAACATATATTGAACAAGTTTTAACCGTATTTTGTCTAGTTTTTTTTATTTATAACTCCTTTTCCCAAACTTACTGTGTCAAAGAGAGAGAGTTGGGGGGGGGGGCATTTTAAATTTTCCAATATGATTTTCAAGCTGAATAAATATGTTACATTAAATAAACACACTAAAAACACATCCAGTTAGGCAGAAAAGTAAGTTAACTTGCCGTTGATAACATTTATTTGTTATATATTTGTTTTTTGATAACTTTTTCGAATCTATGCGTATAGTATAACAAACCCCAAAAACGTATTATTAAAAATTTCATATATATATATATATATATATATATATATATATATATATATATATATATATATAAGTTAGAATGTGTGTGTGTGTGTGTGTGTGTGTGTGTGTGTGTGTGTGGTCACAAATAGGCTCCTATATGGTTGACTATTTTAAAAAACTGATTACATATAATGATAGAAGATGTATCGAGACACAAGAATGGGTATGTTTGATCTGGCAGAACGGTGGTTCATTAAAATGGTGAGGTCTGCGTTCGCGTCTGGTCCACAAAAGTATAGAAATAAAAAATTTAAATAAAAAAAAAACGTTTACAAGTGTTTTTGATATAGATGTACATAAGAATACTTTGATAAGTATGTTTTAGCTTCAATAGAGATGATATAATAAAATTGTGGGGTTTGCGTTCGCGCCTGGCCTCCATAGAATGGAAATAGGCGCAAACTTTAATAAAGACTTTTCATATCTATCTGCGTAAGTATACTTTGATATTTATGTTTCAGTTTGAAGAAATATGGTATATTAAAATTATGGGGTGTTCGTTCGCACCTGACCTCCATAGAATGGAAATATGTCACAAAGTTTAACAAGGTTTTTTAATATAGATCCACAGAATATTGTGATAAGTAGTGTGAACAGGTATGGTATAATAAATTATGGTGTTTATCTATTTTACTTTTACTTTCATCATATTTTGCTTTGGTTGTGATACCCCCAAATTCAACCCAAATTTACAACCCTTTCTTTTCATAATCTATCATACTTTCATAAATCAGAGTCCATTTTCTGTAGGCTGTTTTTGAACCCAGTCAACGACGGGTACTTTTGCTAGTATATATATAAAAGAAGGCATTGGATTTCCAAACATTTTTCAATTGCGTAAGTTTTAGCGTCCCGAATTCATCTTTCAAACTGGTACCGCTCTAATACATTAGCACCAAAACATTTCCTATCCCAATCCAAAGTTCCCCTTTTGGGGCAGTTAGAGTCTTCTTCATTTTTAAAACAAAACTTGCGTGTAACTTTGCCCTCATAAGGAGGGGGGGGGGCAGGTAATCAGGGATAAGATTCAATTTCTGTCATATTTAAAATTAAAGTATTTTCATTGGCGTTACAAAGCGTAGAAAATATCTCAAAAGGGTTAAGTGGGAAGGAGAGATAACAGAAATTAATCGAATATGCTGTGAAACTATTTTGAAAAAAAAATAATAAATAAATAACACACACACACACACACACACACACACACAAAATGATAATAAATAAATACATGAAAAGAATGTCCTCTACGTGACTGAATATTTGAATGACCTCTTTTTTTTTTCTTAACCGCCCCCTCCCTCGTCCGTTTCTTGCCAACGTCTTTAGCCACGCCCCTCGGAATTTACCTGTTGCCCTTCTTTCTTTTTAAATCTCACCACACTCTGCCAACACCTTTGATTTTTGCATAATAATCTATATTAAAAGTTTAAAATATTGCATATTTTTGTACACAAACTACTGATACATCATTTTATTTTACTTGTTTATTCCTTAGCTGAGCAGAGTTAAATAAAAATATTCAACAGGCTTTCCCGCTAAATGAAATATAAGTCGTACTGAACTCGTAACCGTTTTCGAGTTAACTTTCTCCCAGGTAACTCGTGGGAAAATCAGTTAGAAATTGTTCATTAAGTCATTTTTATTGTTGTTTTTTAATGGTAATAATAATCGTTTTTTTTTTTTTTTTTTTTTTTTTCTCGCAATCAATGTTTGCTACTAATTTCTTTGTAAAAATTATATAAAAGCAAAAATAAAAAGTTAAAAAAAACTTTATTACATTAAAAAAAGAAAAAAACTAGTTTTTGCAAATAAATCAGTGTATACCTCGCGCACTATACAATGTAATGATTATAAATTTGATTTATCGACTTTTTATTATTTTAATATTTTAAATAATTTATTTGTGTTTTTGTAAAGTTTTCAGTTTACAAATACGTACCTTTTTATGGGGCTTAAAGCTGAAAAAAAAAGTGGCGTTAAGAAAGAAAAAAAACTTTATTTTTAAAGGTGCGATTTTTATTTATTTTTTAATGAATTTTTTTTTCTGATATGGCTAAAAAAATGCCGTGATTAGGAATAAAGTGTAGTATCTGTCCTAATATCAAGCTTCATCTTTTCTGTCCTCGGTCAGTCTAGGGAAAATCTTTCTAGTAAGATGGATGCATTTAAAAAAATATTTTCATCTGAATCCCTTAAAAAAATATTTTTGAAAGAGGGGGAGGGGGCCACATAAAAAGAAAACATTCTTAATCTGCTCTCCCGGGGAGCAAGTCAAGGGTCAGAAAGTCTAGAAGCCTTCTTCTTCTTCTTCTTCTTCTTCTTCTTCTTCTTCTTCTTCTTCTTCTTCTTCTTTTTAAATTTCAAATGAACTTTAAAAATTAATATTTCTTTTTAATTCCCTAATCTCGATTTTACGGTTAAGTAAATTATTTTCTTCTTTTTTTTATATGTGACTTAGTAAAAATAATCTAAAAAAAATTAATAAATATTAAAACCAGGGTCTACACATTTTCTTTACCCCTAGAGTTTTCTGGATACTGCCAAAATAATAAAAATGAATTTATTTTATTTTTTAAAGTTACGATGTGATATTTAAAAATGGCTTATATTGAAGATTTCAGCTTTAATACGGTTATCATTAAATCAATATTATGTTAACCAAATTAGTTCTGGTTTAATAACATTTTGGTTCAATTAATAATTCAATGATTAAACAATAAGAACTAATTTAGTTAAAACACTGGAAACTATTTTAAAGCTGAAATCTTCAATATAACAAAAAATAAAATAAAATATTAACACTAGAAAACTAGAAACTTAAACGAATGCGTATAAATTGAAACAACAAGTATTTATTTTATTTGTACTTAAAATATGTTAAAAGTTTAAACATTTAAAATGAACACATTTGAGCCAAGGAAACACTAATCCCTGCGCGGTCAGTATTGAAAAAAAAAAAACAATTTATTACATAAAACTATTGTTTAGTGGTTTACTTGATAAATGGATTTTTGACTAAACTGAATAAACTGAAATACATATTTTAAAAATAAAAAAAAATGAAAAAAGTTAATAATATAATAGTTTTTTGAAATTTTTATTTATTTTGTTTAAATAAATACTGACCTGCCTGCACGGTTTAGGATACCACTAAAGTTTATATTAACCTCAATTCAATATTGAAAAAGTAAGTTAACACAAAACACAACAACTTGTTTTAAAATTGTAACTCTTCCCACGGTTTACTTTTGGTATATTTTATTTGATTTATTTATTTACGGTTTATATAAAAAAAACAACATAAATTAGCAAAATTAAAAAAAAAAAAAAACAACAACGAAAGTAACACGCATATTTTCTGAATAATGAAATAAATTTTCATTTATTGGATTCTAAAAATTTGGTCTATTTTTATTTTCATTTGACTAATTGATCATATATGCGTGTTAAGTTATAGGTATGTCATTATTTATCCCCTTTTTATGTTCTTTTTCTCGCTGGCCGGTCGACGTACGTTGTAAATATTTTCTGGTTTATTATTAGTGTAAAGACTGATTCTCCTCGTTTTAAATTTTTTTTTTACCTCCTTTTTTTTTCTTCACCTCGTTTCTTCTTATTTTCTTCTTATCTTTCTTTGTCTCTTCTTTATGTTTCTTCCGTTGATGTAAATGTTTATTATTATTGTGGAGTCACAATCAATCCCCCCCCCTCTCTCTCTCTCTCTCTCTTTCCTTTTCCTCCACCTCCTTCTTTCAATTTTCTTTTTTTCTTTCTTTCTTCCCCCCCTTTTAATTCTCTTCTTCCTCTTCTCCTCAAGTGGTGGTGGTTGCAGGTGCGAGGTGACGCGAGCACCTGACAAACACACGCATGCGTACCCCCCCCCCCCTCCTCCTCCTCCGGGAAATTGTCAATGACGACGTTTTTAAATAATCGTTTTCTCCATCCGGTCATCGCTTCAAATCTGCTCGCTTTTTTTTTTCAGGGGGAATTTACAACAAATAGTCCATGTTTTACACCTGGACACCGGAAATGATAAACAAGGAACGACTTGGCGGTCACTACATTTTCAAGCAGTGATATTTTATTATTATTTCAGTTAAAAGAAAAACAAGTGTCTCTCTGTGTTTATAAATGATTACGCCTGTAAAGGTAGGAATAGCAAATGTACTTGTAATACAACCACCTTTTTTTTTTTAATAACAAAACAAAACACTATGCATATTCTACTTTTGGTGTGTCTCTTTTTGGTGTAACATCGACTGCTCTTTCTTTTAGGCTGACGTAAAATGGGGTTAAAGGTGAAGTTTCATTGCCTTAAAGGAAAGGCTTGCCCTTACGCCCCCCGTCTTCTTGTCCTTTTCATGGACGTGAGACATGAGGAATGTTAGCCACTTTTCTGTAGCTTTCTATTCTCTGTAGTAGTAATCATAATAGTTAAAGTTAGTAGCAGACTGTATATGCAGTCGGATCTACTGTTTTATTTATTTATTTTTTTGCTGACGGTCGGACTAAACAGAACGGAGCAGCAGCAGCACTTGTAACACCTGGATTTTTTTTTTCGTCCGTTGTCGCCGGTGACAATCAGAACTGCCTAACCCTAATTATTCTCTCTTCGTTTTTTTTTTCTTCCATCTTTCGTAGTAACGACGGGTAATTTTTTTATGTTAATAGATTTGTTTCTTTATTCATTGAAATCTCTCTAGTACTTTAAAGGGAGGGGATCTAAGATCGTCGTCCGTTTGTTATCATTTACGAGTCGACTCGTCTACTGCATACGCCCTCCACCCGCAATCGTTATTGTTTGCCTATAACAAAAGAAACCAGCTTCCCTTATTAACTGCTTAGAACACTTCCGGGTAGTTCTTATTTCACTAAAGCAGTGAAAGCACTGACAACAATCGCGTAATGATATAAACATCATTGCTGTCTTCCCTAACAATAACAACTACTATTTTAAACGTAGCACTACTATTTCAATTACTACTATTATTTTTCGTGGTTATTCAACGACTGCGTGTGTATGGACGGCGTCCGCGTACACACATGTCAGATGAAGGGTTTCTTCATCGTGATCTGATTTAATGTCTCTAATTTTTTTTTTTTTTTTTTTTCGAATTGATCTTTCCTGGATGGTGTCCTTAGACTTCATCAGTTATAGTATGCTGCTGGAGGTGACACCATTTTTCTTGTATCGTCATAATTATTCTAACTACATGACCACAATTCTTCCGTTGTTCGATTACTATCGTCATTGTCACTGGAGTTCGCGTCGCCGTCATGTCCGTCTGAATACTATCCCACCGCGGCGCATCGCCGACCTCCACCCGGATTATTATTGTTGTTGTCATAAACAACAGCACTATTCGCGCGGCCACACGAAAGTAGCAACTGTCGACGAATCGACTCACAAATTTGGAATAACCCAATGCCGGAGAAATTACCAACCACTTTAATTCGGAGTTTTACTGTCTATTCCGCATTCGTCCTGTTGCCGATAATTTCGCACTCTTCCCATGCGAGTCTGATATAATATGATGAAAAACAGACAAACGGCTTCCCACCCATCGTCGGGTGGGTCGTCGTCCACGTCGTTAGCCCACCCCCATCAGCTATCGGCACCGCCGCCCCCTCCTCCCCATCCAAACAAGGGTTCAAACAAATTACTGCCCCCGCCGCCGAACAAAAAAGATGCGAAACACTGGAGCACGAAGGTGCAGGAGACAGTCGTGTCTATCCCTTCGGAGAACGGGAACAGCAATTCGATTGTCATCAAGGGTGGTGCTGATGTCGGGAATTTCTGTTACCTGGGAGAAGTCCGACACGACCAGGTAACCTATCATTCGGGTAAACTGCGGCCCGATGATCTCATTTTGGAAATTCAAGGGCAAAAAGTGTCAGGATATACCCTGAGGGACGTCAACATCTGGTTGAAACAAGTCAGTCAGAATGGAGCACCTGTGTTGATGAAAACCCTACGGACAGGTCAGTACTTAAAGTCCTTTTAAAATTACCGTTGCTTACTTGATGAAAAAAAAAATTGAGAAGTACCTGTTTATTTTATTTATTTTTGTATGTGTTAGAATTAAAACTATTTTCAAAACAAAAATAGAGAAAAAACAACTTTATAGTGTACGCACACGTCACAGAACGGAGATGTCATATTCCAAAAATCATATTAATTGATCAAGTATTTTATTTTTAAGAAAATCAAATTTTATGACGTTGGATGCTTGTGCATGTTATCGCGCTGTTTTTTTGTTTGTTTTTTGTTTTTTTAATAGTATTTTCAAGTTAAATCCAATTTTTACGTTTATTTTTGCTTATTAAATCGTTAGGTGAAAGTACAGACTAGTTACAAAACGCTTTATTCTTTCCAGAATGGGTTTCTAAATAACATTATTTCAGCGCGGTAGCATAAATGCACACGTACCAGACGTTGTTTTAATCCGCCATGTTTTATAAAGGAGACAACTCAATCCGAACTATCGAGATAAAAATCAACCTTGTAATGGTTACAGTTTCCTATTAAAATCGCTAAAAGAAATAGTAAAAAAAAAAAAGGATTTATATACTATATATATTACCAAAGATGGCAGGTATGCAGTTTAGTTGTAAACATAGCCTCTAACTAGTATTGGGACGATTAATCGGAAAAAAATTAGGACTTTTGGGTATCGGAATCGAAATAAAATTGCTTCTCTTTTCCAATGCTGAAAACAATTCCTTTATCTTTTTTTTTTTTTATTTGATTTTGTTTAAAAAAAAAAAAAGAAAAACGTTCCCAATGCTGGTAGTAATAATGAAATAATAAATATTTATTGATTTTAAACGACCCCCTCCCCCAGAAATGTATAAAGAATCGGAATCTGGAATTTAGTACGGAATCGGTAATTGTATCGGAATTGGGGGAAAATGTTGGAATCGTCCCATCACTACCTCTAACCCTTGCATGACGAAAGGGGACAGGTTGCAAATTACACCGTCGTGACGTCAAATAAACGTAAATGATCGATTCATTAGTTTCATTTTCTTTCCACTTAATGTTAACTAACAATATATTTTAACCATATTAAATAAGCAATACATAAAAAAATGAAAAAATGTTTTTGTTTCGAAATCAGAGGACGTGTGAAGAATGAGGTCTGGCTTTTTGGGGCCGTTGATCGATATGAATTTGATTGAATTCTTGTGGCGAACAGAAGAGGAGGAAGTTTTTTTCTACACATCATCAAATGTTTAAATTTTTAACCTTATTGTTTAATATTTATTAACGTGATTAAAACAAAACATTCTTTTAAAATTGATGAAATAAAATTTTCTTTTTAAAATTTATAAATTGTTCAATGTTAACATGATTTGGAATTAAAATAATATATGTTTCCTATTTACTTGCCTCCCCACGAGGGCAGAGGTTCAGGTTCAGTAAGACACAAGGTCAGTTTTTTTTGTGTGTGTGGGGGGGTGGGGGGATGCCCAGCCCCCCCACCCCCACCCAAAGGGGCACTCTGGATAGGAACAAAAATAAAAATTCGCAGTTATGAAGGATTTCTCCTCCACTGACCGAGGACAAAAAAAGTGAAGTGTAGTATCAGAACAGGATAATGTCCAAGATCAGTGCTCGTAAAAATCAAGCTACCTGAAGTGGATACGGTTGATTATAGAACGGAAGGAGTCACAGTCAGACTCGAAAAACGAAACCATAATATTTATTTTTAAAAATTACTTTAGCTCAAACACTTGTGTTATCACGAAAAAAAAAAAATGACTTTTAAACAATAACAAAAGAAAACCAACAGTTCTTGTATTATCAAAATAATAAAACAAATATTTTATCCAAAAACATTTAGTTTTAAGATTTGTTTTACGCCGAAACAAACAAAAATTTAATTATATAAAATATATATTATAAAGTCTCTTTAATATTTGTTTCGTCATAAAACAAGTGTTAAAACTAAATGAATTTTTTTTTAAATAAAATATTTATTTATTTATTTTTTTGTTAACACAAAATGTTTTTTAAGTATTCTAATAAATATATGGTTTCATTTTTCGTGTCTTGACTCCGTTTCGTTCTGTATTCACTTCCAGTATCTTGAATTATTCAGAGTACTGATCAGAACAGATACAACACTTTATTCCTAGCCAAAAGGCCAAATTGTTAATGACCATTAAGTGGAGAGAAAAAAAAAAAAAAAAAAAAAAAAGAAATGAAACTGATTATTTGCATATTTTAGATGACGTCATGACTGTATAATTTGTAAACTGTCCCTTTTCGTCATGTAAGGGTTAGAGGTGACGCTTACAACCTAAACTGAATACATGACAAAAAAAAAAAAAAAAAAAAAAAAAAAAACTAGATAAATTTGATTTTCTTTGTACATATCTTCATTCCATGACGATTGTACATATCAAAGACTTTTCTTCGATGTATTTATTTTACTAGTAATATTATCGATAAATGTTAAAGTATTTTATTTCAGCTATTTTAAGGCATATTTACAGTTTTTTTTTTTTTTTTTTTTTTTTTTGCTAATGTCGTTAAATAGGGTTTGCGGGTTATATGAGATTAAAAATGTTTATCTTTTAAACATTATTACATGAGGAGTCATTTCGAGTTAAAATTTCATTTATTTTATCCATTTATTTCGAGAAATGCATGATTAAAATATGTAAACATTGAATGAGTTAATAATCAAGATGGCTGTCACCAGCAAGTTCGTAGAGCAAGTAGCGACCTTAACCTTGCAATAAAAAAACTAAGATCGAATGAAACGCAATGAACCGACTGACAAAACTTAAAATGGCAATGCTAATATTTCTATAAAAAGAAATTAAAAAAGAAAATAATTTAAACAACTTTTATTTTAACTTGTGTAGAATAAATGCATTAAAAAAAATACAGGAAAATAATTTAAAGCAACTTTTAAACAACATTTATTTTTAAAAAATTTTAATTTAAAAATTCAAATAATTTGACCAACTTTTAAACAAGTGTTATTTTTAAGTTATTTTCTTTATCTAAATTGAAAAATAGCCTCGGTTCGTTCCGTTTCACTCGATCTTGGTTTTTGATCGCAAGGTCAAGGCCGATACTTGCTCTACGAAATTGCGGGTAGCAGCCATCTTGATAACCTTATTCAATGCTTACACATTTTAATCGGGCATTTCTCGAGTTTAGATGGATAAAATGAATTAACTCGAAATGACTCCGCATATAATAATAGTTTTAAGATAAACATTTTTAATGCCTCCTACACCAACCCACATTTAATGACATTAACTTTTTTTATATATATATCGCTGATAAAGTTTTCTTTCCTAATTTAATAATAAAAAATGTTTTCAAATTTGTCATTCCTAAGTTATCAATGATCGCCAATATATTAAATTTCAACAGCCGATGAAAAAATTGTTTTAATTTAAATTATAACAAAATTAAATATTTGTTTTACGTAGGCCAGTAAAGTTGGTTTCCTGATTTAATTCAATTTTTTTTTTCATTGAAATTTGAAATTGCTTTTTCAAGTTTCGTGGATTTTTATTTATTTTTAATGAAGTTATCTCTCGCATATTCTGAACACATTCTACAAACGCATTTATTTTTATTCGTTTAAATTGCAAAATGTCTTCAAATAAACAACAACATAAGTATTTCTGCAGAATCGGAATCGTTCTGTTTTTAGGTAGGATTTTCAAATAAAATTTAATTGTTTTACACAGAAAGTAATGTACACACAAAATGATGACGTTGCCGATAATGTGTAAAACGTCTGCGAAATTGGATGTTCCTATGTTACAGTATCTTTTTATGAAATTGTTAGGTGAAAGTACAGAATACTTACAAAACGCCCCTGCTCTTCTTCCCATGTTAAGAATGGGTATATAAATAACATTTCGCACGGTCCGTATTCTGCATAAGTACCACAACATTAAGCGGTAAATATAACTATTAGCGTCGTCATAAATTAAATTTATGAAATTAATCCTAAACAATTTATTTTGGTTTATCTATTCATTTGTGACATATTTCTGTTCAAACCTTAATTATTGATTGAGTGATAAATGGACAGATTTCTTGTTTATTCAAAAGAAGTATCCGATCCCCCGTTTTACAGTCCGAATAATCCAATTAATACCACATTTACAATTTTCAGCAAGATCAAAAAAAAGAAAAAAAAAAATGCGAATTGTTACAGAAATTGGTAATTTTATAAAATCCATCTCCTCTCGCATTGTGTGTGTGTTTTGGAGGCGGAGGACTTTGCGTGATGACGTAAAAAAAAAAAAAAAAAAAAAAACTTCATCGGGGATGAGAAATTTTTCCTTAATCTCAACGTTAATCCTAAGTCCAGGTAGTCCGCGAGGAGACAGGAGTGACTTTTTTTTTTTTTAATGTAAAAATGTCGAATTTTTGAAATGGTGTTGCTTGCAGTTATACGGTATTCACTAGGCGAGTTGAAACGACTTCTTCTGAAGGAGAAAGTGTCAAGGAAATATTAAATTCATAGACTGTCCCCGATCGTTTGTCATGAAAATGTTGTTTGTTTCCTCTGTTTCGGATGATATTTGAATTAGTCCTTCAATTTAATAGTACAACTTTCTTGTAAATCTTATATACTAGCAGTTGCTGAACTGCTAAGCAGTTCAGCCCGGTACGGGCCCTATGTACTGTTCATAACTTTATGTGCATATATATATATATATATATATATATATATATAAGTTAACCTGCATCTAAAATTTCAAGTGATTAGACCCAAAATTGGCGGAGGAGTTTGGTAGAGTTTTCGAAAGTCAAATCATTGATCTTTGATTCCTTGACAGTGAAATTTCTGGCCGAAAACCGATTAAAAAGATTTCCCCAAATCTCGGTACCCCTTATGTCAAATCTTGAATCTGTAGACTGAAAATTGACAGAGCAGTTTGGTAGGAAAATGTACACACACAATTTCATTTATTTATTTATATATATATATATATATATATATATATATATATGTACTAGCATTTCAGCCCGGCGTTGCCCGGATGTGTATATTGAGGAAAAAAAAAGTGGTAGTAGGAAGGCAGGCTCGAACCCGTACCACAAAGGAGGAAAAGAACAGGGGAAAAAACCTGACGTCTTTGCTGTTACGACCACCGCCAAACCGGAAGTGACGTAGGTTAAAATTAAGGCTAGATAATAGAAAGGAGATGATGACTTTCAAAAATATCGGCGAAAAAAAGCGACCCCCCCCCCGCTGTAGAAAAGTGCCCAGTTGAAGGTGAAGATATTAATGTTTTTAGTCAATTTTTCGATATTTGTCGTCTGAAAGGTCAAATTTCAAAACGATACTGATCTTGGTAAAATCCGTCGCCTCTGTCGAAAGTTTTAGGCAGACATGCAAACATACATACATGCATGCATGTATATATTATAAACTAAAAATTTTCGACCTAAACCAATTAAAAAGCTTGCCCGATCTCTGAATACCCTTTATGTCAAATTTCAAATGTTTAGACCAAAAACTGTCTGAATAATTTGGTAGAGACCGCAGAGGTCAATTTTTTTTTAAACTTTGACCCCTGAACATTTATTGTTTGGGGCTCAAATCAAGTTATTAAGTGAGATCCATGTCCAAGGAACCTATATCTAAAATTTCAATTGTTTATACCCAAAATTGGCGGAGGAGTTTGGTAGAGTTCTCAAAGGTCAAATCCCCTTAACAGCCAAATTTCTGACCAAAAATGGATCACAAAGATTTTCCCAAATCTCAGTACCCTGTATATCAAATTTCGAGCCTGTAGACTTAAAATTGACAGTTATTGCGTAGGGAAATTTATACAGACACACACACAGACACGTTCACTTTTATAGATATATACACTAGCAGAGTGACCCGACGTTTCCCTGGATTGAATGATGATCAACGAATGTTTCACACTCCCATATTTTTATTGTCATCGAAATCTGTGAAATCTATTACCTGCTCTAGTTATGGACCTATCGCGGTGCACCAGGAGAGAGCTCACATGCCTCTCGCAGTGACTTAGTTCACAATACATTGTAGAGAACCTATTGTTGATTTTATAAATTTATTTAGTTGAAACAAAACATCGGACATTATAGCAAAAAGGGAGATAAGTATGTTCCCTGTATTCGCAATCTTCAAGATGTTCATATCTAGGGAAATGCAATTTCTCCCAATTTTCTGTAAAAATTACTTTTAACTATAAATAATTTTCTACTCAATGAATTTTCGTCATTTTTGAATACATTACTGTTTTCAACACGATAATTAATATGTTGCTTAAAACATCTTTTTAAAAATCGATCTGTCGACTATATCTTAACAAGCATCCTAACTTTAAGTCAAGAAAAAATGAAAGTCTGTATTAACAGTTCGGCGACAGCTCGGGGTTGTTTCATAAATCGCACCTAACCCCCCCCCCCCAAAAAAAAAAAACAGGTTACCATGCTATTTTTAAAAATAATATTTTCACGTTAAATTTGTACAATATTTTGGTTCATTAAATTGTTAGGTGAAAGTACAGAATAGTTACAAAACACACTCCCCTCCCATATATTAAGAATGGCTTTCTAAATAATGTTATTATTTCAGCGTGGTAACATAGATGCATGAGTACCGTTGGATCCAGTTTGTCGGTCAAGCATTCTTCAAATTAAAAAAAAATATATATATATATTCTAATTCACAATTATGACTTGGACATTCTTTTCATTCCGCATTTCCAGAACATGTTCTCAGTTTTTTGCCATGTTCTGTTTAACGTCTGTTGCAGTGTTGTTGCACATGCTGGCATGTATTGGGCAGTTTTAAAGAATAGGTTAGTTTCAGTTTGAAAGTCTATCTCTGGACAGATCTTTATTTATCGTTCTCTCTCTTAAGTCCATCCTTACGATTTCTCATGTTTTTTTTGGCTTTTCTCTTTCAACAGACCTTGCAAAATCAACTGTTCTACATCGATTAATCTAAGGACTTTTGGTAAAGAAACAAAATGTCCGGCTGAGTTCGAGTTTTATGTGAAAGTGAAATGGAAAAAAGAAATTAAAGTTCATCCATTCTTTCAACGTGCTATACAAAGAAAATTTAATAATCTGTACTATCTATAATATATATATAGGGCTTATACTGAGAAGATTTAATTTTTTTGTACGTGCATTACTGTTTTTGACAAATTTTGTTTCATTATAGAAGAACTCCTTTGAGGGGGAGACAATTCAAAAAGGACTTTATCCGAAAATGTCAGTTTTGCGTAAATTTTAGTTTAAAAAAAATACAAATATACTAAAGTAATGCAATAACACAAATTAAAATATTGTGTGGACACGTATTGAATTAAAATAAAATTAATAAAATTCTAATAACACAAAATTAAATATTAATTGATCTGAACATTCATTTATTGAATTTAAATGGAAAAATTTGTTAAAAAATAGTCACCTACATGCCAATGATGACTGTTCAAACCTATTTATGAATTTTAAGTCATAACATTTTCATAAAATGAAAACTTTCATTTAAAAATTTCCTTAATTAAATTTTAATTCAATAAATGTTCAGATAATTAATATTTTATTTTGTGTTATTGTATTACTCCTGTGTATCAGTTTTGTTTTAAACTAAAAATTACCCGAAACTTCAACATTTTTGGATAAGTTTTTTTTTTTATTTATCTCCCTGTGGAGAAATGCGTGACTTACCTGGATAGACCACGTGCGGGTCGGTCACCAAAAATAAATAAAAAGAAAGAAAAGAAACGGTCAAGACTCTTATTTATAGAGTAGTGATCACGTGAGTTAGAAGAATATGCAAATAGAGGTGAACGATTTTGCGATATAAAAAGCCTGTGTTGTTAAGAGGAGGGGCAGACTGTTGGCAGAAGTCAGTGCTGTCAGACGTGCTTTAGAGTTTTGTTATTATATGCTGTGTTCGATTGTTGGGAGAGAGAAAAGAGAAGAGGAGGAACCAAGAGGACATTCTGCAGATACTTGACTTTGTGTTGGTTTTAAGCTATTTCGACGCTTGGTGTGCGGTTACTAACAATGGACAGATTCGACATTCGCTTAATACCCGAGTTCGACGGATCTACCACTGGACCGGCTGTCGTTGAATGGATTGAAAAGGCAGAGAAAATCTGTAAACTGTGCAAAATTAAAGAACCAGCCACAGTTATCCCTTTGAGGCTAACCGGAGGGGCCTATGCAGTCTACCAACAACTCGGGGATGAACCAGACTGGGATGAAATCAAGCAGAGCCTGTATACAGCGTTTGGTACAGATCCATTTGTTGCGTGGCAACAGTTCACGAGCCGGACACTTCAACCCAAGGAAACAGTCGACGTGTACCTAGCCGACCTGCGAAAATTATCTGTACCGTTTGGTGGGGTCAATGATAAAATATTAAGCTGTGCTTTTTTGGTAGGCCTACCCGAGGAGGTCAGTAAACTGTTGCGGGCATCATCAAGAATCGATGAATTGTCAACTGATGAGTTATTGGCCCGAGCTCGAAACATCTGTAAGGAACAGGAACCAATTGCAGCAGCAGCTCGTTTTCGACATGGAGGCAATGTGGACTCTCTTCCAGATAGTAATAAGCATGCCACCCCAGTGTGCTATAAATGTGGGGAGGCCAATCATTTTGCTAAAGAGTGCCGGAGTGATAGGAGAGGTGTATATCCACAATCAAAGAGACCAGTGCAATGCTATCGCTGCAATAAGTTTGGGCACATATCTCGCAACTGTTCGGGAAACGAAGTTGGGGGCAAGGTACTATCGCTACCCTTGCCCCCTGTCAACCAATAAACACAGGATTGCCTGTCATTAGCGTTAAACTTGATGATGTGCAGTGTTCAGCACTTATAGACACGGGGTGTTCCCGGTCTATAGTTAGTGCCCATTGCTGTCCGGTGTGGCGGAGGAACCCAGTCGGCATTATGACCATCAATGGCTTATCACGGGTATGTTGTGGTGAAGGGACAGTCACAATCTGCACTGAGAAGGGTGACACAGCTAAAGTTGACGTTCTGGTGATGCAGGAGAAACCCCTTGGCTACGACATGTTGCTTGGAATTGATGCAATACAAGCACTAGGAGGCGTTACAATCACAGCAGCTAGAGGTATCAGGCTTGGAGAAGGGAAAGACGTCTGTGCAGCCATGTCGATTGAAGAAAAGGACTTCTGTGCTACATTTGATGACAACGAAAGGGTGTGGACTGCAAAGTGGAAATGGGCCATGGGCCAGGAACCAGATCGGCTGTGCAACACGATTCCAGAGTATGCAGTTTCTACCAAGAATAGGGCCGCATATGAAGAAGAACTTCAGATGTGGATTGACAACGGTTGGTTAATACCATACCCACAGGAACGTCTGGGACCACCCAAGGGATTAATTCCGCTCATGGCTGTTGAACAACCTACCAAAGAAAAAATTCGTCCCGTAATGGATTACCGAGAGTTGAATCGGCATGTTGATGCGTTTACCGGAAACGCAGATGTGTGCGCTGCTAAACTGAGAGAGTGGCGTCAAAAAGGGAGCAATGTAGCACTTCTGGATCTAAAGAGGGCCTACCTGCAGATACGTGTCCATGAGTCATTATGGCCGTTTCAGACAGTACTACTCAAGGGAAAACTATATTGTTTGACACGTTTGGGTTTTGGCCTAAACGTAGCACCCTTGATTATGACAACCATTATTAAAACTGTTTTGATGCAGGATGAGACCACAGCAAAAGCTGCTTCAGCCTACATAGATGACATCTATGTTAATGAGGACATAATGTCTGCGGATGCAGTTCGAATAAAACTGAAAGCGTTTGGGTTAATAAGCAAAGACCCTAAGCGCCTAAAGGATGGAGTGCCCGTGCTAGGCCTCGAGGTCTGGGAGGAGGGCAATACGTTGCGATGGAAACGAGGGAGCCCACTTCCAAAGTTACCCAATGTATTAACAAGACGTACTGTGTTTTCTATCTGTGGTAAATTGGTAGGACATCTACCTGTCTGTGGATGGCTCCGATCGGCAACAGGAGTGGTGAAAAGACGAGTGACTACAGTAACAAAAGGATGGGACGATGTTGCGGATGATGATTCTCTCCAACAAATGATGGCTGAAATGTTGTCCAGAGTGCATAGGAATGACCCTGCCCGGGGTGAGTGGCAAGTGTCTGGAAACGAACTAAATGCATGGGTTGACGCAAGTTCGTTGGCTACAGGTGTCGTGTTGGAGCAACTAGGTGTTGTTGTGGAAGATGCATGCTGGCTTCGTCCGAAAAATGATGCCCAACATATAAATTTGGCAGAACTTGATGCCACGTTAAAAGGTCTTAATCTCGCATTGCAATGGCAGACTAATGTTGTGCATCTCCACACTGACTCATTGTGTGTTTACCATTGGTTAACCGACACCTTGACTGGAAAGGCTCGAGTTAAGACTAGAGCTGCAAGTGAAATGCTAGTACGAAGGAGACTAGCAATAATTAAGCGTCTAGTTAACGAATACAGCTTGCAGGTAGACATTACGTTAGTCTCGTCGATGCAGAATTTGGCTGATAGCTTGACTCGAGTACCAAAGAGGTGGATCGATGCAATGAGGCAGGGATCCGATCTTCAACAACAAACATGCGCGACTGTAACGGATCAATTAACACCTGACCAGATCCGTATGATACACCAGCAGATTGGACATCCTGGAATTCAGAGGACTGCATATTTTGTCCGAAGAGTATGCCCTGCAACTACAAAAGCATCAGTGAAAGCAGCCATACGTTCGTGTGAAGAGTGTCAGAGAATTGATCCGGCACCATCAATGGCAAAAAGGGAAGCTCGAGGTGGAGGGCAACTGGCAGCGAGTAGGGATGGACATAACACATTATGGGGACAAACATTTTTTGACCATGACGGATTGTGGCCCGACGCGTTTCACAATATGGCGCCTGTTGACACGACAGGATGCAGCCAGCATTATACAACAGTTGAGAGCCGTCTTTTTTGAACGTGGTGCCCCGATTGAAATTCTGACTGATAATGCCGCCACATTTCGATGTCAAGAATTTCAGAAATTCGTGCACGAATGGGGGATTAAAATGCATTATCGGTGTGCATATTATCCCGAGGGTAATGGTATAGCAGAACGGTGTCACCGCACCATCAAAAGAATTGCAGCCAGGACGCAGTGCTCTATTCCAGAAGCTGTGTACTGGTATAATATAACACCCAAGGACAATGCAACACCAGCAACTGCACCAGCCAATGGGATTTACCAATATGAACAGCGTGTGAAAGGAGTTGATGCCATACCATCAGTGGTGAGTGTTGTCAATACACCATATCAGGTGGGAGACCTTGTTTGGATAAAACCCCCAAATGCTGGGTGCACTACGGAATTTTTCCGGGGAAAAATAGACGAAATCATAAGTCCTCAGACCATGTTGATTGGTGGCATACCACGTCACGTAAAAGATATCCGCCCTTGTTATACCTCTTCTCATTCTGAGGACGATGAGGAGGATCACACACCGTTCAGAGATGATCCTGATCACTTACTGCCCCTTCAGGTGAGCATAGAAACACCACCAACAGAACCAGACGAGGGAATGATGGGACATACTGATGACAATAGTGAGGAGAGCGATGGACACAAGGAAGTAATGCCTCATCGAAATACTCGACAGAGACGAATACTGCCCACCCCCCGTGATTGCGAAACCCCGCGAGAAGGGATGATGGAGCATACCGAGGAGATGACGCCTCCGATTCTTCGGAGAAGTACCCGACAAAGACGGATACTGCCCCCCTGCCCTGATTGTGAGACACCGCCTATGGAACCACGAGATGGGATAATGGAACAGACTGGTAGTAATGATGGTGGTAATGAAGAAAACAGCAATGAGGAAGTGCTGCCCCCAATTCTTCGAAGGAGTACCCGCCAACGACGATTGCCCGCATGTCCTGTTTGTGATCATGAGATCAGGGGGGAGTGTGGAGAAATGCGTGACTTACCTGGATAGACCACGTGCGGGTCGGTCACCAAAAATAAATAAAAAGAAAGAAAAGAAACGGTCAAGACTCTTATTTATAGAGTAGTGATCACGTGAGTTAGAAGAATATGCAAATAGAGGTGAACGATTTTGCGATATAAAAAGCCTGTGTTGTTAAGAGGAGGGGAGACTGTTGGCAGAAGTCAGTGCTGTCAGACGTGCTTTAGAGTTTTGTTATTATATGCTGTGTTCGATTGTTGGGAGAGAGAAAAGAGAAGAGGAGGAACCAAGAAGACATTCTGCAGATACTTGACTTTGTGTTGGTTTTAGTTCTTAAAAAATGAAAACAAAAAAACCGTCAAAAATAAAGCCATGCACAAGTGACAATATTTCTCTGAGGTCATCAGATTTAGTTTTGTCTTTAAGACTCTCATTACATAACTATATCATACCATTCTCATATGCTTTCTCTCCATGCAACACATGTCCTCAATCCTCATTGACTAGATCTCATTTCCGTTAATTGACCTTTTTAAATGTAAAGTTAAAATTTTTAAACTATCGTATTTCTTCAAGTTAAATAATTTTTTAATGAAATCTCGGGTATGTTTTACTATAGACAACAAATTGAAAAACTAGTCAAGAAATAAAAATATAACAAATTTTTCCAAAGACAAGTTATTCTTCCACTACCTAGGGGAGTTTTTAGTATTTTAACTTAAAGCGTTTAAGTTTCAAACGCAAATAGTATCAAATGATTAAATTAAAATGGCAGCAAAGATGGCAGACATATTTGGAGTCTCGAGAATCGACCAAAACTCGAAAATAAATAAAAATAATGGTAGAAATCCACCCGATAAATGTCACGGTGATTTGCTTTTGGTCGTTTAATGTTCAAGTGAAATAAAAAGAAGGTGAATTTGGAAGTTGATAAAAAATTGTATCGGCCGATATACTGGCATAGATCCAACATGGCTGGTAGTCAATACAAAAATTGGAACGGAGAAAGTCAAACGAAAAGAAATTTAATGAGTTATAAAGATAAATCTTGCGAAAAGAGAATAATTATGTTGTGAAAGAAATGTTCTTTCTATATTTTACTTGTTTTAAATTATTTTTAAATTATTTTTATATTATTTTTATATTATTTTTATATTATTTTTAAATTATTTTTATATTATTTTTATATAACTCACTCAAAAATTTTACTATTACTTTGACCTCTTCTCCGTTCCTATTTTTATAGCCACTGACTATGTTGCATCTATGCCAGTATACTGGCTAATTTAAAGTTTTTTTTTTCTATTTCACACTCAACTAGTTACAACCACTATATACTATTTCCCTCACTCTCTGTGCCTAAATTTAAATGCAGATTCCATGAACAGTTTATTTCCCAGAACTACCTGTGGAACACTGTTCCACTGGCCTGCTTCCCAGTTGAATACAACATGATAACCTTCAAATCCAATGTAAACAAGTTGTTGGTGAGTCGTCCCCATAAATAATCAAATTTTACCCAATTTACACCATTAACGATTACTACCACCTTACATTCATTAACCCTTATCCTTGAGTGACCTTCAGGCCTTGATAAGTGGTGACTCCCAAGTAGAAAGAAAAAAGAAAATTTCATATGTAATACATTTTTTTTTTTTTTTTTAAATGCCTATACTTTCTATATGTCAATGATAATAATTAATAATACATTTTTTTGAGTGACGGCATATCGTTTTTCTGATAAAATTACATGAATTGGAATTGAAATGTTTACTGTTATTGCGACAGAAATTCAAGTAAAACTTGTTAGCATCCAAAGGGCAAAGTCACTAAATTACGGTGTGAGTTTATTGCAAGAAAAAAAAAGTGTTGGTATTAAAATTTTTTTGTTTATTTACACGATAATAACTTGGCTAGGAATTTTTATCCTGGACCCCCCCCCCAAAAAAAAAAATCAGCAGAGATTAGATCATTCCTGTAATGATCCAGTCCCTGTTGATTTTGGGGCGAGGTTTTAGTTTGGTGCAGTTCTAGGAGTTTTCCCAGGTTTTGCCATCTCTCTTTGAGAAGGGGTTAGTATATTGCTACATGCCTGAGGTATCCTCACCGGGAAATGCTGACGGGGCTGCCCAGGCACTTTTTGCAAGTCAATGCCCCTCCTCAGCGGCACTGTCTTCTCAATCCTACTTTCTGACCCTGGTGTCTAAGTTCTTGCAGTTGAAAAGAACTAAACAACCGTTTACTTACACCATAATTAGATCCGAGAGTCCCTTAATCCTCTGAGGTCACAGGGGCACTGGATTATTTTGTACAATGTGTCTCGGGCAATAAAAGCCGAGAGGCACACAATGTCCATCTCCTCTCTTTTTCAGGCTTCAGAGCGCATAGAACACCTGACCTTACCAAATGGTCACCCATTTTAGCACTGGCCGATTCAACATCGTTTAACTTTTGTGATTTAAGGGGAACCAATGTGTCAACATGATTATGCTGTATATCCTATAATAAGACTTAAAAAATATTTAAAAAATAACCGAAACAAAACTGATCCAGTGAAAAAAGTTCAAAAGTATTTTTTATTTTTATATGTAACTTAATTGACAGCTAAGACCAAAAGTGAACCCATACTTTATTTCCAAAAGAAGGTACTTGTGCAGAATATGAACTGTGCTGAAATCATAACTTTATTATTTAGAAAACCATTCTTAATATGGGGAATCTAAGCATTTGGACTATTTTAGACTTTGATACTATTCTATACTAACGATTTGATAACAAAAGATATCTCAAAAATCGAATTTAACTTGAAAATCCTATCTAAAAAAAAATAGCACTGTCCGTAAACTGCATAGACATGAAAAAGAAGTTTATTGCATAAACGGATGTGTTGCTGCATTAATATCCATTTTCCTGGCATTGATGACTATGAAGAAAAACTGGTTAAAAGAACAAACATCTTTCACAACAGACATGGTATAGAGTGATTTGCATGGTAAGAATTGAAAAACAAAAACAAAAAACGTTCAGTCTGTGGCATAATCATACTAACACCTATTAAATCACTGAAGTTAAGCATCGTTGAACGTGGTCAATTAAAAAATAGGTGACCATTTGTGAATACCAGCTGCTATATTTATTCTCCGCTTATCTCGCATTATTTCCAGTCATCCTGGACTTCTTTTTGTCATTGGAATCAGGCAATGCCGACTCTGGAGAAGTGTTGTTGGATATTGTTCCATCCTTACTTCACAATTACATACACAACCACTTTTACAGAACGTATCCATTGTCTCTTGAGAAAGAAAAGAAGCCATTAATATACAATGGGATCGATTCCAGGTCTCGTCTCTCATCCAAGTCATGATTGGAGGCAAGAAATAGGTATGACTAGCCTGGGTGCCTGGCATTGCCCGGGTGTTTGAATGTGTGTTGAGCAGAAAAAAAAGTGGTAATAGGCAGGCAGGCTCGAACCTGTGACGCGAAGGCGGAAAATAAAGTGGAAAAAACACCCCTGACATCTTACCCATACTTCATGACGCGACCGGAAGTTTGGAACATTAAAATTAGGCAAAGTCAATTCAAATGATACGATGACTTGCAAAAAAGGCTCCCAAAAATAGACCCCTCCTTGTAGAAAACTGCCCAGTTGAGGATGAAGGAAATAATGTTTTGGGCTAATTTTTCGATATTTGAGCTTCAAAATGATACCAATCTCATGAAAATTCTTCACCTCTGGCATACATACATACATTTAAACAGACAGGTGAGATTTATATTATAGATATCTTGTCAACTCTACTCTTAAATTCTTACTGTTTTTAGAGAGTGTAAGGGAAAAAGGTTTAGGCGGAAATTGCATCCTATGGACTAGTTTGTTCTTACTAAACGTTATCTGCCACTCTGCAAGTCGATAGCTTGTTGACATAACCCTCCTCGGAAAATATACTATAGAAAAGTCTAATTTTGGTAAATACATATTTGTTCGTGACAAAAAATTTTATGAGAACCAAATTTTATGGAAAACAATCCAGTTGTTTTTTTATATACTGATTCTGAGTATGACTTGAAAAGATATTGAGTGGTGAGATCCCATTTAGGGGCTGTGGGGAATGTGGAGTTGCCCTTTCTCCCAGGTTCACTTTGACCTAGAGTGATAATACCTGTAAGGACATCTGGTGCTAGCAAATCAGGTATTCTGGAGAGACTGATTTCCTGACCAACATACATCAAACATTACAGGCGACCAGGGACCATCTTTAAATTTAATATTCCTTTGACACTTCCTCCTGTGGAGAAAGCCGGTTCAACCTGCCTAGGGTGAATGCCCTACAACAACAACATTTAAGATACTCAATTTTTTTCTTTTTGATTCAGTATTTGAGTTGAGAGACATCATTTTCTTACTGATAAAGGTGGTCATGGGTATTAATTGAATGATAACCTCCATTTCTTTTACTAAAGGGTCATGCTTCTTGTCCTCTAAGTAACAAAATTATGTCTCTCAAATATAATAAGGAAAAAACTTGAATATTTTATAATGATAATAAAATTACTGAATTTTTTTCTGCAAAATTTGGTTATCAGATTTTTATCACCATAACAAGTATGTGTTTTATAACATTAGAATTTTATTTAGTGTATTTACGTTTATTTAGTGTACTTGCTTGTGTTTAGTGTTTGCTTTTATTTAGTGTATTTACTGAGAAGTGTTATGTTCAAAAGCATCAGAATGGGAAGTTTGATTTGAAAGCCGTGCACAAAAAAACAAAACAAAAATGTAAAAAGCAGACAATAAACATGCGAAGGCTTATCTTAACACTTTTACCCCTACCCTTAAAAAAATAGTTGAAAAAGCTCCCTCAAAGAAAGTGGCTTCCAAATCGAAAACTGCTTTGGTCATTTCCAGGACTGACTTTTGGAACTGCCTAATTAAGTATTGAAATTCTCTGGATACTCATTCCTTACAAGTACCATTATTGTCTGTCATTGTAGTCCCAGGTCTAACCTATCCAACAAAAACATTCAACATAATAATACGGATGTGATTGCAGTCGTGTTTACTGCTTATTTTCTATTGTACGTTTTTCCATGAATCAATTAATTAGCTTTCAAATTCCTTATCTGTTTCGCATTGCAATTCTAACGAAAACAAAAAAAATCAATGATTAGAAAACATTTCTCCTTTTAAGTGAAGAGAATGAAGATATTATTTGCAGAGCTTTAACGTGTGTGTACATGGTGGAGTGCACTTCTGTGTGTTTTTTTGAGGAGCTGAACTTCTCCCCCCCCCAAAAAAAAATCAACCATCTGCCATACTCTTCCATTGTGACGAGGCAAATAAATATTCTTAATGTCTTTTATTTTATAATTAAACTCGAAAGCAAAAAAATAAAAAACATAGTAAATTGAAATCTAAAAAATGTTTTACAATCGTAATAATCATAATTTGTAGTTCTAAATTTTTGAGATGAGGTATGTTTGTATTATTTTGATTAATCTGACTAATATTCTCATCTTAAGCGTTATCTGCACAACGTTTTGGTTGATGTAACCTCCGACTTTTGTCAGGTGTAAAAGTCGCCATATTTGCCAAACATGGCGACTTTTACACCTGAAAAAGGTTGGAGATTACATTCAGGGTTGCGGAGTCGGATGGTAAATTTCCTAGAATTCCTAGGATGCCGACTCTGACTCTTTTGATATTTTCCACTCCGACTCCCAACACTTTGAACCCTATGTGGAAATCTATTCTGCAGATCCATATACCAACCTCCCACAACTATTCAGCAAGCATTTTTATAAATACTTTTCATGTATATTTTTTTACGCTTAACATTCTCTTGTATGATAAAAATACTCACATATACACTCAACCAGCTTTATAGAAGAAGTTAAGATAACAAAGGGATAAAAAATTTACAGTGAAATTTTATTATGCTATCAGTTCAAAAAATAATACGATATTTAGGAAAAAGGAAACCTTTTTAGGCCATGGTATTTCGAAGCCAAATGCTTATCAGAAGAAAGGAGTAAAGAAATTATGCAGGAAGAAATTAAAAAAAAAATTAATATTGCCTTCATGGAAAGAGGATCAAAGTAAAAACGTGAAAAAGCTATAAAGGGCTATAGACGCATGGGTTGCTTCTTATTGATTGTCAATAAGATTGTAATTCCAGATCGATCCCAGACTAATCCAATTGCCAAATTCCATTTGATTCAGGAACTGCGTAACTTTCGGATTACGATCTGATTGTTATCTTATGTAATCCACAGTGATCTCTCTCAGACAGAATTTTCATTGCTCCTCTGTGACGTCACAACCAAAACAAAAAACAGCTGTCCAGACAGGATTTGCAGTGATCCGATGGGCTGAAATATCTTGATGAAGTAAAAGCATTGCAGTACAGTACAAAATATGATATATCTCCAAAAATAAAGTGTACAAGGTTCGAATCTCATTCGTTCCATAAAAAAAAAAACAAGCTTCTCTCTTTACATCATCAACATTCTGATCCATATCTGGCATCAATTGAAATGAATGGCTCTCGTCTTCAGGAAGCCTCAAGTTTTGTTGACAAGCTTCTGGGCTTGACCATTACCCCTGATCTTAAATGGAACACGTACATCAAATCTGTTGCCAAGGCTGCTGGAAAAATGGTGGGGTCTTTCTATCGATCCAGTAGATATCTCACTGCTGATGCAATTTTCTATCTATATAAGAGCCAGGTACGTCCAAGGATGGGGTACTGTTGCCACATCTGGGCAGGAGCTGCTATAAAGGACTTGTCCTGCCTTGATAGAGTTCAAAATAGACTTCGTAGCCTCGTAGGAGATGTCCTTTTCTCTTCCCTACAACCTCTATCTCACAGAAGACATGTTGCGAGTTTGTCTCTGATGTATCATTATTTTCATGAAAAGTGTTTGACTGAGCTTCAGTCTATGGTCCTCCCTCGCCAAACGTTCACAAGAAACACTCGTCTAGCTGAAAACACTATCAATAATTCCCCCCACTCTTTATCTGTGCCTAAACCTAAACGTAGATTCCATGAACAAAGCTTCTTTCTTAGAACTGCATGCCTGTGGAATTGTCTTCCGTTTTCCTGCTTTCTGGCTGACGTAAGTCTAACATAAATAAGTTCTTGATGAGCCGTTCCATATAAGTTAAATTTACCAAATTTTCATTACTAATGATTACTATATTGTCCAATTTCTACTGTACACTCTTTAACCCTTATCCTTGAGTGGCCTCTTGGCCTTGATAATGTGGTGATGCCTGTGTAAAAAAAAAAAAAAAAAAATACTTTCATCAAACCCTCACCTGATCTTGTGTCATCTATGGAGAAGGTAAATAAATCCACTCTATCTGCATTCTCATGGACGTCCTTACACTTTTGCTCTGATAACCTGTGTAAAATTTCAAGTGGCAGACACTGACCAATGATTGTTAAGCAGAACATTTTTACCAAAACTTGAATATGTAAGTGTTCACATAGTCTCGACCCGACGGAAGTTCACTACATCTTGAACACTGGCTCACCAGGCATGATGATTCAAGGCTGCTTCCATGATGAAAGTCATTTGCAGTTCCAATGATGAACCCTGTAAAGATGGGGGCCCAGAATCTGTTCAGCATTCTGCTTCACTGTCTTGAGCCAGGTTTTGAGTTGACCAACGTTTCTTCTAACCTGGTGATGGAGCTGAATTGATGACTTCACGGATGAAGTCACCTGGGTATCATCAAAGGGTGTGGCTGAACTAGCAAAGGTGTTTGGTAAGAAGAGATTTTTGGAGGGAGTGGATTTTGCAGTGAATGCGAATTGTATTGTTGGAAGGGAGTGGGTCCTGCAGAAGCTCTTGTCTTGTTACTACCAGAAACTCTTGAGAATGACTCCTACCTTCATCAAATAGCACTAAATCTCCATCGTACAATAGCAAAGACTTCTTTATCCTACACTCTGAAAAGAACATTCTCTTCTTCTCAGACTCGTAATTGGCACCCAAACCCATCTGAGATCGACCTGAACTGTCACCAGTGCAAGCCAACAGCTGATTTGGAGAGAGCCGTCAATGCAAAACTTGCACAGGGCAACATATTGGCAGCCATTCAACTCATTGCTTCAGACGATACAATTGCGGGTCTCATTTCGAGATATTACATCTTCGTTTCTTCAAAAAAAGAAAATACTGCATTAATAGTACCCCCCCCCCCCAAAAAAAAAAATAAAAATAAATAAAAAAAATAAGAGAATGGCATGATTGGAAATTGAAATCAAAACTTTGAGGTTTTCAGTCTGACATTCTACCAACCGAGTTATTTGGAATTTGTTATAAATAAAGCTTAAAACATTATCATGAAATAATTAGAGCTTTGGCATGATGTCATAGATTTGATTTATGACAGGTTTCAAAACATGATTTCCAATATAAGCAACGATAAATACATGAATAGGCAAACATTACCAATAGCGTAGGACATTTTTAAATTATTTTGCTTTTACTACATTTTGGGGTTAAGAATAATTTAACTCTAGAATTAATGTAAATTTATATTTATGTAGCATACACGGTCGAGTGTTCGTGATCAATTATGACAATGAATCGTTTCTTTAATTAAAAAGAATTAAATTTCATAAATGCAGTATGTCTCCAAGCAAAGATAGTTGTGCTCAACGTCAAGTTAACAGAGGGTAGAGGAATGTCTTTCTTTGTGGCTCACTTTTTGGCTGTTCTGAACTTAGATTTTTGGATAGAATCCTTAAAAGTATCGGTCCAGATTTTTTTAAATTTTTTTTTATTTCATTTGTTAATTTGATTCTATTTTCATGGAAATCGTTTCAAACAAGGCATGAAGCCACTTGATGTATGGAGCTAAAAAAATACCACTTCAAGATCAAAAACTAACCAATAATAAGTGTTAGATGGATAGATTTCAACCCAGAAAATAGCAATTCTTCCCCCTTTGTCAGAAACATCACTTGTTTAAAGTGAGGACTAATGAACCAAATAAAGGGAGGAAGAGCTACAAGGTTGCCAAAAGGAAACCACAAAATTTGCTTCTTTATGAATGCTAAGATTTCTGCAATGCTTAAAAGTACTGGTCAAGATTTTTTTTTTTTTTTTTTTTTAAATTTTATCATATTTTTATGGAAATTGCTCCAGACAAAGTATGTAGCTACTTAATGTAAGGAACTTCAAAAATAAAAAATAAAATGCTACTTCAAGATCAAAAATTGGCTAACAATGCGTGTTAGATGGATAGATTCCAATCCAGAAAACTGCAATTTTTCCCCCTTCGTCAGAAACCCCACTCGTGGAATATGAGGACTAAAGGACAAAATAAGGGAAAGCAAGAGTCAAAGGGTTGCCGAAAATAAACCAAAGATCCTTCTATTCACCTTACAACGTCCTATAATCTAATTGGTCATTGTGTGACCAAACAATCTCGCTAGAGTTGCTCTCCACAAGAGAAAACAAATACCAATATATACAACTGCTACGCACTACGACCCATCGTCATGATGATGATGATGAAGAAAAAACATTGTTTCTTCATTCTTGTCTTTTATTCTTTTTCCCCCACTGGGATAGTTTAGTTTAATCCAAGTAAAAAAAAAAAAAACAACAAAAAAAAAAAAACACAATATAATGCCGACTGACACCAAGATCTTTTTCTTGATTATAGGCTTGAAAAGATCATCTTCCACTGATCTTTCTTTGTGTTCAGATAATTGTATAATTCTTCTTATAACACATTAGAGAATGTATTTTTCTCTTAAAGAGTCTATTTTCTATGGTTACTAGAAAGAGACCCATTATTGAATGAAGAGGAAGCTGAGGAAGAAATGTGTCCATGGTTACCATGTGTAAATCTTACACATCCTTCCTTTTATTATTGTATCCCCCCCCCCCCTATATTTAGCAAGCAGCTGTTGGATGCAGGCTTGAACACCTATTGTTATAAGAAACGAGATTCTACACGATTATTATTAAGCGCGTTTTATGTAACAACTGAAAAATTACTAACGGAAATGCTCTACGTCGTTGTCTTTATCAATCCCAGAAATCAATTTGCGTCCAATCTCATAAAAAATAAATAAAATAATGTACCATGTCTTCTGTTTGGATAATCCAATTTAATATGCAGACTCTCTAATCTTGTAATCAGAAAATAGGCTCCCTTTGTGGATTTGTTTAAAAGGTCTTCGTGCACAGTTGAACTTTTTATTAATAGTATTGACACCATTTTGATCTGTTCATTCGACTTGACTTCTTTAGGTGCACAATCTGTAAGAGATGACAAAGTTTGTCCATTTTATATAAATAATTTGATCTCGTAGTGATATTATTTTCTTTATATTTTTAAATTTTATTTTTATCAATTTATTTTTTATTTCATTTCTAATCAAATCATTTTTAATTTCATTTTAATTCAAATTATTTTTAATTTCATTTTAATTCAAATTATTTTTAATTTCATTTTAATTCAAATTATTTTTAATTTCATTTTAATTCAAATTATTTTTAATTTCATTTTAATTCAAATTATTTTTAATTTCATTTTAATTCAAATTATTTTTAATTTCATTTTAATTCAAATTATTTTTAATTTCATTTTAATTCAAATTATTTTTAATTTCATTTTAATTCAAATTATTTTTAATTTCATTTTAATTCAAATTATTTTTAATTTCATTTTAATTCAAATTATTTTTAATTTCATTTTAATTCAATTTATTTTTAATTTTTTAAATATATATTTATATATGCATATATATATTTGTTTAAAAAATTTTGCCTACTAAACTCCTCCGTCAGTTTTTGATCTACACATGAAACTTAATGTATAGGGTAATTTGGACCTATGCAAAATTTTATATTTGAGTTTTAGCCAGGGAAAATCGGTGCAAAATGTGAAAATTGAAAAAAATGGACTTTACCTGGTGAAAGGTCGAACGCCAGCATTACGAATATGCATCCATAACGATCTTGGTTCATGTTTTAATTTTTAGCCTTGCAGCAAACATGTCTTCATAGCTCGGGCATTAACGTCAAAGGAAAAAGTAAATTGTAAGCTAAATGTTTTGATTTTGATTCTCGGTGGTGCACGAGTTTTTTTTTTTTTTTTTTTTTTAAATCATTACTATATATTGGGTCCAACAGAATATAATAGTAAATACAAAGTCTGCATTAATTAAAATATCATATTTAAATGTATTTTACGACCAGGCAATACCAGGCAGCCTGCTAGTATGAATTATGAAGTAAATTGATAATTCTTGAAAACTGTAAAAAGATATAATGAAAATAAATTGGTAAAATTGCTTTTCCACAAATTGTTGAAAAGAAAACACCTGTGTGTGTTCTTAAATGATGGATTCAACTATTCAAACTCTATCAAATCGATTTAAGCAAATTTCTGATATTAAATCATTTTTTTTTTTTTCATTAAATTTTTTTTTTTTTATTAAATTTATATTCAAGCTTAATTTATTCCATTAAATTGTTCAGATATGAATTTTTTCCCAAAGAAATAATGTAAAGTGTTTTGATCTATTCTGAAAAAAAAAATCACCCATTATTATGAAGTAAATTGATAATTCTTGAAAACTATAAAAAGATGTAATGAAAATAAATTGGTAAAATTGCTTTTCCACAAATTGGTTCCTCCCCCAAAAACTCATTAAATGATGGATTCGGCTATTCAAACATTATCAAATCGATTGTTTTCATTTACGTGCGACTACTTTTAAGAAAGGCATTAAGTCACAATTTCACTCCTGCCATGGGTAAAATAGTGACTTTTGTTCAATAGTATACAATTATTAACAAATGAATTCAAAATTAACAATGAATGATCCCACTTTAATCAGCTCTTTTACTGTAAATTATCCTTAATATACAATTAATTAAAAAAAATAGGGATTTCACATAATCACATTATTAGTTTGATCTAAACATTCCAGAGCAAGTGAAGTGCTCTTAATGTAATAGTGTAACGTGCATATGCAAATGCTGAGCTGTATGTGTAGTACGTCACAGTAAGAAAAAGACTAAAAAAAGGAGAGAGAAATGATGAGCACGTTGGAGAAGTGGGTGACGTCACAGCCATAACGAGAAGTCATGCATAGCGGGAGAATGAGGAAATAAAAGTTGTTGTTACAAAAAAAAAAAAAGTCAAGTTGTTACTTGCCCTGTATTCTATGTGACGTACTACGTGTTGGGTCTACATGTGTAAATGTGTACTGTTACATCATCTAGAGATGGTGTCTCGATAAAAGCATTGATCCCCATGTTGATGTTTAGCTCTTTGCCACAACGGAAAGATGTGACACAAGGTTTGAAAATGGGATGTGAAAAGCCAGTACCTTAGCGGAAGAGCACTGGTTTGTGAAAAAATGTCTGGACAGCCGATTTGCTTTGAGGCACCTCAGGTGATTAGCAATAAACTAATACCTTTTCAACAGGCGAGGAGGCAAAGCCTAGGATGGTGAATCTCCTAAAACTACACAAAACCAAAGATAATGGAACAAGCCATCTCCACAATGACTTAGATTCTGGTGGCTTTTGGGTTGGTCCCCATCAGCTTGCTGGGTTGGTCTCCATTGACTTGCTGGGTTGGTCCCCATCAGCTTGCTGGGTTGGTCTCCATTAACTTGCTGGGTTGTTGTCAAGAAGGGTATCCAACCTATCAAATTCTTGTCTCAACTGACTTGCAAAAAAAATTTGTCACATTTCAGGTTATGTAATTGTGTTTGAGTTTTTGTTTTGGTCGTCTCCTACTTCTTCCCCTTTTTCTTCTTCTGAAACAAACGACCCACCAGAATCTGCTCATGCAAGAAAAATCACCTCAAGGATTGCATGTATGCAAATGAGTACAGGCCTCACTTTGAATCCAGTTGCCTACACACGGTGCCATTTCTGTGTCAGCTGGCATGACGTTCGCTTCATCACACATTGTCTACACTTTCCCCTAATTACATCATGTGCAAGGTTGTGCTGGTATGTGCTTCATCGCACAGGTACTTCTAAGGTTTCTCCATTTTGTTTTGTTTGTTGGACAGGCAGTGTGATAGGCCCAGGGGTTTTTGGGAGGCTCATCTGCTCTGCTAGATGGGATAGCATTATTCTAAAGTCAAACATCTTCCAGATGGTATGAGACACAATTGACAATAACGGCTTATGGGCTGATCACTTCTATTACCGTTCTTTTTTTTGGGGAGGGGGAGGAACTTGGACATGCATCGATAACAAGGTGTCTTGACTTGTACTGGGTCACCTAGATGGAACTAATTTCATGCAGAGGCCAGTGAAGTGATCACGGGGGTCGATATTCTTTATCTTAACCTCATATTTTTAGATTCTGTAGTCAGCAATGATGCATCAGCCTTAGGCACAACGTTGTATCAAAACACTGCTTTCTGAAACTTTTTTTTAGCTGCAATCTACTTAATACTGCAGTAGCATTGTTCTGTAATGTCATTGCTTGCTGGCATGTAGACACACCGAAACCACAGGCACACTCGCCAGCTGGCGGAAAATTCCCAGTATTCCCCCTAGTGAATGCAGTGTTGTAAGAGAATATTGTCGGAAAATATTGATTCGAGCTGCTGAATGATGTTTCTGAAATCTTGCTACACCAACTAGTAAAACATGCTCGACTGCAATTAGTGACCGTCAGGAAGTGTTTGCCGTTATCGTGGTTTATATTCACCTCCAGTTTTTGTAAATTAGCTTTTACTGGGACTGATTCAATCGTTTTACATTCTTCACATACTCTAATAGCTGACCGCATATTAGTTCTTGTAATCAATTGGCAAACACGTTGGACGAATTACACTGTACGTTGGACGAATTACACTGTACGTTGGACGCGTGCATGTCTATTATTCTTATGTACTTTGATGATCTGACTACTTGTTATTTCATCTCTCCTCACAACACGGCTCAGAAATGCAGGCTACGTTTCATCCTCTCTTTGTGTTACGCAAGTTCTGGCTTGAGGCGATCAGTGCAACATCCATAGACAGCCCATACTCTTCTACCAACGACTTTATTGTTTCTAATCATCACTGGAACAATATTTCACTGTTGGCTTTTTTGTATATTCTGGTCTTTTCAGTGAGCATGTTAATCACTAGCCAGTGCTATACATTTATGGAATCTGTTTTTAAGTGTAATACTCAATTGATGCCATTCAGTGCCGCATCAAATACAAATAAGTTAATGTGTTAAGCATCTTTGTGCGCAGCATCTTTGCATTCCAGGAGCATGCCGATCACTAGTAAACTTGTATTGATGTCTTATCCATGTGCACACCAGAGTTCCTGTGAAGGATTTCTCTGCTTCACCCTGGCTATTGTCTCATGAAACGTTTGTCAGAGCGGGACATCCTCTGTGATGTTGTTCCATCCTTGGGTCACGGCATTGGCCCTTCCCTTTATAATGCCCGTTGCTGCTCAGAGCCACACACGGGCAGATGCACAGGAAAGAAATGGCACAACGTTTCCACCTTTGAAACATCCAGAATCACATTTCCATGCTTCCATCGCAAAGTGCTACACTTTCCCCCAGACTTTCAATCACTTGTGTGACATTTTTAAGCCACTTTGGCTTCCAACCCAAACCGAAGAAAATGCTGCTTTATTCGCTCTGCAAATACCACACTGTTGTTGATCATATGTATTATTAATGTATGCCGATGTTGTCTGGTAAACCGCCACATTCTTGGACACAACAGTCTCCATGATCAAAGCTCTAGCCTTGTTCACTATGAATGTAGGTATTGAAAGATAGATAAGTTTAATATTAAATGAATTGAAGAAATGAATTGAATTTAGCCAGAAAGAAATAGAAATATGTCAGCAAGTTGAAATGGACAATTTTGCATTTCAATCTGCCAACATATTTCTGTACGCATTATTTATCCATTCAAACAAAAATTTTACTCGTTATAAACTATACTTAGTGTATAGTTACTATTTCCTGTTGGTTGATTTCACTGTTATGTGACCAGTAGTATAAGTGTTTATCGGTTAAATATTTACACACAGACAGACATCTACTATTTTATTTATATAGATTGATTTCATTTTTTGTAAAAGTGGTGCAAAACTTTTTTGTTTGAAGAATTTATTATACTCATCCTGAAACGTTTGTGTAGATATATTTAGATAGAGAAAGAATTTAATCATTCGTTCAGGATTGTGATCATGTACTTCAAAGTACAGTTAAACCTCAAGTGTATTTGATCTCTTGAGGCCAACATGTCCTCTCCATTGTACTTGACTCTGATCTGTCAGTACAACCAGAACTGTGTTATAGGCAAATGTATAAAAACGTTTCACTAGATATAGAAAATGAATAATAATTTCACAGTTTTAAAAGTCTGGCATATCGATATTTGATTAGGACTAGCCAGTAATTAATGTAACTTATTGACCCATGTTATTTGGAAACAAACTTTGAAAATTTCATCCATTTCATTCTTTGTTCGGCTCAATGTTTGATTTAGTGTGATAAAACTTCAGATTTGCACCTTACGTTTTCATCGATTGAACATCTATATCTATTAACAAATCCTGTCACCATTTCCTGATTAAGAAAATGTAAATGGTTTCCGACATTAAACAACCTACAAAATTAGTTTGTTTTTATTTTTATTACAATTTGATAAAATCAGAATTTAATGACAGCGTCCAAAAAAGATTCTCAAATCTAATAGGGTCCATGCTATTAATCAAACTTTAACTTCTGTCCCATCGCTGCACGGTTGCATTCCTGTACTTTAAAAAAATTTTTTTTTTTTACAAGTACTTCAATGGAATGTACTCTGATAAACGCTTAATACTTGTGTCTCCTTGACGTACATACTCCCGACTAACCCCACTCCTTTACTGTTGAGGTCCCTAGATGCCGGAAAGCCTTCTACTCTAATAGTTTCTTCTCTCGAACTGCGAAACTTTGGAATTTTCTTCCTACTTTCCAGACTGTACTGAGATGCAGAAATTTAAATGTAATGTGAATAGACTTCTGGCTACTCAACTCCCCACATTCCCCTGTTAGACACAATCCCAAATAGTATCTCTCCCTGTTTCCTTGACCATACTGACATGTTGAAGTTTAAATGTAATGTGAATAAACTTCTTGCTGCTCAACTCCCCACAGTCCCCTGTTAGACAGGATCCTAAATCTCTTACGTTCTAAGTAGCAAATATGCCCTGTTTTTGATGAAAATGAGTAAATAAAAAAATAATCAAAGTTCACTTTCACAGTTTTTTTTTAAGTTATAATTTGGTTAAAACAAAAAAAGGAGTAGAAAAAAAAAACAAACAAACATGAAAGTTAAAACGCTCTCTGCATCACAATGACAACAAAAAACAAAAAGGAAGAAAGATGTTTTTGTTTTGGAATAGTGCACCTGTTTTTATGTTTTAAAGTCAAATATGGATTGCAAAACATGCATCAGATGGAAAGGAAAAAATACAGCCAGTCATTCGGCAAAATAATAAAAAAAAAGAAATAAATAAAAAATTGTTTGGACTGATTCTTTTTTTTTTTTTCCTTTTTTTTTCTTCCTTTTTTTTTTTTTTTATTGGGGTGCATTCAACCAGTATATATGGTCTGAATCCATAAACATAAATTCATTGAGCATGTTATTAGAAACAATATGGACGATATTATAAGTATATATTCCTTTTTAAAAGTATTTTTATATTTACTCAGAAATATATAGTTGTAGTTCCTATCTGCTTATTTGTTTGCTCACAAACTTCTCAAAGAGGTAGATACCTGCCACCCGAACCGTATATTTCGAAATTACAATACTTGGAGTTCTGGGATAACTATATTTCATTTTGATCAAGGAAAGGAGCAATAATATCATAGTCTACATCCATGCTAGATATCCATAAAAAATATGACTTTTGACTTGAATTATCCAAATGAAAATAAAAGAAATAGAAACGTTAATATTGAGTTTGGCGCTTGGAGCAAGGATGCTTAGTGATCCTCATGGATTCCCATGAAATGTTGAGTTTGTCTTGAGGTAATTAACAATTATATCCCCCCCCCACCTAGCCCTTGAGCACCTGGAGGGGCATAGGCCATCTACAACTTTTTGTAGATGTTTTGTAGCGAGGAGTTCTTTTTACAGGGTGAGGGTGCTGGCCCCACACTCAACCTTCCCAGAAAGTACATACAGCGCCTAGCCTTCTCAAATGGTCACCCATCTGGTACTGGCCAGGTGCAACGTTACTTAACTCCGGTGATATGGCGAGAACCGGTGTGTCAACGTGATTGTGCCGTACTAGCAATTATATATTTACCGAAAATTATTTCGATTAATGTTCCTTTTACTTACCTGCTCTAATTTCTGGTTTATTCTTGTGAGACCTTCACAACAAGAACTAGCTAGTGACGTATGCTATCTGACAGGAAGTCCTTGTGAAGAATCATTAATGAAAAAAAAAAAAAAAAAAAAAACTTTGTGTCTAGCATTAAGCGGAACTTCCAACAGTTTCTTCACAAGGACTTCCTGTCTATAGAACATGTTACTACTGGACTGCTTCCCTGTAGATTATGACATTGTCATCTTCAGCTCCTATGTCAACAGATTCCTGTTATGATTTGTCCCCACAAGTGATTCATGCTTGCTCCATCCTAGCAATCTTTCCCAATCCTCTTATACGGTTTTCTATCTCTCAACTGATAATAATCTCATATCATTAATCCTTGACCTCGAGTGGTTTTTAGCCTTAATAAGTGATGATCTATTAGTTTACAAATGTTAATATGGTGTTATGGCTGGAGAGGAGAGTGCATACCACCTCTTAATTGTTGTTTCCGACGAACCAAAGTGAGAAATAACACTCATCAAGCCATTGTTTTGCTTGACAAATATTTTTTCTCATCAGAAAGCAAGGTTTTATCAACACAGAATTTAGATTTTTATATCGTTTTGAAAATTTTTCAACAGTAGCTTCACTTAGAATATCTGTCATTTATTAACAATAATTCGATTGGATTCAAACTTTGACACTTGCTATTTGAAGGTTAGTACTTCATAAAAAATAAAGTGATATGCTTGTGTCAGGCATCATATGTAAGAAACCCAGGACTTATTGAGTGATATAATGTTTATACTTTATTTAATCCAGTCATTGTACCTCCTTGGATCATCATAGTAAAAATTGAGTACTATGAAATGTATAATAAGAAAAAAAAAAAAATGAACATGGAGTGAGGGTATAGATGTTCTCATTTAATCCCTTGCAACACCAGATCTTTAAAGTGAAAGTGCGATGTGTACTTCTGCTACAGTATTGGCATTCATTAGATTCAATCTCATGCTGTCGATGTAAAATCAGATTTGTAGTTGCAGTGGGAGGTTAGTGGGACGCGGGAGGTGGGGTAGTAACGACTGACTCTCAACCTAAAACTCCTTCAATATATGTCATTAATTATCCTTTTGTTAACGTCGTTTATGTTTTGGGGCTTCAAGTACACTCACGTTTCATTCAGTTCATACAAAAAATAACCATCCGTAGGACCCCCCCCCCCCTTCATTCATCTTTATTTATTTTTTTAACGTGAGTGACTTTTTTTATTTTTTTTATTTCTTTTAATTTTGAAAAATCTATTTTAGGTTTCAATCTATCATCACTTTTTAGTTGTCCATATCTATTTACTTACTCCCAGAAGGCTTTTAGACATAGGTCTTTTTTTTTGTGAAGAAAACTCAGCTTCTACAAAAAAAAAAAAAAAAAAAGAAGCGGGGCCTCCCCATGTTAAGAACAGCTTTCGGAATAAACACTGCCAACCTCGAAAGGTGTTCTCGACATGGGAAGGTTAAGCATGTTTATTCCAAAAGCCGTTCTTAACATGGGGAGGTTAGGGGTGTTTATACTACGCTGGGGCAGGTCGTAAAAAATACCAAAAGGGGGCACTCTGGGTTGGAACAAAACTAAAGTTTGCTTCAGTCTAGAAGGATTTCTATTTCATTGAGCGATGACAAGAAATATCGTGTAGTATCAGAACAGATACTGCGGCGACTGCGCCTCATCCTCTAAATTCGTTCCCATTTCGAAGAGTCAAATAGTAATTCATTTTTTTCTTCAGTTATTAGCAAAAAAACGTCTGACTTGTTTTCGAAGAAACAGAAATGCATTCTGGCAGATTTGATTTATCAGTGCTTTAGTCGACAAATCGATTTTTTAAATGTCGTTTTAAGCAAAAACAACATTACATACTTGTCATGTCGAAAATAGTAATTATATCCAAAAAGTATGAAAATTCATAGAGCAGAACAACTGAACTGCGAAATCTAAAATATTCGTTCCGAGTGATGTCCCCTGGGTGTAGAATCTTACTGTAAATTTACCTAATTTTCCGTAAAAATACTTTTAACTATTCTTTCTATTCGATGAATTTTCGGCATGACAATTAAATACGTAATATTGTTTTTGTTTAAAAGGACATATTTAAAAAAAAAAATCGATCTGTTGACTTAACTAGCATCTTTTTAAATAGTATAGCTTTAAGTTTCGTTTTAGTACTTTACGCGATTGTATGTTTTGATTTCAACAGCTACTCGATTAATAAGTCACACTGAGACGAGAACACACACACACACACACACACTATTTTATTAAAATAGAGCTGCGAAAATAATTTCCCAAGGCGGACTATGATTGTCAACATGACTGTCTTCTGTGTTTTCTTGATATAGTTTTATTTGATTTACAATTCTATCATCAAAATTGTTGCGGGGTGGAGAGGGACGACTACTGGTGGGGGTGGGGGACTATCACTATCCGATTGGATCCTTCTTTCCACCTCCGCAAAATCATATGACCTTTGGTAATGGACAATAGCATTTTAGTCACCTTTGTCTACCATGGTGAATCTCGGAGGAGAAAAAATATCTCAACATTCAAATATTGAATTATGTTCACTGCTTTTTTTCACTTGACAAATAACGACGAACCTCCCAACAATCTGGTATTGACCATGTCAGGGTTTCTGTTCGCTTCCCGGGGAGTCCATCCTCCCAGACATTACCTTCTCCATCGAGAAGGAGGGAAGATTGCCGGTCGCTTAAAGTGTCAGCAGCATCACTTTATATTTTTATATTCGTTTCAGTTCTATTGTTAAATGTGACTTGCAAGAAACGGTTCGTGTGTGTGTGCACGGACGCAATAACACTTAAAGTAGAGATTGCAGTGCTAACTTTTGTCAAGAAGTAGCAATCATCATATATATATATATATATATATAGTTGGTAAAAATGGTAATTAGTAAAACCTAAAGAGTGCTCAATACTATTGCAGAGCAAATATACGTTTTATTTTTTTATTACCGTTTTATCTGTTCAGTTATGTTTCGGTTGCCGGACCATATTTACGATCCAGCAGCCTCATAAGGTCTGACGAGGCTGCTGGATCGTAAATATGGTCCGGCAACCGAAACATATGTAACTGAACAGATAAAACTGTAATAAAAAATTAAACGTGTGTATATATATATATATATATATATATATATATATATATATATATATATATATATAATTTGTTTTAACAAGAACCAAGACCTCAAAGAATGGGTTGATAGCAATAGTGTGTTTCTGTTTCATTGTTAGTTACAATTGTTTCAAGACTATTCGGACAAATCCAAATATGTCGTTTGAAAATTTTCTCAAGAACAGCATTTCTTTTTGAATAAAAAACACTTTAACAATAAAACATTATATATATATATATATATATATATATATATATATATATATATATATATATATAAGGAGGTATATTTGACAAAAAAAAAAAAAACGGAAAAAGTACTTAATACTTTAGAGCTAAATGTTTTTATTTCAACCTCGAGGTTTTTAGGTATTCAGATAAAACTCATGAATTAAAACGAGGTTATTAAGAGTGCTCTATATAAAAGAGCGAAATTATCTAGTCGCTACACTGAACATGCTAATCTTTCGGACAAATTGGTTTGCAAGAAACCAAAAGTCACTCGTCAGGCGACGTAAAGAATTTTGTTTGCCACCCATACTATCTGGTTCAAAAATGGGAGAAGTGAAATATTTTTTTTTTTAATTTATGAAAATAAAATATTAAAATGCTAAAATTTAAGCGGAAGGGGTGATATTAAGTGACATTTTAGACTCCAATAGAAGGTGAGAAGGGGACAGATAATGCCAAGACTATAAAAACATAAAAGAAAAGAGTAAAAACCGGGAAAGGAAGGAACAACAACAAAAAAAGGGGGGGGAAGAAAGAATAGAAAGATGGCAGAAGGACGAAGGGGTCAGCATGATTACATTACTATAAGGAATGGGAGAGCGGTGAAAACATTAAGGATTAAGAGACAACGTGTCAAAGAAAGAAAGGACGACATAAGGGGTGTGAAAAAAGTATTAGCATATAGGGTTTCCAGTGAGGCATATATACAGATTTTCTTGCAAACGAATTTGTCCGAAACCTTGGCATGTTCAGTGTAGCGTCAGCGACTATGTAATATTTGTCTATATGAATAAATAAAATATATATAACAAAAAAACCCCAAAAAACTATCAGATAAGATCTGTGTATTTCTCGCCAACACGTAACTTTGATAAACACATTTAATTATTCGATTAATAAGAAAAAAATTAAAATAATATTTATTGAAATAAAAAAAATGAATGAAATAAAAAAAACAGCAATCTTTATTAGCAGCGACATAAATTATTTTAAAAGAAGTTGGGAAATTAGTCAGATAGTTACCTTTACGACTCGTGTCTCCACTCCACTTCCGGTTGCACATTTCTGTTAAGAATAGCTTTTCTGAATAACGGTATTTAGAAAAGCTGGTAAATTTTTACCTGGTTTCAACCACAACATTTTCGTTTTAAAATGATTACTTTTATGAATTTTCGGGTATGCTGAAAACTAATATCGCATTTAAAATTGCTGCAAATAAGTAGTTTTTCGGATATTAAGCAATGTCACTTTTTATGTTATTGCTGGTGGCTATTTTGGTACGCATGAGTACAACCTCAACCCGGAGAACCTACACACAAGCGCAACCCCAACCTCGAGAACCTATGCACAAGTGCGTGTGTACCAAGATGGCCGCCAGCAATAACATAAGAAACTGCTTGTTTGCAGAAAATTTTAAATAGACATTCGTTTTCTGCATATCCGAAAACCATCCGAAAAAGTCGTCATTTTAAAGGAAAATGTTAAGGTGGAAACAAATTTACAAAAAAAAGCTACTGTAAATATGGGGAGAAGGAATTTTTATTTATTCACTTCCCTTAACATGTTGAGGGAGAAGGGAATAGAAGGTCAGTTTTTTAAATGCGGGTTAATAGAATTTTTTTTTTTTTTTTCATATTGTCCAGAGTTAAAATAAATTCTTCTTTGCAGACTAAACGCATTGCGTCAAATAAAGAGCACAACATCTGTAGGTGAGACAGTATATGGGACTGTGGTGTCGTATTTTTCTGATATTTTTATTAAATATAAACTAAAAATAAAAATGTATCTATATATAAATGATAATAAACTATAAAGAATAATAATTAAAAAAAATAGAATAATTAACCTTTTTTCTGATTGGTCTAAAACTTTTGGTTATTTGAAGCCGTCATAAAAAAGAAATAAAAGAACTGTCATCTGTTAGCATAAAAAAAAGCAATCGTTCGTTTTAGAAATTAGAAAAGCATCGTTACCCCCCGGGCAGCTATATTCTGGTAAGTTGACCCGTTATATCCTACATTTAAAAAAAAAAAAATTTTTTAAATTTTTCCAGTTGGATCCAATTTTTGTGGTGCGTTAGTTTCTTAACTATGAAGATACAGAACAGTGAAGAATGGATTTCTACGTAACACTGTTGTTCCAACACGGTTCTTGTTCTGCATAAGTGCCGAAGCGTGTTAAGGTCCTTTCCTGATCCTGGTGAACTTGAAGAAAGAATCTGATCAACTTTAATCATCCTTCTAGTATAAAGGAGTACCTGAACAGATAAAAACCAAGTGTATTAAGTTTTGCAGGCCTATCTAATCTCTTGAAAATATTCACAAAACCTACAGGACAATATTATGTGATTGTGTTTCTTCAGTTTCTTTTTTTTACGAATGGTATGTCGTTAAGAATAATAACGAATGGTATGTCGTTAAGAATTCAAATTAATTTCTCTCCAATAATGCTTTAATTGGACCATAATTTTATTCATACATATCTCATTAAAATTAAAGGGACATAACTTTGCTGCATTCATTAATACAATTACTTCCCTTTGCATTGTATCATCGAGTAAAAAGCAATGCATAAATATAAATCAATTCCGATAGATACAATAATAGACGTCCGTGTCGGGTAGCAACCACTGATAATTGAATTGACAAATAAGCTGTAAAGGGTTCACATTTCTAACTAGAATTTTCTAAATAGCATTTACCAGTTTCAACTACCTTTTATGTGAATCATAATCACATGTTTGAGCCATATAACAACAGTTGGGAGCAAAAACGAAAACCAGGCATAGTTTTTAAATAAGCACGTTAGAAGCAAAAACATTACTGGGCAATGCCAGTACAAAATAGCTATATTTTATAGCTTTTATTGTTTACTCCAATAAATCGTTATTCTAAATTCCTGAGCGTATACGGGCCAAAGACCCCAATTTCCCTCTGCGGTGGAAATCTTTAAATTCTATGTGGCTTCTGCTCGTGTTGATTTTTTAAATGCTAATAAAGTCTTTCCACACGTTTTATTGAAAACATGCTAAGATGGCTGACTAAACTGCATGTTATGGTAATGGGCTTGAGCATAAACTAGTTCTGGTCGAAGCTCATGAGATTTCACTGTCAGTGGTTGAGGAAAAATAAATAAATAAATAAAAATAACGTAAAAACATCGATACTAAGACACGTGTCTACAGGTTTGTTTGTCCATTGAAAGCAGACATATATTTAGATATTCACAGGGAAATGATATATCTATGAATTAACAACTAAATAGATTTCAGTATTGTCTTTTTGCCCCCCCCATTCTTTTTTCCTCTCTTTTCTGTTCACCAAGATACATTACTTTCCATATGCCTCAGACATGTATTAGTGTAGGTACAGAATAGTTAACAAAGCCGTCCACCCTCCTCCTTATGTTGAGAATGCTTGTGTGAGAAAGCGGCTGTAATGAATGCAAACCTTCCACTACATTTCAAAGCTTATTTTGAACTGTCTATGTAACTAAAAGGGTAATGAATAATGCCCTGAACAGCGCTTCCCCAATAGTATTACTGGTAACAGTATTATACATCCCTGACAGTATAATTCTTTTTTTTTTTTTTTTTTTCCCCTCAATTTGACAATTTAATTGCGCTTAAATATTTATCTAAAACTAGCGGGGGAGCCCGGCGTTGCCCGGGTGTTTGTAAGTGTGTGTAAAAAAAAAAAAAAAAAAGTGTTAGTAGGCAGGCAGGCTCGAACCCGTGACGCAAAGGCGGAAAAGAAAGTGAAAGAAAACCTGAGCATTTACCGCTGCACCATGACGTGAGGGGAAGTGTAAAGTGTTCAAATTTAGCAATGAAAAGGAGAATCACGCAGGCGCAGAAATGAACGTCTGGCTGTAGGCCAGTTAAGCTTTCAGTCCCGTACTTGTTTCCCCATGATGTTGGGGAAAACCAGCCCCCCCCCCCCAAATAGGGGGAACTCTGGCAGTGTCTAAGTGAATAGCAATTGTCTGATATGAAGGGTTTCCCCCCACATTCATCAAAGCTAATTGCCTTCAAGACGTCCTGGTCAAGAAGGCCAGGCGAATGTGCCTTAAGTTCGATTAGTTTCACTTTATTTATACAAGAAAGACAAACACTGGAAACGAGGGATTTTTTTTTAAAACTCAATCAAAATAGAGATCGTTATTTCCATGGCAGGTGCTCGTCTGAACTCCAATCTCTGGTCCCCCCTCGCCAATAAGTGGTGATCACTGTGTAAAAAAAAGAAAAAAAGAGGACGTCCGTTTTTGAATCTGAGATATTACAATCTAGGAAGTATAAGGAAAGTTCTCCGAAATAGTAACCTTGTCGAGAAGCTCATCGAAAAAAAAGAAGCCTTTTGTGGACATATTAAAATGCTGCCCGGGTGCTTGTAGGTGTGTGCATTGGGTGGGGGTGGGGGTAAAGAACAACAAAAAGGAAACTTAACCCTGTTTAAATATAAAAAAACGATAAAAGAACAGCGATTTTTTTTTAAAAATGTGGAAAAAAAAAATAAGGGAAGAGGCTTGGTGACAGGTTGGCTTGAAACCGGAGCCTTGAGGCCCATAGGCTAAGCCTGAACAACTGCGCTACAGCGACAGTTAATGTAAGAGCGATTAAAAAGTGAATGTCAGACATCACGCTATTCCCCAATTTTTAATGAGGTCAAATCGTTTTACTGTGGGATAGTTGACGGTGACGTTTACATCCGGTTCAAATCCGGCTTCGCTGTTTTTATACTGAAAAGTGAAAGCAACATGCAGCGATCCGAATATGTGGAATATTTATCTTTTGAAAGTCGGGCAAATTAAATAGACAGGCGACCCCTGTTAACTCGTAGATATTATCATTTAGACGTGATATAAAAAGTTTTAAGAAGTGAGTCGACCGATCGCTTCTCGGAAAATGTCTTTCTCGGACATACACAAAAAGCGAACATATATACACACATTTTCGCTTTTCTATATATAGATAGATGGCAGTGCTATATCATCAGCAGGACATCCGATGAAAGTTGCTGATACTTGCAAGTTGGTTTCGGGAAGGGTCATTATATTAGTTGCCTCCACATTTTTCTTAATTTGTTTTTTTTTTAGTTAACTATTATTTAATATTTATTACATTCCTGAAATGAGTGAGGGAGGTGACTCTACTATTAATGAAAACCTCAAGTATAATAAGTGTAATAAATAACCATTTGCTTAATGACGTCAATTTTGAAAATTGTTTAACATCATCTAAGCATTTTAATTTTTTTAGCTTTATCTTCTAAAGCTTTTTTTCATTATTAATGGATCATCACTTAAGACAAAAAAAAAACATGCGAGGGTTAATGGGATGGAATGATTGTCAGTTGAAAGATGAAGAATCTTATAAGATGATTGAGAAACGATTGGTGGGATATGTTATGCACTCCTTCAAAACCCACTGTCACAACAACGACAACAACTAAGAGCAGGCCTAGCAAAACACTTTCCTTTATCTATAGACAAGGGAAGATAACTGTCTTAACTCTTAGATTAACAACAGAGGAAATCACTCCAAACAGACTTTCCCTCGTGTATAGACAAGGGGAGATAATTTAACTACTTTAACTCAGATTAACAGGATAGACAGGTTCATAATGGCAATCTGCTGACATTGGATTTGAACACAACCATGTTGTAATCTGCAGGGGGAGCAATCCTGTGGTAATGTTTTACAGATAGGAAATCTTACAAAGAAACTTTAAAAATTCTGCTTGGCGTAAGACATGCAAAGGAGGAAAATTGTCTAGTAGAAAAAGCGAGTTCTTGCTGTGAATATATTACAAAGAGTGATCAGAGATTGGAACTCAGTTGAGCATATTCTGTGAAAATAACGCAGAGTTTTGTATAATCCTCATTGGCATAGATCTGTTTATTTACAAAACTTTGTTTATAATCCTTATCCCAGTTTTGATCCGAATCTATTTCCATCATTTTGATTCTAGAAAATGTCTTAAATTTAAAGAGGGGTTTTAATTGAAGTTCAGGGAATCTTGTTTAATTTATGTATAATGACTATGGATCAAATTTAAATGTGAATCTGATATTTTTGCGTTTTAAAATTAGATATTGTACCCCTAACTTATGCCTTCTAAAACATCTTTAAAGAAACAAGTTTGTGGAATATTTATTAATTACCACACATCACACAAAAATGGGTGATATTTAAATTTCCGCAAAATGCTTCTTGCTCCTTTTTATCCTGTTTGCATGAAACTAAATATAGTCTATACTATGACTCCTTACACCCAGCTGCTGCGTTCCAAAATTTATAATGATCAGTTAGTGATAATGATAAACGTTAAAAGGTTAATGCATAGATGCGATGTATAGTTAAAATGTGTGCTTTTGTAAATATTTTCGATTTTTATGCAGACCAATCCTTTTTAAGCTCAAGTTTAAGATATAATAGAGCTGCAGCAGAATTAGCAATAAACCAAATGAGGGGAAATAGAGAGCTTACCTTGGATACGTCTGTTGTGTTTCAGACAATAGATAATTCTCGGCCACTATAAAGGCAGGACGCTGGAAAACAGTGAGGTGTGTCCGGCAGACTGTGTGTAGGTGGTTATGGCGATTGGATTGTTCTTGGTGACGAACCACGTGTCTGCGAGAATGAGTTTTTTGTTGTTTGTTTTTTCTGCTTCTTTTTTATCCACGTTTGTTACAAGAAAATCCCTCTCTTCTAAAGGTGGGCGATACTGACTATTTCCTATCTGTGTTCCTGATTTTTTTTTTTTTTTTCGCCTACTACATTTTGCTTCAAGAGCAGAGCATATTTGCGAATATATTATAGTTATTTTATGAATCTAACCGATAATTGTCCCTAGTGACCCAAATTTTAATGGCATCTTTAGATTCTGTGAAAAATTTAATCTTTATGGAAGCTTCTTTCAATGTTTTAACTGTTAACACATTGATGTTTATAACACACACACACACACACTTCCCCCAAACCTCCGGCCTTAATGGAGGGGAGACTTAATCATGCTGCTATAGTTTCAAATGATCTGAAATAACAGGGGGAGACTTGATTCCATATATTTCTCATATGTTATATCCCCCCCCTCTTTGGTTTTCATGCATAAAGTAAATTTTACAGTGTATAAGGATTCTTTGATACTAGAGATATTCATAATCGTATCATATTTCCAAAAGAATTGAGATATAACATATGAGAAATATTTGGAATCAAGTCTCCCATTGCTGTTATTTCAAATCATTTGAAACCATAGAAGCCAGTTTTATTTTCCTCTCCATTAAGCCCAGAGGTTTTGGGGAAGTACATATATCTACTGGTAGCCAAATTGAATTAGGTTCTATGGGACGAAAGTACATGAAAATTTGCAGGCTTTTTGAAGATTATTATACTATTCTGTGATTAAAATTTTATGATAATTGTTAAAAAAGAACCTATATTTTACAAACCAATAAAATATACCCACATTTGCTTACATTTGTATATATAGTGTCCTGCAGGGCAGCTTCAGTTTTGCTGCTTCGGTTGTCTCCTTTGTGGGCTTGCCAGGTGACTAATATATATTTTCTTTAATCTTTTTTTTTCAAAATTGGAAGTGTTTACTGGTATTTACATTCCCGTCTTCTTGTATTTTAGGTTTCGAATCATCTTCTGCCCATTATTCCAGGTTTTTCATGTCATGCGGATTGGAATACAAAAGGATATCTTACGTAAATGAAACATGTGAGTCGAATCGCACTCATAGTAGCACTTGTTAGTTTGGCAAGAATAAAACCCCAAATCGCGTCCCAACTCACACCATGCTGATTAAGAAACGTTGGTGGCGTGGAGATCTTTGGGAAACTATGGTAATCTCCAAAAATACCGTGAGGGCTTACAATATCTTTGGGAAACTATTTAAGATATTCTCAAGCACATCCTTTCTTTATTGGAAAGAAGTTTATGTAATATGATGGCAATATCATTTTTGTGTTAGAATTTTTGTTCTTTTTCATTTCAAAAAGTAAAAAAAAAAAAAAATTAACTATATGAAACACTCATCTGTGGAAGAATTATAATTAAAATTCCCAAAAGTTATAGCCCTTTATATTTCTTTATGATTTTATTAAACTGGTCTATACAGGATGTCCCAAAAGTAACCATCTATTTTGAAACTAATCCATATTTCAAAATAGATGGTTACTTTTGAGATCCTGTATAATGTAAACGTTGAGATCGCTAATGAACAGTTGATTGTGATAATTTAACAATCATTAACTTATACTACCCTTAAAAGGAGGAGGCAATGCTTAAACAACATGACAACAGATACTACACTGTCACTCGTCCTCTGAATTGATCCTTTAAAAAGATCGTACAATACTACAATTATTCATATTATTTGAATTCATCAGACTACTGAGTGTCGCTTTCACAACGTTTTGGTTGATGTTACCTCCAACCTTCTTCCGGTGTATCTTGTCAAACTTGGAAATTTGGACAGAATTTCGAATGGAACCCTTTAATTACTTCACGGAGGTAGCATGTTCTTGTTCCATCAGCCATGACTGGATAGAGATCCTAAGTAATTCGCAATTGTTTTTTCAGGTCACCCACACTGAGAATTGAACCGTCAACCTTCAGGAGACGGTCACTTTTACCATTGATTTTTTTCCAAGTACTCTACCCATTGTGCCGTTGGTCCTTGCAAAAAAAAAAAAAAAATGACGAGTTTGACAACAAGATACACCTGAAGAAGGTCGGAGGTTACATCGAGTGAGACGTTGTGAAAATGACACTTGATGAGAACAGTAGTCTGATGAATCCAAATAATACGAATAACCAATCCTTATCTCAAAAATTCAGAAAATACAATTAATATAAGAAATAGCAGAGTTTGGTTTCAGATACCAAATCTCCATTGGTAACAGCAATCTACCTGTTGAAATTAGCGATATGTAATACAGGTTATGGCAACGATATCATAATGTTTGGAAATTTTTAGAAATGTGGGTTTATAATTTCGATTATTAGCAGTACTATTCTCATCTTGGTTATTTTTACAATGTTTCGGATGTAACCTCCAACCTTCTTCAGAGCCATCTTTTTGAACTCGGGATTTGTCAGATATTTATTGATTGTGTAATTGGATGCTCATCTGAGATATCATTTTTGTAACGATTGTTTGTTTCAAAATTTAAAAGAATCAGAATTCAAAATGTGTGTTACTATTTGCAGGACCCCACGGTGATTTCTACGTTGATCTATATAATTTAATGTTAATAATATTCCTTTTGAAATAATGTCTTTCAAGGTCACTACTATTAAAAAAAAAATATGGCGAAGCTAAGGAAGTTTGAGATAAACACAACATGTAAGTGGACAAAGTTATCACTGGTGATAAACCTTTTTTTTTTCTTTTTTTTTTTCACGATTTTTTTTCTCTTTAATATAAAAATCGAATAAAACAGCTTCCGGGTACCCATGAGAACATATTTAATGAATTCAAACTGAGTATATTAAAAAGAAAAGAAAAAAAGAAAAGAAAAACGCACACACACAAAGAAAATGACACCATTAATCAAACTTGTCAAAACTAAATTCAAGGAAAATAGGTTCTGGTATCGGATAGCAGGAAAAAAAATAATAAAATAATATGAAATTAGTATTAACAGTAGTAGTAATAGAAAGTTGGTATCTGTTTGAAGTCAAGATTATATCATTACTTCTAATGTACTTTTTTACTTTTTCTGAATTTTTGAGATGAGGATTGGTTATTTGTATTATTTTCACTTGTGGCGCAGTAGTTACAGTACTTGGAAAAATCAATTGTAAAAGTGACCTTCTCTTAAAGACTGAAGATTCCAAAAAATACAATTGTGAAATTACTTAGGACTTCTATCTAGTCATGCCTGACGGAAGATGAGAATGCTTCCCTCATGGAGTAAAAAAGGGTTCCATTCAAAATTCTGTCCAAATTCCCTGAATTTGAAAAGATACACCTGAAGAAGGTCGGAGGTTACATCGACCGAAACGTTGTGAAGATGACACTAAAGATGAGAACAGTAGTCTGAAGATTCCAATAATGCAAATACTTTTATACTACCTTTCAATGTTTAACTCTGAGATAGATAGTGTAGTATCTGTTCTGTTATGAGACCATCATCTTGGGCATTACCTTTTCTTTTGATGAGTTGTGTAAGATACTCATTCAACATGATATCATCCTCCCAAATATTATCCCACCCCCTTTTTTTTTTTTTTTTAGTGGGAATGGTAGTTTAGTATCAGTTCTGTTGCCCTGAGACCATCCTCTAAAATGTTACCTCATCCTGTTGGTAGTGTCGTATATGTAAATTCGTGATGATACTATTATCTTAGTGAAAATATGCAACTGGGGGGGGGGTCAATATATTTGCTGGTATTAATAACAATAATGATTAAATCATTGTGTATAGTATTCAGGTGCAATTCCGCAAAAGTGCATGTGCATCGGATAATGTGCAGGCAAATGTATGAGTCACGATGTAGATGCGTATAGAGGACATAAAGTGCAGTTTTGATGAATTTTGAGAAGTATGCCAGCATCCCTGTAGTTAACGACTGATGTTTTTTGTTTTTTTTCATGCTTTTCTAAACATGTAAAAAATCTTTTGGCAAGTTATTTAAGCAGGTGGAAGATGCTGAAGTGAAAACTGCCAGACGATTAAATCAAAACACAGCATTTCCCCTCTTTCCCTTTGTTAAGAATGGCTTTCTATTTAGAAATTAATTCTTAACATAGGGTGGGGAAGTGGAGGGAATTTCACATTGACATGTGTTGAAAATCTTTTTGGGGATAGAACTTTTTTTTTCTTTTTTTTTTTTTAATTGATTTAATAAATTTCATGCTTTTTTTTCTGACAACTGACAAAGTTTTGTAAACTGGAAAGTTTATAGAGTACAGGATGTGTCTTTTTTTTTAAATGCAAGGTGCAGCTTGATCTGAACCATTAGTGGTCCCATTTCTGTGTTCCCTACGACCGTTTCTTGTGTTTCCTACTTCTGTTTCTGTAACATTAAGGTGGCATCTATGTTATTAATAAAGGTATATCAAGAACAGATCCCTGTGTGATTTATAGCCCAGATATTTTGGGCACACGGAGGTCAAAGAAGAGTGCTCAGGATTATTGGTGAGTCGGTTAATAATTTTCTGAGTGCTTACCAAGTCAGTTGCTTCATCAAATCTCCACACTAATGTAATGTACTTGCAATAACCCTTATCCCTGAGTGGCTTCCGGGCCTTTATAAGTGGTGACCACTGTGTAAAAAAAAAAAAAAAATCAGAGTTTCAATAAATCTAAATCTATTGAAACAAGGCCTTTAAGGCAGGTTCCCTTATTGAATGTATTTATTTAGTTGTATGTCTCTGAACAGTTTCCAGATGGCATCTTGCATGATGAAGAATGTTGTTATATGATCTATGGCATCTGCAGAAATATGCAAATTATTTACAAATGCATCTTTTGGCTTAATATTGAACATTTGGAAATAAATCTTAGTGGATGGCATTCTGAAATTCGTCGATTGTCAGCAGAAGCAGAATAAGAGTAAAAAGGTGACACAAGAAAATATATAACCTTCATTTTCTTTTTTTTTTTTCTTAATTTATTTATTTCTTTATTTGATAAAGGACCAATTGTTATATGTGTAAAGTGAATTGGAAACCCTGTATAGTAATATAGTAAGATATATCAGTATCCCCTGTGTTCAATGGAATATTGTTAGTTTTTTTTTTAAATAAAGTGGAACAAATGGTGTAGTTTTTCACGTTTTAGCTTTTTATTTTTTTTAATTTTTAACTAAGCTGAGTTGGATATCAGTTTTGCCAGAACGTTTGATACTTATAACTAACCATTCACAGGTGTTTGTCATATTGCATAATCTTTACTCCTCCCCTCCTTTTTTTGACTCTAGGGAATGTGATAATTGTCAATTGTGGAATTGGTGGCTAGAGTTCCCATTTATTGGAATCTCTTATTACTTTTATTGACCCCAACTTCAGTTATGAGTAAAATAGGAGTCTTGTCGTCACGGAATTGTTTAACAATAGTTATTGTTTTAGTGGTATTAAATAACCTGCACAAAGATTAGGCATCACAAACCAGCTTAGAGTTCAAAGTATGAAAATGGATAAATATAGCGAAATTTTCTTCAATTTAAACATATCTCATTTCTTTCTGGATTTATTTTGATAAAATTTGATATAAATAAAATGTCATTTTCTCTCTTTATAAATGCACAATTCTTTTGTGATAGCAATAGTTATTTTTGTTTTCTTTTTCACAACTTCTTGAAGTTAGGTTTATTATTTTCAGTGATTTATTTTTTAATGTTTGTATTTTTTTAAAAATTGGTGTGTCTACTATTGTATTTCTCTCTATAAATATAAATAGTTCCATCTTAAAGAAAAAGAATCACTCATTAATCTGGTGGACTTAATATTATAGAGTTTTAAGTTATCTTTCACATAAATCCAAGTTGAAAACTTTCTTGAATAAAAATGTTTTATTCTATTATTTTGATTTGCTTTTATATGGTTCAAATAAGATTTTCTGTTATTGATTTTCTATTTAAAAAAAAAAAAAAAAAAAAAAAAAAGATCCAGCTTCTATATAAAGGAACTTTGTGCGGGAATTCATTACCTATGGATTCTGGAATGGTTAGGCCGATTTTTTTTTTTTATATCTCACATGAAGGTACTTGATGTGTCAAGAGTGTTCTTACATAGGTTATGTATCAGAATACATCTGGTAAGTATCAATAATCGAAAAAATCTGCTAACGAAGAAAGTCTGACTTTGACCAAAGTAAACATTTTTATGCAACCTAACAGCACAAGTGCATTTGAGAGGTTTTATCACTGCACAAGCAGAAAGGTCCAGCCTATAAAATTAACTGTATATTCTTTGATAAGACAGGGGCGCATTCGAAATAGATGTTTCTGTTTAGCGCACAATGAAACCATGATATTTGACTTTGCTATTTTAAACTTTAAGTGAAGCAATTATTTCCAGATAATTTTATAAAATCAGCAGTAGATTCTCTACAGTGCAATGTAGACTATAATATATTGTAGACTGTCTCTGCAAGGAAGGATGTGAAACTTCTTCCCGGTGTACTGTGGGGAAGGGGTTCCTAACTATAGTAGGCATCAATCGATTTGATTAAAAAATGATTTCGATGACAACAAAAGTAAGAGTGCATTTGTTAATCCTTTTTCAACCGTGGACAACGTCGGATCTTCCTACTAATGTGCTATAAATCGTAAAGCTTTTCAGTGTGTTAGCTGTTGAAATGTTCTATGAGCAATCTATATTGCACTATCGTGTAATTTTTTTGGCATTTTTTTTTATTAAGAAGTACTGGGATTTTGTCTAATGTTTAATCTGGTTTTTATCTAAGAACTAGCCTGGTTGCCCGGCGTTGCCTGGGTGTTTGGAGGTGTGTTGAGCAAAAAAGCAAAAAATTCTAGTAGGCAGGCAGGCTCGAACCCATACTGGAAAAGGGGAAAAGAACATAAAAAAAAGTGACGTCTTTGCTGTTGCGTCCATCACCAAACCGGAAGTGACGAATGTTTAAATTAAGGCTAGTCAATTGAAAAGAGGAGATAACTTTCAAAAGTATCGACCCCTCCCTGTAGAAAAGTGTTCAGTTGAGGGTGAAGAAATTAATGTTTTTAGCCAATTTTTTTATATTTGTCGTCTGAAGGGTTGAGCTTCAAAACGATACCGATCTCGTGAAAATCCGTCGCCTCTGGCAAAAGTTTTAGGGAGACATGCAAACATACATTTAAACAGACAGGTGAGATTTATATTATAGACTAGCCTGAGTGTCCGGCGTTGTGTGTGTGTGTGTGCGCATGGAGAAAAAAAAAATAATTTATATTATAGATCATTGCTTCCTTTAGGATTAATTTTCATTTATTTGACATGACATTTTTATAAGGATTTTTCACTTGTTTAAAGGCTGCATTTTTATACATTGTGAAAATTGGCTTTTGGACAAATAGCACACATAACGGCAAATTTTCTTATTTTCAACAAGTTTTGTGGATAATTAAGCTACAAAAATAATGAAAAAAAAACGTTTTTATTTAGGATGCCAAGAAGGATTGATATGCTATAAACGACTGTTCTAAACTAAATTGTTGAAGTGACTGGTGTTCATAAAATGTTTTATCATATTTTTTCATAATTGGAAAATTATGAAAAAATAAATCCATACATCTATGAAAGTGAAATTGTGTGTCTGTGTGTGTACATTTCCCTACCAAACTACTTTGTTAATTTTCACTCTACAGACTCGAGATTTGACATAAGGGATATTGAGATTTGGGAAAATCTTTTTAATCGGTTTTCGGCCAGAAATTTGGCTTTCAACGGGTCAAAGTTCAACGATTTGACCTTTAAAAACTCTACCAAACTCATCCGCCAATTTTGTGTCTAAACACTTGAAATTTTAGATTTAGGTTACTTGGACATGAATCAAACATTTTAATTTGATTCGAGTTCAAAACAATAAATGTAAAGGTGTCAAAGTTAAAAAAAAAAAAGTTTAATCTCTGCGGTCTCTATCAAATTACTCAGCCAATTTTTGGTCCAAACATTTGAAGTTTTACATAAAGGGTATTCAGACATGCAGCAAGCTTTTTAATCAGTTTTGGGGCAAAAAATTTGGCTGCCAGGAAGTCAAAGTTGAAAGAGTTGACTTTTGCAGACTCTACCAAACTCCTCCGCCAATTTTTTACCTGGACATGAGTAAAACTTTTTAACATATATATATATATATGTACATAAAGTTATGAACGGTACATAGGGCCCGAGCAAAACTGGGCGGAACTGCTAGTATATAAATATGAATACAGTTTTCAAGATATTGTACTCTGGCAGTGCTGAGTCTCTTCATTAGTGTTATAGATAAATACAAAATCTATGATGTACAATGTTATCATGTGAATTCTAACTTGATATTTGACTTTGATTAACCATTTTATGTTTGCCATCGTAACGTTTACTGTTAAGTTACTGTTAAAAACGTCCCATGATGAACTAAGCCTAACCAACAAAAGACTTTTAATTATTTCATGTTATTTGAATTTATTAAAATGTCCGTATTTTTAGATTCGATAGACATTGTTGCTTTTCTTTTTCTCTTCATGTGATTGCCTTATTATCTTTGTAATAACTAAATGAATAAAAAAAAATACAAAAATAGGTTTCTAACATCCGGTCAGAATCTTGAAGTATTTTATTGCTGCTATCAGATTAGGCTATCTGAAGATTCCGGCTTCTTGACCTAAAATATGCCCAATATTGTTGTTTTTTTTTTTTCTTCTTCCTTTCCGGTTGCAAAACTCAATCATGTTTTACATAGTCAAAAACAATATTTCTCTACAAAACAAACCAACAACAAATATTTGAAGATATAAAGAAATTTTAAGATGTTTGTACATGTTTTGAAAACATGACAATTAAGCTACACAATTTTTCTGCGTTTCATTCTTTTGAGGATTCATCAGGTTGTTTTATGGAATTGATGTTACTGCATATTCAGTTCCATGCAAAAGCTTGTTGAATACTCGTGGTAATGAAATGCAGAACATTTTGTGCAGCTTGATTGCCATATATACCTTTGATCCTTATTACCTTGCTCTACTTGCGTATTGTGCACGGATGATACTTATATATCCTGTTAATATTAATTGATATTTTTTCTCCAGTAATTTATGACAATGTACATTAGTGTTCATAATATCATTATTTATATATATATATATATGATATTAAGAACACTAATGTATATTGTCAGAAATAACTGGGAAAAAATATGCTTCATTAATTAATATTTGTACTGATAGTCATATAAAATCATAGAATTATGCCATTAATTTTATTTTTTCATTTAAATTATTTTTTCTGATAACCTAAATAGTAAAAGCAAACATACATCGTTGACTTTTCATTTAAAATGGATTTCTTTCCAAATTCACGTGAAGTGGCTTGTCTGACTTGCTATTTGCATTCTCACTTACCCTCACCATTTGAAATATTTTTGTCTGTCTACAAGAAGGCACTTTTTTTTATTTTTTTTATTTACTTGCTACTTTTTTGTTTGGTGGGGCAGATTTATATTTATGTACAAATAAATACACGTTGATCTTTATTACACAGAAGATTATTCCTTTGTAATAATTAGAAAATAATACAGCTGTAACTTTTTTTCAGCTGCAATTTTTTTCATCAGTGAAAGTCTTTTTGTTAATTTGGTTGCATTCTTTATATTTTTTTTATTTATTTTTACTTTTTTTTGCATAAAATTTAATCAATAACTTTTCCAAACGTGAATTCAAACTTGTCTCATACAAAAGCTGCCAACTTTCATCCTTTGCCTCATCATCTGCTTTTTAACTTTCTACTTTGAAATATTTTTTGGAAAAAATATAAAAATACATTATGAACAAATTAGGCACAAGGCCATTCAAAAGTGTGAGGATAATGGGTGTTCTTGGTTATCCTTGGTCTCAAATACTTAAAATTGTCTATCCTACTCTTAACTAAAAATATCTCAATCACCACAATACCACATTTACTCCAGGAGCTGTCCAACCACTTCCCTAGACGAATTCATAATTAAAGGATACTCTAACTTAACATCTAAAGCTGACCCATAAGATCGCCATGGGCATGGAATATGTGCCTACATCAAAGATGGCTTTCCATGTGGTAGGGATATCTCCAGAGAAGATCCTAATTTACCTTATATGTGCTTACGGGTTGCACTAGCTTACACTACTGCATTTATATTTGCCCTCCATCGCTCCCACAACAGTGGGGTTACTATCTTTAAGAGCATATCTGAGAAAATTGACCACAGCCTGTCTGCTCCTCCTTCGGCTAACATTCACATTTGCGGTGACTTCAATGTTCATAATGTGGAATGGCTGACCCACTCAAATAAGACCAATGACGAGGGGAGATTCTGTCATGATTTTGCCACTGCCTATGACCTCACTCAGATTGTTCATGAACCCACCCATATGCCCGATACTACCGGTCAGTATGCAAGCCTTCTAGACCTTTTCCTCACAACTTCCCCTGAGCTACGTTCATGTTCCATTCTATCTCCTCTGGGATCCTCTGACCACTTTGTTGTAGCAGTTAAGATAAAAATGAAATACAATAAGTCATCAGACGTACTTCTCCACCGTACTATATATCGATACTCTATGGCTGACTGGGATAGCTTCCGTACATTCATATCTGATCTACCTCTGCATTCCATGTTTAAAAAGGATGTGTCCTCTATAGTATCAGACCTGGCCGAATGGTTAATCATAGGTATAGACCGATTCATACTATCCAAAAAATTCCAACAAAAACCTAACAGCCAGCTATGGTTCTCCCCAGAATGTGCTGCTGCCATCGCGCACAGAAATCACCTTTTCCATAGCTACCAACGTAATAGATGTACTGAGACTAAAGCTGCTTTCAGGACTGCCAGCAACCACTGTAAAAGAATAATAAAAAATGCAAGAGAGCTATATGCTCAGTCCGTTAAATCCAAAGTAGCTGATCAGCGGCTTGGTTCCTACCAGTTTTGGCAAATAGCAAACAGGATACTGAACAGAAGTGTGCGTTCTATCCCAATCATCATCAATGGACCTGAGGTCATCTCGTCAGCATCAATCAAGGCCAGACTATTTGCCAAGAACTTTGCAGCTAATTCTACCCTATGTGACGAAGGCCATCAACTCCCCGTATTTCCTCCTATAACAGACAACATGCTATGCAACATATAAATATCTGTGCATGAGATTGCTAAGCTAATCAAGAACCTTGATTCCAGTAAAGCAACTGGCCCTGACGGCATTCCAGTTATAGTGCTGAAAAAGCTCCAACCAGAACTTGCCCCCATACTTACAAAACTGTTTAAGCGTTGCCTTAAGGAGAATGCTTTCCAACACCCTGGAAAACCTCATCAGTATGCCCTGTATTTAAGAATTCAGGTGAAAAGTCATCTCCCTCTCAGTACAGACCAATAAGTCTTCTGTGTGTCATGAGTAAGTTGTTGGAATCCATATTAAATAAAGAAGTAGTCAACCACCTCAACAGAAACAACTTTCTTAGTGACATGCAATATGGTTTCCGCTCCACAAGATCTACAGCAGATGTGCTAACTGTTATATCTCATAGGATTAGTGAATCTCTTGACAAAGGTCTTCTTTTCCGGGGCAATTGCTCTTGACATATCGAAGGCTTTTGATAAGGTATGGCATAAGGGCCCACTTCACAAGATTTCCAGCTACGGTATTACTGGAAATGTTTTCTCAGTCATTAAATCATTTCTCTCCGATAGGTTCATAAGAGTAGTGGTTGATGGGCAGAAATCAGAGGCCCACAGTATTAATGCTGGAGTTAGGGTTAGGGGTTAGTTAGGGTTGCTGATGACACGACCATCTATGGCAACACATCAAAGGCTGTAAATAACAAAGTTCTAATTCTCTCTCCTTGATCTTGAGCGTGTGGTACAGTGGGGGAGGAGGTAGCTGGTCACTTTTAATGCATCCAAAACCAAGCTTGTCTTTACATCATCAACGCTCTGATCCTTATCTGGCATCAACTGAAATGGATGGCTCTCATCTTGGGGAGGCTCCATGTTTTGACAAGCTTCTGGGTTTGACCTTTACTCCTGATCTGAAATGAAACACGTACATCATGTCTGTTGCCAGGGACGCTGGGAAAATGGTGGGATCCTTCTACCGCTCCAGAAGATATCTCACTACTGATGCAATTCTCTATCTGTATAAAAGCCAAGTACGCCCAAGGATGGAGTACTGCTGCCACATCTGGGCAGGAGCCGCTAAAAACAGCCTATCCTGCCTTGACAGAGTACAAAATAGACTTTGTGGTTTGGTGTGGGATGCCCTTTTCTCTTCCCTGTAGCCTCTCTCCCACAGAAGAGACGTTGCGAGCCTGTCTTTGTTTTATCATTACTTCCATGGCAAGTGCTCGTCTGAGCTCCAATCTCTGGTCCCCCCCCTCGCTAATCTTTCACAAGAAATACCCGTCTAGCTGAAACTACTGTCAATAATTTTCCCCACTCTTTATCTGTGCCTAAATCCAAACAAAGATTCCATGAGCAAAGCTTTTTTCTCAGAAGTGCACAACTGTGGAACTCTCTTCCGTTTGCCTGTTTCCCACCTGACTACAACTTGGATGTCTTCAAGTCCAACATAAACAAATTCCTGACAAACCGCCCCGCCCCCTTAAGTAAGACACTTTATCAAATCTCCAATACTAATGATTATTACAATACTATCTCATTGATTACTGTACATGCAATAATCCTTATCCCTGAGTGGCCTCCGGGCCTTGATAAGTGGTGACCTCCATGTAAAAAAAAAAAAAATAAATAAATAAAACAAAAACCTAAATTTGGTAAAGTTTTATTACATTATTTACAGTAATTATCATTTCATTCATTATTTTTGTTTTCACAATTATTGGAATTATGCACAGATATTGATCGGTCAGTTTATTTAGGGGGGAAAAATGTTCCTTCGAATATTTGTAAATTTAAAAAAAAAAGACGTTTAGAATTACTTGTTGAAAATCTCTTTCAAATATTTAAATTTTCCCTTTTTTACACTCACCCTGGTCTACTCTTTCTCTTACCGATTATGAAGCGTCATGTCCTATTGATAATCTCTGTTTTGCTACAAACAGAGTTGCTAAGTTAGAACGTATTAGGTTGGATTCAGGTTCCTAGGATTCCAAAAATTCAAACTCTTGACTCCTAAAATTTCCAAATATGATTCTGATTGCTTATTTTAAAGTCTTCTAATAATTTGAGTCTTATTGTAACTTTTTCCAAAACCTCAGATTCCAACTCAGCAACTCTGCTACAAATTATCAGTTGCTATTTATGCGCTTTTCTCCATCTTAGTTGGACATTTTTTTAAAGAAAATCCAGATCCACTCTGCTTTCAAAAATTGTTTTGGTCTACAAGGATTTTTCCTTTATTAACTGAGGACAGAAAAACTGAAGCGTAGTATCTATCTAATATATATATATATATATATATATATATATATATATATATATATATTTTATTTTTATTTTTTTATTTTTTATTTTTTTATTTATTTATTTTTTTTTTGTGAGGGGTATTCCTTAGTTATCAGCCCTTCAGGTCGGTGAACCTGTAATGGTGGTAGCTGTAGGGATCCCATTTATGGGTTAAATAGAAATTATAAAAATTTAAAAAACTATTGACTTATGAAATATACATCTATATAATAATTTGTTGCGCCAATCCAAATTAATGAACTTATTCAAACAAATTAGTGTCAGTAAAGGTGACTACCAATAAATTTCTCCTGCTTTGTATGTGTGTGTGCATGCGCAAATAATCTAATCTACTAAACTAATAAATTGATCATTATGAATTTTGAAATCTAGATTTTAGACAACACGATGAGTAACATGGGCACTTATATATATATATATATATATATATATAATTTTAATAAACCGATTATGTATTTCGGGTGTGTAAGTAATAAGCACATATTTTTTTCTTTTCAACACCCACTCTCTCCCACCCACAAAAGGTTTTCAAATAAAGTTAGATACAAAAAATTTCCCAGAGAAAAGAATAACTCTACATTAAATTGTGAATTATATTTAGTAATACATTTTTAAAAGCATCGATGCACGCATGAGTGTCTATATTTATGTGCTTGGTAGACTTCTAAAATATTGAATTTATTATTATGGAATATGTACTTTAGGCAACACGGTGAGCAACATCGGCACGTTTTTTTATTTATTTATTTTTATAAACTTTACCATTTAGAGAGGTGCCACCGAAACTGCCACGCACCTCAACAAAATAAAATTAAAAAATAAACAAAAAACATTAAAATCTAAAACAAGTGCTATATTTATTGTATTTATTTGCTTCCCCACCAAAGCAAATTAGGCACAAGGCCGTTTTTTAATGTGGGGTAAAAATCAGCTCCCCTAAAAGAAGGCAAAAAGGGGGCACTCTGGATACCAAAAATAATAATTGTCCCAGTATAGGGGGTTTCCCCTCCATTGACTGGTACAAATTATCTGCATCTGCAGAACAGATACTACACTTTGATCTTGGCCCGAAACAAGTGCTATATTTATTGCTTCTACCTCTCCTGGGATAGGTAGTCTATCAGTGTGTGTGTGTATGTATATATGTATGTGTGTGTGCGTGTGTGAAAGAGGAGAAGAGATAGATACCTCACAATTTGTTGATTGCAACATATAAATTTACCAAGCGTATCAAATTCTGAATTTTTCCTATTTGAGATTTTATTTCTATGATTAAGTTCAAACTATAATATTGGCTTACAAAGTATTCAGATATAGAAATTCAATTCCTCCATCTTGAAATTAAGATAAATGATATCTGATAAAGTATGTGGCATTTAAAATCGTCTGATAATAAAAAAAAAAATCTAAAAAAGATCCATTGAAAGTTTTCCAAGTTGATAATCTTGTTGAATATCTCGTAATTGTTGCTACAAGTAAGAAGTACAAAACTGTTTATGTATAAAGTATTGCAATTGTTTGTTTGTCAGTTCACTCGTGTTCTCAGCTTTTTGATCGACTTCATGATATAGCAGGAGATAATCTCGTTTTTGCAGCTTCACTCCTGACGGAATCCTCTATTTGTATAAGGACCAAGTAGGTTCTTAGATGTAATACTATTACCACATCTGTGGAGGTGCCACTCTGAATACACTTTCCTACTTTGATAGAGTACAAAACCAGCTTTGAAATCTAGTGGTCAAAGCCCCTTTCTCCTTCCTACTACCTCTTTCTTACAAAAGAAAGGTTGCTAGTCTTTCTCTGCTCTATCCTTAATTTCATGGCAGATGCTTGACTGAGTTTCAATCTACCAATGTTTTCCCTCTGTAAAACTTTTACAACAAACACACGTCTAACTACAACCACTGTCCACATTTCCCCATACTCTCTATCTGTGCCTAAAACTAAATAAACATTTCATGAGCAAAGGTTCTTTCCTAGAACTGCCTTTCTGTGGAACACTGTATAATGGGGCTGCTTCCCAGTTGACTATAAGATGGTCGTCATCAAGTCCAATGTAAACAAGTTCTTGTTGAACAGTCTTAATCTAATTCCGCCCAATTTCCACCATTACCAATCATCATGTAGTCTCACCAGCCATCTGGCACTTATTACCCTTTGTCATAGATATACTAGGAGTTCTACCCACTTGGTATCTAACGTGTCCATTTTTGTACATATTTACTAGGTATCATAAACTAGCCAAATGGGTAAAAATAGTGAAATTCTCTTCTATTTCAATTTGTGATTAACTTTTTTTTTTCTTCGGTTTATTTTGATAAAATTTCATATTTTCTCTAACGATACAATTCTTTCTCTTGTCATTTTCTTCCTCAATCTACTTCAAGTTAGATTATTATGTTTCGTGACTGGTGATTTATATTCTTTAATGTTAATAATGGCAAGCAATCTACGAAAGATTAATGCAAGCAACAGCAAACCTAGTCACTAGTTTTGTCTTCTCTGCGCCAGCCTCTCGAACCAAAGGTTCTCAAATCCTTCGCCACCCTTACTCAAGGCACGCCTCCATGCTGGTCTATCTTCGGCTAGCTCCTCCCACACATTCACATCGATGCCAAGAGCGATCAGATCCCGTTTGGCCACGTCTTTAAAGTGCAGCACCAGGCGACCGCGGCTTCTTGTTCCAAGATTCTTTAATGGTAGTGTTTTCAAATTAAGTACCAACAGTATTGTGTACATCTTTGCATATAAAGAAAGTCCTATCTTTACGAAAAAGATCACTCCTCAATAGGGTTTTAAGTTATCTTAAAAATTTTTTTAAAACATTCGAAAAATTTTCAACAAAAAAATTTACCTAAGTATCAAATTGTTTTTTACATTATCATTATATGAGATTTCTTAATTTACTATTAAAAAAAATATCTCTAATATACTATGAATTATTAACATTTAATTTGTTAGCTATTGAAATGAATCTTGTTTTGTGAGAAGTAATCGGATTTTATGTAATACTAGCAGGCCGCTTGGTGTTGCCCGATCGTAAAATATGCATAAATATTATATTTAAATTAATGCAGAATTCTTATTAATTATGAACAGAAATACCATAGGGATTAAACGTAGCATTATATTCCTGGGGGGGGGGGATGGAAAGAAACCGAGGCATGTACATCAGAGTATTATGTTTTTCTAAACCGTTCACTTCTTGTAAGTACAAAAAGAAAAAAAATACACAAGCTGAGATCGAAACCAAAACCTAAAGACAGTGAGTCAAGTACGATAACCATTAGGCCAGATTGACACAATCATTAAAAAATGTTTCCAAACTTACTTTTTCTTAACATAATGAATCTGTCACCAGAACAATTCATGCGTGCACATTCGTGAAGCAGCAAATAAAAATCTGATGACCACCACATACCAATTTTTAAATTTTCACCTCTTAGCAGCCCTTTTTTCTGGATGAAAACTAATTAAAAAGTTTTCCACATGTCTAAATATCTTATATACCAAATTTCAAATCTGAAGATCAAAAATTTGTCAAGTATATAGGTTGAGAATTGTCCTCACACACACATTCTAACTTTTATAGATATATAAATTTAGGCTTGATCTAATATCGCATCTATTATAATTACTTTTCATTTACAAGATGATATTTACATGTCTGAGAATTTTTCACTTGTTTAAAACCAGCATTTTTATTGTTATAAATTGTGAAATTTCGCTTCCAGACTAATTGCAGATAAAATGGCAAATTTTCTAATTTCCAACAAAATGTGAACAATCATAATTTGATGGCAATTTGATACCGTTATTTGTTTTGCAAATCTCCGTCTACGCATTAAAAGTTTTTAGATTTAATTAAAGTAGAATTTCTGTTTCGGATACCAACAAAGATTGATATACCATAAATGATTGCTTTAAACAATAAACTTATTTAAAACATAAAAAATTTAGAAATAATGCCTCCTAGCGTTTTGCCTGATAATTTTATTGACTTTGTATTTTTGGTCCCCCGACAAAAGGAGGATGGACCTGTAAATTCACCCTTGTTCATTCGTCCGTTCATACTTTTCTCAATAACTACGCCTTGAAATTTTTTTACAAACATTAAACATGATATGAGTAAAAAAGTAACACAAAGGATTTTCCGGGAAAACTCCAGTTGCCCCCTTTAGGAGTACCTTTCGGGTTAAAATGGCTAAAATTGACACTTTTGTGCTCATTAAAAAAAATTGATGCCTTGGATTTTGATAAAACTTTCTGAAAAGTTGTAACCAACTGATTTCTATATAATTTTGTTTGTCTATACTTCGCGATAACTCTTGGGTGTGCCCCAGGGGCTCTTTTAGGGGCTAATAAAAACACTCCATTTTTGGGACTATTTTACTATATTTGTCCAAAATTTTGTGTGTATGTTTATTTAGCAGTTTTGCATGGTGCTGAACTCAAATTTAAATATGTTAAGGCGTTGGACTTCTGGGGCTAAATGAGGTGGGGGTGGGGGCAAATGATGGACTTAGTCATTTCTTTTTTTTTTTTGCATGATGCATAACTCAAATTTACATATGTCAAGGTCTAAAACTGCACTGTTTGTTCATTTTCACCAGGATTTGACGTCCCCTGGGGACTTTTAGGGCTAAATGGGGAGGGGGGGTAAATGCTGAACTTGGTCAGTTTTTATGCCTCGTTTACTGTGGACTCACGGAGGACCATGCATGCTTCACTTGTTATTTGTAAATTCACTTTCAACTTGATCCAAAAATATGAAATCTTAAAGTGTAGTTAACCCCCTTTTCTCCCTTGTCAAACATGGCAACTTTACACCTGAAGAAGGTTGGAAGCTACATTGACTGAAGCGTTGTGCAGATAACACTCGAGATGAGAACAATTGTCCAATTAATCCAAATAATACAGTCAATCATTGTTTATGGTTTAAGCATTAATAGTTTTTTGATACAATGTACGTCCAAGGATGGAGTACTGCTGCCACATCTGGGTAGAAGCTGCTAAAACAGCCTATCCTGCCTTGACAGAGTACAAAATAGACTCCGTAGTTTGGTGGGAGATGCCCTTTTCTCTTCCCTGCAGCCTCTCTCCCACAGAAGAGACGTTACGAGCCTGTCTTTGTTTTATCGTTACTTCCATGGCAAGTGCTCATCTGAGCTCCAATCTCTGGTGCCCCCTCGCCAATTTTTCAAGATAAGCACCTGTCTAGCTGAAACCACTGTCCAAAAATTTTCCCCACTCTTTATCTGTGCCAAAATCAAAATATAGATTCCATGAGCAGAGCTTCTTTCTTAGAAGTGCACATCTGTGGAATTCTCTTCCATTTGCCTGTTTCCCACTTGACTACAACTTGGATGTCTTCAAGTCCAACATAAACAAATTCCTGACAAACCGCCCCCTTAAGTAAGAAATTTTATCAAATCTCCAATACTAACGATTACTACTGTACACGCAATAACCCTTATGCCCGAGTGGCTTCCGAGCCTTGATAAGTGGTGACTACCAGATAAAAAAATAAAAAAAAAAAAAAAAGAAAGAAAAACAAGGAAAATTAAGTTTTTGTTTAGAATACCAAGAACGATTGGTGTGTTATAAAAGATTGCTCTAAACTGTAGGCTTCCTGGGTAGAAGCATTTTGAAAGTGAATGGTGTTCATAGCATTTTTAATTTAATACTTTCGTAATTGGAAAATTGTTAAAAAAAAAAAAAAAAAAAAAAATTAAGAAGCATTGGTATATTTTTAAAGATATTGTACTCTGGCAATGCGGACTTTCTTCAATAATGTTACAAATAAATACAAAATGTATGAGGTGCTTGTAATGAATAGATATCCAGAGTATTTCATTACTTATGAGTCTGTCTCGAGTATTGATGAAAAATCCTGACGGGTCTTAGCCAAAGTAGTTGACGATATAAAGGCTATGGAAAAACAAACTAAAATAGCAGACGACACTAAGCATGTGAATGGTTATGTTAAGGTTTCCCATAGAGACTTATTCCCTTGCCACCAAAATCCATGGGAGAACGCCATTTCTAAAATGGTCTTTTCCTTGTGAGATATGGTACGATGCTAGTCCTGTGCAGTTCTAGGAAGTCCACACTCCCAAGCTTTGCCTTTTCTTTGAGAAGGGAATTTATTTATTGCTAATCGCCTGAGTTGCCCCTACCAAAGAATACCTGTATTATTTGGACTACTGTTCTCATTTTTAGTGTTATTCTCCACAAGGATCTGTTGCGTAACAGATAAAGTACTAAGTAAAATTCAGTTCTAAGTAATACTCTTCTGGAGGTTGAAGGTTTGATCATCAGTGTGGGTAATGATACAAATATAATTACGAATTAAGGCTTCTACCTGGTCATGGCTGACAGAATGAAAGCATACTACCATCATGGATAAAATAAGGTTCTGTTTAAAATTTTGTACAGATTCCCGAGTTCAACAGGACACACCTGAAGAAGGTTGAAGGTTACATCGACCGAAACGTGAAATCAACATTCAAGATAAACAGTAGTCTGAATAATCCAGTACACGTTATCATCTAAAAAGTTCAGAAATTGGTAGTTTCAGTTCCTTTGAATTCTTTTAATATTCTTTTTATATTTTTAATTGTGCAAATTAAGCATTAAACTTACTGGTAGTTGATCTTTCATCTGGTTATGTAGATTGGTTTCTGCACTCGATGACTTTTCTGAAGATTTCAGTTGTTTTCATCAATGATGTACTTTCGTATAGTGTCAACCCTCCTTTCAATTCAAATTTTTCCTAGTCTTGCGTCCAGTTTTTTTTTTTTTTTTAATTTTTTTTTTATCTGTTCCTAGTGCTCCTACAATTATTAATGTTGTGTTAGTTTTTTTTTAATGTTTCATATTTCGTTCAAGTCACTGGCAAGATCAGTGTATTTGTTTAACTTTTCTGTCTCTTTCAACTTCACCTTGTGATTTGCTGGAACGACGTAAAATCTTCATTTCATATATAAAGATAAATTGAAAAATAATTTTGAATAAAGAAATGACTAAGTCTGTATTTATTTATTTGCGGACTGCTATCCTTATCTCCATAGTTGTTGCTTCACCACATTTCGGCTAACTCATCCTCTGGCCTTCTTTAAGTGATTAACCGCGACTGGATAGGAATGCTGAGTCTCATAACTAACTGCATCCCCAATAATTACTGCCTTCCATAGTTGTTGTCTCCCACGTTTTTGTCCAACTAAACCTCTGACTTGCAATAACAATCATAACAGCCTGCAAATAAATTAATGAATACACAAATTACTCATCGCAAAGGATTCCAATTAAAAAAAATATATATATAATGATTAATTCTATTCGTTATTTTAGTCATCAATCTTTTATACTGATCTTTTTTTATAATATCTGATCAGCTTTAAAGTACTTTCTTGTATGCAGCCATCCCAGGACATTTTTTAAACTTTCCACGAAAATGGTATGATTGAAATATGGTTTTGAGACTTTTGAAATGAGGATTAATAATGGATACTATCTGTAACGTGGTTATTACATTTTAACTCTGACTAGGTGTTGTATATGAAAGTTTCGCAAAGAAACGAATGAAAGAAATTTTTTTCTTTTTTAGTTGAAAGAAAAGGTATTTATTACCAGTCGTTTCCCTAACAAGCCACTCGACACATATTTTCCAAACCAGCAACAATATGGTCGTCCCAAAATCTTGCTAAAAGTTTAGAAGATAAGAACCTGCATCTTGTTTAAAAGTTCCTGTCTCACTGCCACATGTGTTGACATGTGCTTTTTCTCCTCCCACATAAACATGTTTTTCTTGTTCTCTTAACTTTTTCCCTTAATCTTCCTCCGCTGTGACGTCACCTTGCATCACAGCTTGGTCATTTGCATATGTCGAGATGCTACATATGTGTCAGCGGCTTTATTACATTTGCGTCATTTGGACTAAACATTAACCCATAACAACGTAAACAAATAAACACATATCGCTTCTTTTGCAGATTTTGACCTGCGCCCTGAAATATTAACGTTATTATTTTGAAATTATTATTTAACATTAGAAGAGTGGGGGTGTTTTGCAACTATTCTTTATTACAACTATACTGTCGCTATTTTCTTACAACTAAACAACTTTAACCCGTTGACAAACATAAGAACAATTGTAGTAAAGCCAAGACTACTACTACTACTTTCTATCCGTCCCTTTTCCTTCCTTCCTTCTTTTTTTATTTTTTGTTTACATTTCTAGATACAAAATAATTGTGTGAGAACGGTGAATTTGTTAACACATTTACTAATCTGTTTCAATATTAGTTTTATTTTATTTTATTTATTTAGGTTTTATTTTTTTGCTTCAGATTTTATTAATTATTTTTTTTTTAGATTTTAAGTTTCTACAACTTGGTTGAAGGATTCCAATATTAGTTTTTCATTCTTAAACTTCTCATCGGTAGGTTCATGTGCGTTTTTGCTGCTAAATGACTTTTGTCAGCATTCGATTCGTAGGAAAATCATCTTTAATTTTTTATTTTTGAGCGATTATTTGGAAAAATAGATAATTTTACACGAATAGGGAGGATTTTTTCATTTTAATATACTTTCATAGAAATGTTTCTGTTATGTCAAAAAAAACTCTATTTTCTTTACGTCACAAGTGTCTAGCTCATACATGAATTCCATAGCTAATATAGCATACTGACCCAACGGGTCAGGGGTAATCTAGTGTGTGTGTGTGTGTTTGTGTGTGTGTGTGTGTGTATAAAGTTATTCCAGGTTAATATTTTCCAGAGGTGAAGCAACAAATGAATTTTTAAAGAAGTTCATACAAAAGGTATGCAATATCGCCTAAAAAGGTCTCTAGTTACTTGTAACTGGCTGACTGAAATATGCTCATGAATGTGTAGTGACATATAAAAGCTGATGTAAAACAAATAGTGTGTGAGAATTATATATAAATGATGCACAATCCTAGATATTATGAATGTTGATTAGTATTTCTGGACCTATGTTGATGGAAAGTTTTCATTTGTGCAGTGCACATTTTCTGCTCTATAATTAAGACCAATGTGTATTTATTTGCATATAAATATACTTTCCTACTGCTACTCGAGTAAAAAACTATTTGTGTAAAAAGAAAGTAAATAGCAAGTCAGACTCCTCCACCTTGTCGGAAATAAAACCGGAAATAAATTTTTCACTATTTTCATGAGGTATTTCCTTTTTCTTTCTTTTTTTTTTTTTTTTTTTTTTTTTTTTTCTATACTGATAGTTTTTTTTTAACTTTCAAGTTTGAGACATTTTCTTTTTCCTTTTTTTTTTTTTTTAATTTTGCCACTCATGGCGTTATTTTATATGAATACTAGCATTTTACCCCGGCATTGCCCGGGTGTTTGGATGTGTCTGTTGAGCAAAAGAAAGCCAAAAAAAAAAAAAGTGGTAGTAAGAAGGCAGGCTCGAACCCATACCACAAAGGAGGAAAAGAACGGGGGAAAAAGCCTGACGTCTATGCTGTTACAACCATTGTCAAAACGGAAGTGACATTTTTAAAAAATTTAAGCTAGACAATCGAAAGTAGAGGATGACTTTAAAAAATATCGGTGAAAAAAGCGACCCCTCCCCCCCTGTAGAAAAGTGCCCAGTTGAAGGTGAAGATATTTATGTTTTTAGCCAATTTTTTAATATTTGTCGTCTGAAAGGTCGATCTTCAAAACGATACTAATCTTGAGAAAATCCGTCGCCTCTGTCGAAAGTGTTGAGCAGACATGCAAACATACATACATATATACATTTATATATTGGTAACTAAAAATTTTCGATCCAAACCGATGAAAAAGCTTGCTCTATCTCTAAATACCCTTTATGTAAAATTTCGAATGTTTAGACCAGAAATTGTCTAAGTAATTTGGTAGAAACCGCAGAGGTCAATTTTTTAACTTTGACCCCTATTATGACCCCTTAACATTTATTGTTTTGGGCTCAAATAAAGTTAAGTTAGATCCATGTCCAAGGAACCAATGTCTAAAATGTCAAGTGTTTAGACCCAAAATTGTCGGAGGAGTTTGGTAGAGTTCTCAAAGGTCAAATCGTTGAACTTTGACCCCTTAACAGCTAAATTTCTGGCCGAAAACCGATCCAAAAGATTTTCCCAAATCTCAGTACCCTGTATATCAAATTTCGAGTCTGTAGACTTAAAATTGACAGTTATTGCATAGGGAAATGTACACAGACAGACAGACACACAGACACTTTCACTTTTGTAGATATATAGATAGATTAATAGATTAAACAAAAATATATACGTATACATAAATATATATGGAAACAATTTTTTGTTTGCTGTAAAGATTTTATGCAAATATTATGCAAATATAAATCATGTAGAATATCTGCATGAATATAATTACACGTAATAGTTAACTCTAGATGATCATCCTATAAGAAAACCGAAAAAACTAATTGGGAATTAATTAAAATGAATGTTTAAAAGAATATGCAAATTAGCTAGATCTTTTGTTAGTGAATGCAATTGTATTTTCTTTTTAAATAAATAGAAAAGAGGGGTTTTAATATGAATATCAATACACATAAAAGAAAAACGAATTTATTGGAGTATAGATAGAAGATGAGTACAAATACTGAAATATCACTTTTTTTTTTTTTTTTTTTTTTTTTTTTTTGTGACTTTGAGAGGGCAGGTATGTTTGTACTTGTAATCGTGAAGTTTTCCCATTGATTTTCTGAACGTATTTTATAAATACGTCCTACTAGAAATCGTTAATTATCCATCACCAATAGATTTATTCCCAAATTTGGCATTGGAGATACTTCTAGTTGATGATTTGTTCCTTATAATTTCCTGCTATCAAATATATATATATATATATATATATATATATATATAGATTCTTTTAAAATGTTCAAATACTTTTGTTGATTTTTTTTTTAGGGTGGGGTATTATTGTAAAAATCCATATAGTATGTGCATATAATTTCGAAAACGTAAAAATGCACTTGTAGGAGTGATATATGCATTTTAGTTTTACTGATAGTTTAAAAATTAATAAATATTTATCATTTCATTATTAATACGAACCGTGGAAAATTAAGTTCTAAGCAAAGAATAAGGAAATAAAAAATAATTAAAAGAATCATTTTTAGCATTGGAAAATAGAAACCTTTTTTCCGATGTTAATTCCAATTAATCATTTCAACACACACACACACACACACACACACACACACACACACACACATATATATATATATATATATATATATATATATATATATATAACAAATGTTTCTGTCTGAAAATATTTAACCGATAAACTCGTAATCTACTGGTCACATAACACTGAAATTAACAGGAAATAGTGATTAAACACCAAGGATGGTTTATAACAAGTAAAATGTTTGTTTTGATGTGTACAGAAATATAGCGGCTTGTTAAAATGCAGAAATGTCCATTTCTATTACTTTTCCGCATGCGCAAATTCATTCATAGTTTAAAGTGGTTTAATTTTAAATCTTTATCTGTTGACAGATCAAACAGTATGAAATGCGTCTGGAGCACTAAGGGTTTTGGTTTTGATTCTAGCTGATGACACCTAAATCATTTATTTTTTTATCTTTTTATCTCTATATTAGGTACAATATAATATTCAATAGAGAATTGGCTTTGTAATAATAAATATGAAACCTACATGAATTAAAATATATTTAATCGTATTTCACGACTGAGCAAGGCTGAGCGACCTCCCCCACTTCATCATGGATTCTCCTGTCGATTTTGACACATGAGGTCTTGACAACTTAAACATGTTTAATTCGATGTAGCATGCTTACATCTACTCAATTGTAAATGGCATCCGAGGGAGGCCTGTGAGATATCTGCAAACAAGCCCACAATGGAGGAAAGAATAAAGATTGTGCGAATGATCGCCTCCACCTCATATATATATTGAAATTCCAGAGTTCGACAAGATAAGCCTGAAGACTGATTGCCAGAGATTTCCATCAGGTGAAAAGTTGTAAGGCTAACCCTAACCCCAACCCTAACCCTAACGCTAACCCAACGCTAACCCTAACGCTAACCCTAACGCTCACATCCAAATGATACAAATTATGAATCCTCATCTAAAAGAATTCAGATACTGGTAGTTTCAATTTTCTTGGATTCTTTTAATATTCTTTCTATGTTTCTAGTTGTGCCTATGAAGCATTATTCTATTTAAATTTGTAGTTGATCTGTCATCTGGTTATATAGATTGGCTTCTGCACTCAAGAGCTTTTCTTAAGTTGTTTTCATCAGTGATGTGCTTTCATATAGTGTCAACTCTTCATATAGTGTCAACTCTTCATATAGTGTCAACTCTTCATATAGTGTCAACTCTTCCTTCAATTTCAATTTTTCCTGTCTCATCTTTTTGTATTATTCAAGCTTAATTTGATTGACTAAAATCAGATTAATAACCTTTTTTTTTTTTTTAATGGTTACTTTTTATTTCCTTTATCATTCAAACACTACCATGTTTGCATATATGGTTAAGTAGCAGTTTTAGTCATTTAGAACTGCTTTAAAACTTCACTATTCACTCATTTTTCGACCAAATTTAAAACAATTATTACAGTTTATAGATCACTCTCTCAGCTATATTGTAAAAAAATTTTCGATTTTCGTTCAGTAAAACAAAAGTTATGATGAATTTACCGGTATTCAAAATCATAAAAAAACGTAAGGAGTTGAGCGACGTTTTTATGACTGGTTTCCATAGCAACCACGAGCGGCTACTGTTGCTACCAGTTCACCACTTTCTCGAAAAGAGAAGTAATAAGTGAAACAGAGAATGAAAGAATGAAAGGGGGAGATAATTGGGGGATTTTATTGAAAGCAGACGAGTGCCGTAAATTGTTATTACATATGTGTATGTTATGTTTATGGGGACAAAAAAAAAAAATACTGAAGTTAAACAAAGAACAAGATTAGAAGCCTAGAAAAATCTTGGATTACAATAGAAAAGTGCGAGCATGAAAAGTAATAGGATTAAGCTAAAACCTGGAAAAGTAAAGGACTTGTTAAAACTGGAAAAGAAAAGGACAAGATATTCTAGTAAAAAATATAAATTTATAACTTAAAATATTGCAGCATTAAGAATTTTTTTTTAAATTCAATTTATAACATTATATAATCAATTCTTAATGCTGCAGTATTTTAAGTTATAAATTTATTATATTTTTTGGCAGAATATCTCGTCCTTTTTATTCCAGTTTTAACAACTAGTCCTTTACTTTTCATGCTTAAGCTTAACCATATTACTTTTCATGCTCGCATTTGTTCTATTACAATAGAAATAACTTTCATTTTTCTGCAAAGTTGATCCTTATGAAATATCTCTATTTTATGTACCTTCTCTCACAAGGTCAAGTGTTAAGTTGAAAAGCCAACGCAGTAGGAGTAGCACGCTATGGCCTACAAAAAAAAAAAAAAAAAAAAAAAGAAATGTCTGAGATGCCCTGTCAGCATTGCGTATAGGAGTGCCCCAGACAATTAGTGATAAACTGTTCTCTTTTCAAAGATAAGATAAAGTCAACGGTTTGTTGAGAATCGAAAATCAGATTAATCTCTAAGCGAAAAGAAAACGGAGTTTAATCCTAACCCAAAAGAAAATATATTCTAATTAGTTTTATATTTGACACAACAGCGACATCAGATGAAATTTTAAAATTTTTCCTGCATTGCATCTTTTTTTTTTTTTTACGGTGGAGGATTAAAATTGCCATTATCTATCTATATGTTAAAAAAGTGAGAATGTGTGTGTGTGTGTGTGTGTGTGTGTGTGTGTGTGTGTGTGTGTGTGTGTGTGTGCGTGTGTGTGTGTGTGTTTGTGTGTGTGTTTGTGTGAGAGAGAGAGAGAGGGGACACTTCTCAACCTATATGCTCAACAAATTTTTAATCTACAGATTTGAAATTTGGTATATAGGATATTCAGACATGTGGAAAACTTGAATTCATTTTCACCTGGAAAAACTAGCTGCTAAGTAAATTTGTACATGGGAGTCATTGGATTTTTATGTTTGCTAACTGTTTCACGAATGCATATGTGTGAATAGTTCACATTACAGATTACTTATGTTAAGAGTAAGTAGTTGACTTACTGTCTTTAGGTTTTGGTTTCAATCTCATCTATTTTTTTTTTCTGTTTACAAGAAGTGAACTGTTTAAAAAAATACATGATACTTGCACATGTCTCCGTTTCTTTCCATTTCTTTTTTACTTCATTTTTTTTTTCAAAGAAATTTAACGTCACATTTAATACCGGGCAACGCTGGGCAAATTTTCTAGTATATAATAGATGGCATATTAATATTATATTAAATTGACAGTAAGTTTTTTTTTTTCATAAAGAGTGAAAAAAAGAACATTAATAAATATGTTTAGCGTTGTGTTCGGTTTATCTGGCCACTGCATTTAAAAAGTAAAAAGAAATAATAAAAAAAAAATGGGGTTATGCAAAGGAGACTAGTTTTAGTTTTGTACAATTTTTTTTTTGTTGTTTTTTTTACCTATTATCAAATTAGTATACATTACTAGAAGGATGTTTGTCAAGTGTAGAAGTGAAACGGGTCAAGAGGAAAAAAGAAACCACTGCTTTAGTGCATTAGTCGTTGCCATGGAAGTAACTGTGTCTACTCACTGATGTGTTTTGCATATTTACAGAAAAGACCCGATTAACATTGATGAAACTATTGACATATTTGCATAGCTATGTTGGCTGGTGACCAATCGTGAGTGGCTTGTGTTCAAAAAGTTAAGTATTGATCATTAGTTATTTACTCCAAAGTGTTAAAGGATAAGCTATCAAAAATAGAAAGTGGACCGTTGGTTTACCTTCAGTGGTCTTGTAACTCTTGCTTCCTCATTTTCTCCTTCAATCCTCACATTCTATGAGTGATGTTTTTTTTTCTTTTGACAAAGGGGGAAAAATTGTTGTTTTCTGGGGTGGTTGTGTTTTTAGTGGAGTATGTGGAAATTTTCAATCCTTATCATCTGCAGTAGAAAACCATTCTTGTAATAGAAAATGACTCAAGAAGATATGGCAAAAAAAAAAAAAAAAAAAGAAAAAATGAAGTTACAAATATTAAATGTAGTTGTCTCAAGCAAAATTTAGCTGTATCAATCCAGTCAGAAGTTTGGAATCGTAAAGAATTTCAGATAAAAAATGATAGTATTAATTCAATAAGGGTCAACAGTGGTTTTCCTCATATGAAGACGAAAAGTTATAACTGAAAAATTCAAAGTGATTCAGTTCATTTAATATAGCGATTCTGGTATGTGATTAGTTCGTTTTTATTACCTTTGGCTATAAATATAATCGTTCAAATCTTTTCTGATCATGCATGATAAAATAAAGCCAAAAATATTGCAATAATAGTTTTTACAATTTCAAAGATCGATTAAATCAAGAACCTCAAACTTTGTTTAATGTGAACTTGATATTCCAGACTAGAGGTAAAATTTTATGAAAGGACATGCACACGTTTTACTGTAACACAAGCACAAAACATTAATTTTATTTGCGTTAGGGAGATTAGAAAGAGGTAGTCCCTTAAAAAGATTAACAACAGAAAAGTTACTAAGGGCAGATAACTAATTCCTATAAATTCCTAAACAAGAGAGATAAATTAATCCCTATGATAGAAAGGTATAAGCAATTTGACTTAATAATTTTAACACTCTACTATTTTGTGGCCTTCAGAAATGATGACACGTTAGTTAAAAAAAAAAAAAAAAGGCAAAAAGAATTCAGTATTCTTGCACTCAGTGAAGCAACTGGTGTCGGTGTATTGATAATTGCAACCTGCAAGAAATATTAAAACAACCCAGAATACCTCGTACTTTTTATAAAAAAGGAAAAGAAAAAAATGGCTGTCAGCTGGGTTATAAGGTCAATGCATGGGAAATACAAGAAAGGTTTAAATCTTAGTTCAATGTGGCAATATTTATTCAATTTAGACCTTTCTTTGATATAATTTCCTTCATTCTGGCTGCATCAACTCAGATATTAGTTACTCACAAGACTTGATTACACTATAAGAGATGCGCCCTCTGGTTAATAGTTGCCTAGAGAATGGGTAGCTTTTTGTTAGTTTTAGATAATTTGTTAGGATAGAGGTGAAAATTTTTCAACTTTGATTAAATACTAGGATGGTTTAGTTTGCTTTATTGCATTTCAAACCTTTTTAAAAATGCTGATGGACAATATTCATTGTAAACAATTCGTTGTAATTGATTAATTGAACACAAGTTGCTATTTTAGCCATAGCTGGAGAGAAATGGTGGATTCATATCTTCCTTAAATGGTATTAGTACAGAATTGAGCCGTATAGGATATGATTTGAATAGTCTATTCCATAGTCCACAACGGTATACACTACACCAGTCTTGTTGATAACAGGATGAACTATATACCATGTCCGTTAGACATGTAAGATCAAAAAAGTGTTCACTTATCGGTAAAACATAGTATTTCTTTGTGTGTCAAACATGAACAGGAACCTCAAAAAATTGTGCTTTCTGATCAAAATGAAATCTACTTATCCAAATACTTTGGGTAATATAGTTACAGTGTGTGTGTGTGTGTGTGTGTGTGTGTGTGTGTGTGTGTGTGTGTGTGTGTGTGTGTGTGTATATATATATATGTTGTTTGTTTGTTTGTTTTTTGCGATACTTTTTGAATAAATTCAATTATTTATACGAAAGTGCATTTTTACCTAAATGCGAGTTTGGACTAATTTTCCCTTTGACTAATTTGGTACCCCTAAATGGAGAGCAGCATATGAATTTTGTTTTTTTAAATATAATTATCCACTGACACATGTTTCATTGTCTATGACTCATCAAAGTGACTGAATCTAGCGAGATTCGAAATCGAGACCCCATGATAAGAAGCTTAAACCTCTACCACGGGACCATCTCGCTCGACTGCAGGATTATTGCATTTTTTACGCAGATGTTGTTTATGCACACACACACGCACAGCCCCGGGATATAGCATAAAAAATAAGTAACAAAATACAATATACAACATATAATACTGTAAGGTAGGAGCAAATACTGTAACCAGGGTCTGGAAAAACATTGTATTCCACATCATAACTTGAAAAATATGTATCCTAGCGCCACTGTATCCTGGGGTTCTACATCTTTATCTGTGCCTAAACCTAAACGTAGATTCCATGAACAAAGCTTCTTTCTTAGAACTGTACGCCTGTGGAATTGTCTTCCGTTTGCCTGCTTTCCAGCTGACTGCAATATGGTTGTCTTCAAGTCCAATGTAAACAAGTTCTTGATGAGCCGTTCCACTTAAGTTAACAAATTTACCGAATTTCCATACTGTATACGCTTTAACCCTTATCCTCGTTATCCTTGAGCGGACTTTGGGCCTTGATATGTAGTGATGCCTATGTAAAAAAAAAAAAAAAAAAAACTTTGTGTGTGAGTCTGTTTCCTATGGATCAGAAAACGGCTGGGCGATTTTAATAAAATTTCACATGAAGGTACTCTTTGTGCCTGGCAGCGTTCTTTAGGACTCTGACAGACATATGCACGGACTTGGAGTCTACATTCTTAACACCCTCCCCTTGACTAGAGAAACAAACCTAGAATCGGACAATCAAGCCTTTATGTGCTTTAGACTAAACATACAACATAACATTAGCTACTTTTATTTTCTCTACCGCTCTCCCTCGATCCAGGGCTGCACCATAATAAAAGTCTCTGACAGCATAGACACAGCACTCTCTCTCGTCACTAGCGCACAAGTACATGTATTTGGTGACTTTAATGTTCACCACAAAAACTGGCTTGGATTCTCTACTCACACAGATGCAGCGGGCAGCACAACACATAGTTTTGCTATATCTCACTCCCTATCACAAATGGTTACGTTTCCAACCCGTTTCCCTGACCAGCAAGAACAACAAGCATCACTTCTAGATCTGTTTCTGACTACAGTTCTCGAGGATTGTACAACAAATGCTGACAGCCCACTGTGGCCACAATGGAACGCTGACCATGCAGTGATAATGGTAGAAATCGCCCTAAATTCTAGACCCAAAACTGAAGAGTCAGTGCTCAAAACAACGAGATATTATAAAAAGGCTGACTGGAAAGCCATCAGAGATCTTATCAGAGATGCCCCATGGGGAAATATTTTTTCTCTTCCTGCTGAACAGTGCGCAAATGAGACGACTGAATAGTTCAAAACAGCAATGGAAGCACATGTTCCCATGCGGAAATTTTATAGCAAGCCCCACTCTCCCCAATGGTTTACTTCTACTTGCGCAACTGCCACTGCTCAAAGGCAGCATGCATACTACAGATTTAACCGACATAAGTCCAGTTCAAACAGACAGAAGTATATAGAAGCTAGAAGTAATGTTAAGAAAGAAATAGCGATAACTAAGAGAGAATTTACTGAAACCACTAAAAAACGCATCAAAGTACAAAAATTAGGAACTCGTGACTTCTGGAAAATCTACAACAGTGTAGTAAATAATGGGCGATCAACAATTCCCCCACTAACCAACAATCATGAGGTTGTTTGCTCAGCAACCGACAAGGCTAATATGCTTGCCAGTCGGTTTACCTCAAACTCCACACTGGACCCTTCCAACCACCCTCTGCCTGACTTTCCTTTACGGACAGATGCCACGCTAGATGATCTAAATATCACCCCTGCTCAGGTGCATGCTATCATAAAAAACCTTGACACTTCAAAGGCATGCAGACCCAATCTCATCCCAGCTGTGCTATTAAAAAAGTGCTCAGCCGAAGTAGCTCCAGTTCTCTCTAAACTCTACGACAAATGCCTTAATGAATCTTGCTTTCCGGGCTGTTGGAAAACTGCTTCTGTGGTACCAGTGTTCAAGAATTCTGGCGAAAGAACTGACCCATCAAATTATCGCCCCATTAGCCTCCTCCCACTTTTCGCCAAAATATTTGAGACCATAATTAACCATGCTCTAGTCCATCATCTTACAGATGCTAAACTTCTGACTGACAAACAATATGGATTTAAACAAGCCCATTCCACAGCAGACATCCTCACTGTAATCTCTGAACGTTTATACCATTCACTGAACAAAGCGGGGGAGGGCAGAGCGGTAGCTCTAGATATATCTAGGGCTTTTGACATGGTATGGCATGAGGGTCTCTTCAGGAAAATTAGATCATACGGTATCACTGGTAGAATACTTAACATAATTAAATTCTTCTTAGATAAGAAAAAAATCCAGGTTGTCCTCTACGGTAGTACATCTAAACAATATGATATAAATGTGGGAGTGCCTCAAGGGTCTATCCTTGGACCTCTATTGTTCCTAATATTTATTAATGACCTCCCCAACAAAATTGCCTCTGAGATGGGTATATATGCTGATGACACCACACTCTATAACCGGCATGACAGGAAAACAAATGAACACATATCTAAAGAAATGGCAGAAACACTAGAGGATGACCTCCAATCTGTAGTGGAATGGGGACAAAAATGGATGGTCACGTTCAATGCTGCCAAGACTAAACTGGTTTTCTTCAATAATTACAAGAAACCTTCTCTGCCACCAATAGCAATGGCCAGTGACTCTTTATCTGAGAGTACATCTTTCAAACTGCTTGGGCTAACGTTCACAGGAAACATGAGTTGAAACAATTACATTGAAAGCATTGCCAGGGCCGCTGCGAAGAAGGTAGGCTCTCTCTACCGTGCTAGAAAACTACTAACACCTGAAAGTATCCTGTACCTCTATAAGGCCACCATTTGCCCATGTATGGAGTATTGCTGTCACATTTGGGCTGATGTATCTGCTACTAGTCTCTGTCTCCTAGACAATGTTCAAAAGAGAGTCGCCAATCTGATAGGCGCTAAACTGGCATCTAAGCTTCAGCCTCTGTCCCATCGACGAAATGTTGCATCCCTCTGCCTGTTCTACAAGTATTTTAATGGTGAATGCTCTGACGAACTGCAGACACTTGTGCCCCCACGATGTAGACACCCTCGACAAACTTGACAGGCAGCTAAATCCCACCCCACAGAGTAGAGATCCCTAGATGTAAAAGATCTTTCTACTCCAGTAGTTTCTTCCCCAGAACCGCTAGACTCTGGAATTCCATTCCAGGTCCCTGCTTCCCCAACTGTACTGACATGCAGAAGTTCAAGTGTAACGTGAACCGACATCTCGCTGCCCAAATTCCAGCATAGTACCCCAGTAGTTGTTGCTCCTGATAGTAGCCCCCTACACCAAAGTGGCAATGTGCCTTGTTTGGGGTGAAAATGTAATAAAAAAAAAAAAATCATCTTCGATAAGTATTGATAATCAAAATAATCCAATGAAAAAAGGAATGGTTAATTTTGACTAAAGTTAACACTTTAGATAACCTAACATTACAAGTGCATTTGAGAATTTTTATTACCACGTAAACCGCAAGACCTGACATAAAATCAATAGTAGGCTCTTTGATATGACGAAGGGACGTTGAAAATGAACGTTTGTTCAAAGCGCAATTGAACCATGATACTTGACTTTTTCACTTTAAACTTAAATTCAAGCTATTATCACTGTATAAGCAGTAAAACAACATTTTTGTCATCGAAATTGATGAAATCCCCCATTTTTTTTTTTTTCCAATCAAATTGATTGCCTGCTCTAGTTGGGAACCCATCGATGCACTGGAAGGAAATTTCACATACCTCCCTGCAGTAACTTAGTTCACAATACGTTGTAATCTACATTGCACTGTAGAGACCCTACTGTTGATTTTATAAAATCGTTCTTATACATAATGGCTTGAATCAAAATTTAAAATGCAAAAATCAAGTATCAAGGTTCAGTTGTGCTCTACACAAAAATACTCATTTCGAATGTGCCCTCGTGTTATCAAAGAATCTACTGTTGATTTTTATATGCTGGGCCATTCTACTTGTGTGGTGATAAAACTTCTCAAATGCACTTGTGATATTAGGCTGTATAAGAGTGTTTCTGGTTAAAATGGAACTGTTTCTTTTTTAATGGAACTTTTCGATTATTGATACTTATTGGAGGTATTCCGATATAAAACCTATATAAGAACACTTCCAGACACATAAAGTACATTTGTGTGAAATTTCATTTAAAAAAAATTAGCCTAACCGTTTTGGAATGCATAGAGAACGAAATTATAACGGAGTGCCTTTTATGTATAAGTAAGTATGAGAAGGATGTCGTAATTTGCTTAAAGCATAATTAGGTGCATATATATATATATATATATATATATATATATTAAAAAGAGAGGAGTAAGTAACCAGTCATCTTTTCAGTACCAATGATATGCTTTCATCTCCGTTCTTCTCTCTATACTCCCGCTCGTCAGTGTAATTACACTATGCAAACGTCTTTTAAATATGAAGTACATCATGACAAGCTTTGGTTGTGTGATTTTAGTGACAAAACAATCGATCTCGTGCTGCTACTGATATGCCTCTAACCTGGTCAGCCATATTGAAGAAGTGGGGGAGATGGCAATAGGAAGTTCTCATGGCAGACAAAAATTGATTTTCTGTTTGAAACGGAATATTAGCCAATTCAGACGATCGCTCTTTCACGAAACTTTAAATGCGAAGTGTAAATTCTGAAATTGTTTAAAAGCTAAAGACTGATAATACAGTGATCTCTGATGGGATACTTTCCGTCTTGAAAACTGCAGCTAGGATTTAGTCATATACTTGTTTAAGCTTTAACCTGTACCGGCAAATTTTTTTTTTTTTTTTATACAATAAATACATTTTTTAATGATGTGACTGAAGTTAGCGTGCAACTAACGCATTAACATAAACAAACCTCTCATTCACTTGTTGAACTTTGAAGACCAGTCGTGTTGGCAAGCCATAAGAGTCAGAAATAGTTTTTTTGAAAGGCAACTTGAAAGTATAATTTGGCGGTAAAGGGTTAGAGGAAGCATATCAAACTGAATAAATGCAAAACTTTTTTCACTTATCATGCCTATATTACCATTAAAACGGGTTGCTATTAATTAAACCGATAACACAACAAAGTATTTTGAAATACATATACATGCACAAATGGCTATACATATATATGCACAAATGACTATACATATATATGCACAAATGGCTCAAAGACAGAACTTTGAATACCTAATTTGTACAACTATTTTGAAAATAGTTCATAATAAATTTGTTAGTGTTATTCATTTGTAAGTTTATTGTCCTACTTTTTCCATATACATGCAATTGTATTGTCTGTATTAACAATAATTAAGTAAGGTGATTAAAATTAAAAAAAAAAGTGATTGATTGCATGCCAATTTTGTCTTTTTTTTTTTTTTAGTGTTTTAAAATTCAATGAAAAAACTATAAAAAAACAAAATGAGTACACATAGTATTACTGAATTTATTTTCTTTATATTTTGATTTTATTTAAGATAAATTTACATAAACATTTTCAATTATGAATAAATGCAAATGTTTTTTATTTTGCATTTATAGCAAATCTATAAATAAAATGTTTAATATTTAACATTTTACGTTTCAAGTAACAAACCTTGCGAAGTCAGTTAGTATTGAGATAAAATTTCCATCATCTTTATAATCCTATTCTAAAACAATCTTATGTTTGTATGTACATTATCACTCTTCACCCCGTTTTTTTTTTTTTTTTTTTTTTTTGAAATAAGATCGCCCGATCATCAAAAATGCATTGCAAATATAAAAGTGGGTTAAATTTCATCTGATATTGATAGTTTTGTAGTGTGAAAGTTAAGTAACTAAAATACATTTTTTTTTTTTTTTTTTGCCATTATGCCAAGATACTGTTTCGGCCAAAGATGGTTCAACATTGAATCTGGTCAGTGCTAGATGAATGACTATTTGGGAGTATCAGGCACTGTATGCGGGAGGATGTTGACACCTCCCTGCAACAACTGAAAAATAAACAAAAAAAATAATTTATTTGCGGACTGTTATCCTCATCTTTTATAGTTGTTTTATGACGTTTCATCTAGAACCGTAGAGACTCAGCACCTCTATATGGTTCTAGGTGAGCATTGTCTGAAGATAGCAGTTTCAATCTTACCCCAAACCGACCAGAGGATTAATGGTTCAAAACATAGTGAGACGACAACTATGGAAGGCAGTAATCACTAAGGATACAGTTAGGAGACTTAGCATTCCTATTCCGTTGTGGTTTACCAACTGACGAAGGCCAGAGGAATAGTTGGCCAAAACGTCGTTAAACAAGTTATGAAGAGGAGCATAGCAGGCTGCAAAGTTAATAAATAAATATACATTACTCCTCTCAGTGGATTCCAATAATAATAAAAAAAAAACTAATGTCTGACTGGAATATACAGGTGACTGGAGACTGCTTGTAAATTTGATACTCCGATGAAACTTCCTTCTTTTGAAGAAAATCGGTTCAACATGGTACACTTTTTTGAAGATAGACTCACTTAACCAGATATATTCGAAAACTACATTAACAGTTGGGAGAAGGGTGATGCAATAATATTGCTCGCATCAGGCATCCATAGAGTGCATGGTAGCAACATCCAACAGATGGATACGACTGTGGAATTTCCATGAGTCTCACTAATCTAGTTAATAGTTAATAATAATAGGTGATTTACTGTCAAAGTAGGTCAATTGTACAACAGATTTTTCTTTACAACAGTAAAACCATGGCCACCTCCTTTTTTTTTTTTTTTTTTATCAAAAACAACTTAATAACAAATATTTAACTAAAAAAAAAAAGTTTATACACATGGATATAACTTGACAACTAAACAAAAAAAAAAAAATTTTTTTGTTTTTTTTGCACCTAAACACTTAACAGGATAACATTTTATATCTTTACATCCGGCATCAATTGGAATGAATGGCTCGCCTAAGGAAACAATATAAATAAGGCATATTTATACATGAACATTCATACATACATGCATCAACATATTACATCGGATTACAATAGTTGTCTCTAACATACATCAATGAGAATATTGATACCTATCTAATAGATGCATGTATGTATGAATGTTCATGTATAAATATAATAGATGAAGTACGCTTTTGGTAATCCATAAAAAAAGTATACATAGAGGATATTCAAAATGAGTTCAAAAATTATTTTTGCTTAAAAACTAATTTCTAATGTTTTTGTTTTGTTTTTTATTTGCCAATAAAACAATACGTATAGTTACTTACTCTCTTGTACAAATATTAAGCAGCATTTTTTTTCTTGATCTATTTTTAGAAGTTTATCATTTTAATTAGTTTTGATAAAAAATCTGAATAAAATCCAAATAATAATCTTCAAAGTTATAAAAAAAAAAAGTTTAGTTATCAAATAAATTATATATTTTATAAATTTTAAGTGAATTATAATTGTTATACATAAGATAAAGTTATGTTGTCACTTTCAAAGTCAGGTCCAAATAGTATTTAAACTAAAAAAAAATCGAGGTTTAATTCTGACCAGCCAATTTTCATTCGTTGTTGTTCTACCATGTTATTGGCAATATGATAACACGCATCTCTACAGTTTAATAAAAAAAACAAACAAACTTAATTCTGCCTAGACGACTGCTAAAATGAAACTTTTTAAATAGTCATTTAAAGATAAAAACTAACAGAGGGTTACTGCTATTTAAATATGAAGAATAGAATGAAAGTTTTCTAATTTAATTACAGATAAATAAAAATCTAAAATAACTTCACTGCATCCCGGCTAACGTAGTTAGTCGCAAATAATTATTGACTAACCAAAATGTTGCCTACATTTCTAAACAAAATGGTGAAAATGTTTTCGATATTTTTACCATTTTCTTACTGTCTGCCATATTAAGCCAATTTCAGAATTGTTGTGCTTTTTTTTTTTTTTTTTTTTTTTTTTTTTTTTTTCAAGAACTGATCTTGGAACCTTTTTTGCCTCATTTCAAGGAATTTTTTTATGGGGATAATGCTTTAGTTCCCGGAATAAATGGGAATCCAAAAAAATCTGCATCTGAATATTTGTTGATTAGTGAAAATTTTGCCCTTCTAGGCTATAATATTTACCTGATAACCAAAACGAAAATGTTGTCTGGGCTTATTATGATGGAATTATGTATACTTTTTATTCGAACTACTTTCAAACATTTTTCATCAATTGCTGCTTTCAATTGTGGTCCATCCCCCACATTCAGACTAATACTCAGTTTTCTTTTCTTTGTTAATAACTAAACCCTTCTCAATAAATCTAATAAGCAAGACAAATGATTTTTCTCTCTTTATCTTGCCACCTATCTCTTGTTATATATTATACTAGCTATACCGACCTGGCATTGCCCGGTAGTGTATTTACTTGCAATTTATTTTGCCCCCTCCCTTTTTTTTGTCGTTTTTTATCTAAGGAAATTTTGTTCTAATCAAAGTGAGGTAACTCTATCGATGGATACAGTTATCACCTTTTTTTAAATAGTGGCTATTTGAAAATGATTCCCACTTGGACGAAGTAATTTTTGAAAGGAATTAAATTGAAGATCCACAAGAAAAACTGATAAATTGACAAACCAAAATCAAATATTGAAGAAAGTTATGAATGATAAAGAAATAATAATGAGACTGACTTTACTTATGTAATAAATTTATATTTTAAATGTAAATTTTATAAGTTTTATCAATAGCTCAATGTAAGACTAGCGCTTTGAATATTTTTTTATATTTAAAACGAGAAAAAAAAAAGTCTCCCATGAAATTGAACATTTCCCAAATTATATTTGCATATCATCTGAACTCAAAAGCATGCGGCTTTTTTTTTTCTTCTGAAGTATGCATTACTTCTAGCTAAAGTTAATACATAACCCTAAAGTATTACTTCTTAACCAGATTTTTAAACGAGTTAAAAATAACCAGACTTTTTCAATTTGATAAAAGTTCCATTATAGCATATTTATTATGGGGTGGAGCTGGAACGGTTAACACCCCAGCTCGACCTAGATAAAGGCAAAAAGTATCCATGCATTAACATGGGAGGGGAGACTATCTTCAAGTACTATCCTAAGCCGGGAATGAGGCAACAGGCTTATAAAGTAGATATTAATAAGTCCTTCTTACCTTTTTTTTTTTTTAATTTAATTTTATTTTATTTTCTCAATGCAGAGTAGTTAATGGACAGTAGATAATGCATGTGGATGTGTTATCAGCAGCTCCAGTAACTCTTGCTTCTCCTTTTTGTCCTTCAGTCCTCATTTCCAATCAATGATTTTTCTGACAAAGGGTGAAGAAAAAGCTGCTTTCCAGGTCGGTAGTACTTTGTAAAGAGTAGCCTGAGATATCGGAAAATTTCTGTTTCTATGTCTATCCTTGTGATCATGTCACTAGTAAGGGTGCTGGAGGTAAACGTTTCATCTGGGCTGACGTTACCTGCCTGATAGTCAGGGACCCAAACCTTGGATTAACCACTAAGGAGGCTGTCGTATCAGCAGGTGCAAAGTACCAGGGCTGCTGTATTGCCATTTAGTGAATGGATTCTGGACCATACAGTAGTTTCTGTTAGGGCCTCTTGATGCCATACTAGTGGGTAATTGTTATGGCTTTATCTTATCATGTGCTACAAAAAAAAAAAAAAATTCTTGTCTTTTTCTCTCTTACTTTCCCTCTCTGTTCTGCTCCAACCAAGTCTACCGACCTACTCCACAAACCCCAAACCTCAACAATCATGACAAATCTCCAAAAAAGAAACATGAATAAACCTAGAACCCCGTCCTCCAATGTAGACCCCTACTACAAGGTCTCCTTCTCCAACATCAGGGGTCTACGTTCCAACCTTCCAGAGGTTGAAACACAATTACAGGAGACGAAACTGGACATATTCTTTCTAAGTGAAACTGGCATAGGGCCAACCACTTCTCTAGACGAATTCATAATTAAAGGATACTCTAACTTAACATCTAAATCTGACCCCCAAGATCGCCATGGGCATGGAATATGTGCCTACTTCAAAGATGGCTTTCCATGTGGTAGGGATATCTCCAGAGAAGACCCTAATTTACCTTATATGTCCTTCCGGGTTGCAATAGCTTACACCACTGCATTTATATTTGCCCTCTATCGCCCCACAACAGTGGGGTTACTATCTTTAAGAGCATATCTGAGAAAATTGACCACATCCTGTCTGCTCATCCTCCGACTAACATTCACATTTGTGGTGACTTCAATGTCCATAATGTGGAATGGCTGACCCACTCAAATAAGACCGATGACGAGAGGAGGTTCTGTCATGATTTTGCCATTGCCTATGACCTCACTCATATTGTTCACGAACCCACCCGTGTGGGCGATACACCCGGTCAATATGCAAACCTTCTAGACCTTTTCCTCACCACTTCCCCTGAGCTATGCTCATGTTTCATTCTATCTCCTCTGGGATCCTCTGACCACTCCGTTGTATCAGTTAAGATAAAAATGAAATGTAATAAGTCTTCAGATGTACCTCTCCACCGTACTGTATATCGATACTCTATGGCTGACTGGGATAGCTTCCGTACATTCATATCTGACCTACCTCTGCATTCCATGTTTAAAAAGGATGTGTCCTCTATGGTATCAGACCTGAGCGAATGGTTAATTGTAGGCATAGACCGATTCATACCATCCAAAAAATTCCAACAAAAACCTACCTGCCAGCCATGGTTCTCCCTGAATGTACTGCTGCCATCGCGCACAGAAATCACTTTTTCCATAGCTACCAACATAATAGATGTACTGAGACTAAAGCTGCTTTCAGAACTGCCAGCAACCACTGTAAAAGAGTAATAAAAAATGCAAGAGAGCTATATGCTCAGTCTGTTAAATCCAAGCAGCGGCTTGGTTCCCACCAGTTCTCTGGCAAATAGCAAACAGGATCTTGAACAGAAGCGTGCGTTCTATCTCAACTATCATCAATGGACCTGAGGTCATCTCGTCAGCATCAGACAAGGCCAGACTATTTGCCAAGAACTTTGCAGCTAATTCTACCCTATGCGACAATGGCCATCAACTTCCTGTATTTCCTCCTATAACAGACAACACGCTATGCAGCATACAAATATCTGTGCGTAGGTCACCAAGCTAATCAATAACCTTGATTCAAGTAAAGCAACTGGCCCTGACGGCATTCCAGTTATAGTGCTGAAAAAGCTCCAACCAGAACTTGCTCCCATACTTACAAAATTGTTTAAGTGTTGCCTTAAGGAGAAGTGCTTTCCAACACCCAGGAAAACCTCATCAGTATGCCCTGTATTTAAGAATTCAGGTGAAAAGTCATCTCCCTCTTAGTACAGACCAATAAGTCTCCTGTGTGTCATGAGTAAGTTGTTGGAATCCATATTAAATAAAGAAGTAGTCAAACACCTCAACAGAAACAACCTTCTTAGTGACATGCAATATGGTTTCCGCTCTGCAAGACCTACAGATGTGCTAATGGTTATATCACATAGGATTAGTGAATCTCTTGACAAAGGTCTTCTTTTCCAGGGCAATTGCTCTTGACATATCGAAGGCCTTTGATAAGGTATGGCATAAGGGCCTACTTCACAAGATTTCCAGCTATGGTATTACTGGAAATTTATTCTCAATCATTAAATCATTTCTCTCTGATAGGTTCATAAGAGTAGTGATTAATGGGCAGAAATCAGAGGCCCACAGTATTAATGTTGGAGTCCCTCAGGTGTCCATCTTGGGTCCAACTCTCTTCCTGATCTACATCAATGATCTCCCAAAACACATACTTAAATCATTCATTGACATCTATGCTGATGACACGACCATCTATGGCAACACATCAAAGGCCGTAAATGACAAAGTTCTCTCTGATTCTCTCTCCTCTGATCTTGAGCGCATAGTACAATGGGGGAAGAGGTGGCTGGTCACTTATAATGCATCCAAAACCAAGCTTCTATCTTTACATCATCAACGCTCTGATCCCCATCTGGCATCAATTGAAATGGATGGCTCTCATCTTGGGGAGGCTCCATGTTTTGACAAGCTTCTGGGTTTGACCTTTACTCCTGATCTGAAATGGAACACATACATCAGGTCTGTTGCCCAGGACGCTGAGAAAATGGTGGGATCCTTCTACTGCTCCAGAAGATATCTCACTACTGATGCAATTCTCTATCTGTATAAAAGTCAAGTACGACCAAGGATGGCGTACTGCTGCCACATCTGTGCAGGAGCTGCTAAAAACAGCCTATTCTGCCTTGACAGAGTACAAAATAGACTTTGTGGTTTGGTGCGGGATGCCCTTTTCTCTTCCCTGCAGCCTCTCTCCCACAGAAGAGATGTTGCGTTTCCATGGCAAGTGCTCGTCTGAGCTCCAATATCTCGTCCCCCCCTCGCCAATCTTTCACGAGAAACCCCCGTCTGGCTAAAACTACTGTCAACAAATTTTCTCCACTCTTTATCTGTGCCTAAATCCAAACGTAGATTCCATGAGCAGAGCTTCTTTCTCAGAAGTGCACGATTGTGGAACTCTCTTCTGTTTGCCTGTTTCCCACCTGACTGCAACTTGGATGTCTTCAAATCCAACATAAACAAATTTCTGACAAACCGCCTCCTTAAGTTAGACACTCTATCAAATCTCCAATACTTAATGATTACTACAATACTATCTCCTTCATTACTGTACACACAATAACCATCACAATCGCGACATCTATAGAGGAAGGAGTCCCTATTTTTCTCTGTAAATGTTTAGTCCTCCCACTGCTACCAGTTGACACTGGGACCTAATCTACATTTTCCTATGTTACTTAAATTGAATCCATAGCATAATCTTTTCGTTAACTGATTAAAAAAATAATAAATTCTCCCTTCTCAAAATCCACCCCATCTGATTGACTGAGACCAGCAAATTCTATTATTTCAGAATCCACTTCTTCATACATAAACGAATGCACAGGTATCATTATTTATTTTTCGATTTTGGAGCGTCTTTTCAACGCTTACATGAACCTATTTTCTTTTCTGGTTTTCTTTTCATTTGTTTTTTCTTGGGGGGGGGGGCGTTTTTATTATATTTTTATTTTCTTTTAAGATTTACTGTGGACGATTATACTTATATATTTTCCTACGCTTCAATCATGTTAGTTATCGCTTACATCTGTACACGATACTAATTTCTTTGTTTTATTTTCGTTTGTTGACAAACAAATTATAAAAACTTTTTTTTTATATAAAACACATTATTAGTTAATATAAAAAATATAAAATAAAACCAGAAAAAATTTCATTTTTATGTTTTTCATCATTTTTCTTTGACTAAATTTATGCCAGTCAAGGCTGCTATACTGCTTTTATAATTTGGCCTTTCTAAAGATTAGCTTTTTTATGGTCAAAATATCTGTCAATCCTTAGAACAGCCAAATTTTTAAAGTATATGCTGGCCTGCAATGTCGTACACTTTCTGGTTTTATTACAGCTCTTGGGTCTAATGTGTTTAATATAAAAATAAACAGTTTTTATATTTTTTGTGTCTATCAAATAATTTACACCGCTAAACTACAAATATACCGTAAATTACACTGCCTACAGAAGCACTTATTTGTTATATATTTGTTTTTGGTTTACTTCTCTTGTCTGAACTCATTATGGACACTGCTCAGACATTAATTTTTTTTTTTTTTAGGTAAATTTGTACCATAGCTCCACCTCCATAATTTCCTTTAAAAAGATGACTTTTATAGGTTTTCGATATTTTAACTTTGGTGGAGACAAGTAATGGTGACCACCAGATTTGTAAGCATGTGCTATAAACAAATCTACCTCTCTCCGTCCGACACTGCACCCTCCATTTTTTTTAATTTTTTTTAATTTTTTTTCTTTGCGAGTGGGTATGCTGACAACGAATATCACAGTTAAATTTAGGGCAAATACTTTCACAACCCCCACCTCCATCCCCCTCATAAAATTCCAAAAGCCGTTCTTACCATGGTGAGGTTGGGGGTGTCTATTCCATGCCTAATTCGAAAGTCGTTCTTAATATTAGGACATTGGGGATTGGCCAACAACAACAACAACAGTTTAAGTTTTTTACAAGGGGGGGGGGCACGCTTCCACCGGGCAATGCCGGTTAACAGGTCCTGCTAGTTACTCAGAAAAACAAGAACTCTAGGAACTTCAACCTCTCCCCATAATTTACTGAAAAAAAACCCAGATATTCTTGTTGTGATTATATTTACTCAATTCTTTTATTGAAAATGGATGACAGAAAAAATGGAAAAGTCTGGCTTTGTAAACTGGAGGGTGGAGCTGGTTTGAAATTTCAAGTGCTGCTCATTTTGGTCGATGGTTTACGAATTGTTCAGAGTACAATTGCGAAAATGTAACAATACAAATTAGGCCAGCAGTTCTTTAGTTGCAATAATTGTTATCAATGCCAGTATTGCTTTGTTTTTAAAATTGTCAGCTCATTAAATAGCAAAATATAATCTGTTGTGATGAAAGTCTTTGACGTCTGTTTTTAGTGAGATTTTTTTTATTTTTTGGAATGTCAACTTTAGAACCCCCTCCCCCTAAAAAAAAACAAAAAAACAATCAGCCGCCATTTTATTTTACAAACTTTTCTTTTAATTTTGGTAATGAAGATTAATTTGATATGGGTTTGGTTAATACTAATGCACTGAATTGTAAATAGAATTGATAAAACCCATACTGTCATTATTCTAGAATATATATAATAGTAAAAGATCTGCTTTTTAGACAAGGATTGATGATATTATTAGAATTCTTCAGACTACTGTTCTCATCTTTAGTGATGTTTTTACGTTTTGGTCTATGTAACCAACAAACTTCTTTCACCCAGTGATGACGAATGAAATGAGAGAATGCTACCCCAGTGGATCAAATTATGGGTTTCATTTCAAATTTCATTCAAATTCTTGAGTTTGACAAATATGCATATTAATCTACTTGTGCATGGCCTACATAAATAGTCATTATATTTTGTAAGTATTAGTGTCATATTGTTAATTGAATTAACCTGCAGTAGAAAATGCTTACAAGCAAAAATAACATACAATGACTGACTAGATTAAGCCCAAGTACATAAATGCATATTTATTACAATATCAACAAACATGAATGAAAACAGCAACACTATAATACAGAACAATACAATAAAGTGGTACTCACTTTCATAGTGGCTCTATTGTGAGCGGTAGGTAATATCGTTCATTCCAGAGTCTTACTCTAATTAAAGTGGGTATCATCCCCACGAGGGGTAAGACCATGCATTCCCTACTGGTGCCAGGATTCTCTCTGTCCCTCAAGGGAAGTAACTCTGTAACCAGTGTTATTTGCCGTTATTTCCCTACAATCTTTATTCTGCAATGCTTGCAAGTCATATGACTTACAGGCATTGCAGAGTGGAGTACAATGTCCATGATTAAGCAATACACTATTATTACAAGGATAGTTATTTTCTGCTTCAATTTTCTTGGCCATTGTACTTTATTCTGTGACTTCAGCAAATTATGTGACTTTAGTGAACTGGCCTTTTATTTATGTAGGCCATGTTCGAATAGATTAATATACATGTTTACTTGAAACAATCATATGCATATTAATGAAGATCCAATTGTACTCGGATGGAACTGTTTTGCATTTTCATTTAATCACACTATACTTTAATATAGGTACCAAAAAATATCACAGACTTTCATTCCTAAGCCTTCTCCCTTTACAGAAACGAGAAACTTAGTCAGTGTTAGTGCTCTGTTCACACAACTCCATTTAAAAAAACTGATTTTTTTCACCTCTGGCTTTGTGGGGTGCAAGTAAATACTGGTTTATCCTAGATGGTCCACCATCCCAAGCATTACCTCTTACTTTACTCTTCACATAACTCTAATTATAAAAACTTCTATCTTTATTTGCTTGTCAATCAACAACAACAACAAGAAAGGGCGATCACCCTAAGAACTTAACACGAAAAACAGAACTTTTAATCTTAATACAAAAGGAGAAAACAGTTGTGACTGCATATCAATGTAAAGACAGACAAGTTTTATCTGAACGTCTATATTGTATTAATTGTTCCTGGTTATATGTTGAGAACTCAAAAACTATTTATGTGATCAGGTTGAAATTTTTCAAAGTAGCTGTTGAGCATCAGATTTATGAAGTTTGTAAAAAAATTCCATTAAAAAACACAGGGATCAAGAGTGCCAACATACAATGCACATGTTCGACTTGTACTTTTGTATAGCTATGAGAAATGGTCAATGACAAAAAATCAAAATAACATGATCCTGGCTGCAGTGCATCGGTTGGAAAAAAAAAAAAAAAACTACCAGTCTCATTCTACGAGCTTTTATGAAAAGGTGCATTGCAAGATGACATCTGGTACAGCCATCAGTTATTCGAAATGCACCAAACGTGTCCCACGTTGATAGCTCAAAACTGCATGGTAAGCCTGTTAGAATATAGAGAAGATTAGTTGATGACCTAGTTCTTTATGGACAGCACAAATTAAATAGCAACAAGTTTGAAGTCGTTGATGAAGCGTCTAACCTCAGCATGAGACACAAAGATGAAAAAAAAAATAAAATAAAACTTGTCAAGCAGACTCCAGGAAACACCACTGGTTATTTTCAGTCTTAACGCCTCCATGAGAAAGTACAAGATACAATGAGATTTCAACTGGTACCATTACGTCACCTGCTGTCAGTCATCTGTATGAAGTTTATCTCACATCGATGTCCCAAAGCTGCATGGTAGGCCACTTAAGCAATGGAGAGGACCAGTAGATTAGAATCTGAACCTAGTGGGTGACACAAGCAAAATGGCAATAGACAGTAAAAGTTGGAAGTCGTTCATGAAACGTTGAATCTCAGCATGAGACAAGACAACAAACAAATGATAATAATTGCATTGACCCAGATGCTCTGCTTGATCTTGAGAATCACACTGCTTGATCATATCTGTAATGCCGATATCTGAAGGCGCTATAGCATAGCACCGAGGGCAAGATGAGGGAATGGCGTCTTGGATAGGTTGGACATGTGCTAAGGGCTGACAACGACATTGCCTTGAAACTTTTACATGAAAAGTCATCAGTAAGCAAAACTTGCATATTAGGGACCCTTTGTCAGTAGCAATTAAGTTAACTAGTGTGAATTTTAACATGGGTCACATTTAGTGCATGTCATGATAACCTTCATCTGCAAACCGAATTGTTTCCAGAGACTGGTGATGTAAAGTTGAGGAAGAGGTCAAATGCCCTAGACAAAATAGGAGTCGAAATAGGATGTCTTTTTAGTTTTTTGTTTTTCAAGTGTGAGGAAGCTAAGGTTTTCAGATGAGTTCCTCAATGGAAGCTGTGTGAACGAGCCATGGTCAATAATGTAGAATAATCGTAGATGAATGTTATTGATGTCTGCCCATCTGCATCACTCATTTCATTAATTTATAGAGTTAAGTCTAAGAAGTAAATGACTTTCTCTGGAGTACATTCTCTCAAAATAAAAACCCTGAGGAAAACTCAGCAGACGTCTCCAATTGTGTTACTTTCATGAAAAGTTTTGTTTATTTTCGTTAAACAGACTGAACGATAAATGGCCTCTTATGGAATGCATCAAAGAGAAACATCTTTGTCAGATAATGCAAAAAAAAAAAAACCCAATGTGCAAATACTTAGCGCATGTTTGTACAAAATACTTCTTTTTATCATTCAAAATGTTACAAAGGAAGACTGAGACAAGAAGATGCTCTGCACAATGATCAAAATGTAAAATCAGCCTTCACTTGGACCAATCTTGTGTTCGTGTCAGATGGTGACAAAAATTCATCATTACAAACCCCACCTTGGCTTGTGATCAACATGAAATAAAGAATTAAATCGATAAAAATATTTCGAGATCTGCATTTTGAGATGCAGAATAGAAACCTGTTGTCTCCTCAAAGAATCCAATAAAACTTTTGTTTGGAAGAGATTTTCAACTTAATTTCTGTTGAAAATCGATCATCATTTCGATTGGAATTTATTATATTCAATTGATTTCATATAATATCTGGGAGTATTGATTAGACTTTAAGGTATCAATAAATGTAATTCCCTTTGTTATGGATGACTCTAAAAGGCATTAAGTGCAAGCTATTGTTTCACAGAACTGTCCTTCAGTCTTCATCTGTCTAAACCAATATTTATAAAAATTCTTACTGAATATGCAGAAAAAAAATTTTTTTCTTGCAACAGAAAAAAAATTCAATTTTGGTATGCAGTATCTGTACTGGATATACAAAAACAATAGATATGGAGAAAGGAAGAAAAATAACAACAACAATAAAATCTTCTCAGCAATGGTAGGTACTCGACTGAGCTTCAATCTACAGTCTATAAAACGTTTGCAACAAACACTCGCATAGCTACAACAGTCAAGAATTTCCCTCACTCCCTGTGTCTGAAATTAAACGAAAATTCCATGAGCAGAGTTTCTTTCCTAGGACTACCTGTCTGTGGGACACAATACTGTGGGGCTGTTTCCCATGATCGTTTTCAAGTCTAATGTAAATAAGTTCTTGTTGAGCCACACACTTAAATAAATAAACCCTACCCAAGTTCCACCATTACTAATCATGTTATCTCACCGTATACCTAAAACTTATTAACCCTCATCCTGGAGTTGCCTCCAGACCTTGATATGTGGTGACCCTAAAAAACAAAAAAGACAAGTAAATATTGACTTACTTGATTTTGTCACATAGTTGAAAACAATATTCTGCCACTTTTCATGGTATTTGGTCGATTATTCAGCTGTTGGGAGCAGTATGCCAGTTTTCAACTTTATCTGATTAGCCCATCTATATGGTTTTCGTTTTGTTTTCTATTTTAGATAGCTGGAGTGTGATTGCTAGGAAAACTGCCCAAACCATGTTAATTTTTTTTGTTTATTTATTTATTTTTTTTTTTTATTGCATTTTAACCCCAAACAAGGCACATTGCCGCTTTGTTGTAGGGGGCTACTATCAGGGACATAAGCATCAAGGGTACTGTGTAGGGAGTTGGGCAGCAAGATGTCGGTTCACATTACACTTGAACTTCTGCATGTCAGTACAGTTGGGGAAGCAGGGACCCGGAAGGGAATTCCAAAGTCTAGCGGTTCTGGGGAAGAAACTACTGGAGTAGAAGGCTCTTTTACATCTAGGATCTCAACTGTGAAGGGGTGGGATTTTGCTGCTTGTCGGGTATTTACGTCGAGGGGGCACAAGTGCTTGCAGTTCGTCAGAGCATTTACCGTTAAAGTACTTGTAGAACAGGCAGAGGGATGCAACATTTCGTCGATGGAACAGAGGCTGAAGTTTAGATGACAGTTCAGGACCTATCAGATTGGTGACTCTCTTTTGAACCTTGTCTAGGATTGAGAGACTAGTAGCAGATGCACCAGCCCAAATATGACGACAATACTCCATACATGGGCAAATGGTTGCCTTATAGAGGTATAGGGTACTTTCAGGCGTTAATAGCTTTCTAGTACGGAAGAGAGAGCCTACCTTTTTTGCAGTGAATAACGTTGTTGCTAGATTAAAAAATGCGCATATCAAAAATGTTCAATATTAACAGATCTCACAATGTTATTCCAAGTTATGAAGATTGTCTAAAAAATATACAAAAAAGTATAATGCCTCTTGGTACAAGGTTTTATCTTCATTTTCTGTTTCATTTTACTTCAAAGTTCTAAAAAATCAAGGGCCTCATTCTTGGGATTAACACTTGATCTCTATAATAGATATTCGAATGTTTCATTAAAGTTTTCCTTTACCTCCAAAACACTGAGTTAATAAAGAAATTGAGAACAATTTTCAGCTCCCAAATTGACCGTTTTAAATATGTTATAGTGTACATTTCTTTTAGTCTCTTGATCTTAATGGATTCTAGGATAAGAATTCATCTAGTCTGGTGAAATATCCAGCTTTGTGTTGTTACTTGATGTAACATCACTTTGAAAAGATGCACCATTCCTCATAAAAGCCAGAGTTGGTTACTCATATTGCGGACATCTTATTTGAACTGCGAATACACTGTGATTTTTGTATATTCGAGGATAAGGGTTAAAGAGTGTACAGTAGACAATTGGACAATAAAGTAATCGTAAAGTAATGGAAATTCGGTAAATTTGTTAACTTATATGGAACGGCTCATCAAAAACTTGTTTACGTTAAACTTGAAGACAACCATAGTGTAGTCAGAATGTAGAATTTGTACATAATATACTGAAATAATAGATGCTAAGAAACAAATTACAACAAAGGTCCTATCTTCACTAACGTAATAAAGGAGTATTAGTATTACTCCCAAACATTGTTAGAAAATATAATCTCTAAAATCTTGTTACAGCTCTTCTTTAAAAAATATCCATTAAAATGCCGGGTTGTAGAGTTGGAATGTGTAAAGTTCAACTCTGAAGATTGCAAAAATTCTGACTCCTAGAATCTCCAAATATCTGATTAGACTTTTTAAATTCTTCTAATTAGCTGTAATTTGTAATTAACTGAACAAATCACTCATCTCTCTCTCTCTCTCTCTCTCTCTCTCTCCCTCTCTCTCTCTCTCTCTCTCTCTCAGATCTATATCATTCTTTCTTGTCTCCTTTCCAACTCTGTTGATTCAACCACTCTAATAGCTTTTTTTTTTTACTCTCTCGGTAAACATTTAAACACTCTTTTTATTTTTGCATGTTTATTTTTCTAAGTGTGGTCATTTAATTTACATGTACCTGTGTGCATCACAAATTCGTATATAAATTAAATGGCAAAATAAGTCACTTTACTTTGTTATTAGAATAATAATGGATATTTATACTTATGTATATTAAAATAATAATGATAATATAGACATAGACTTAATTTTAGTTGTGCAAGAAAATGTCTTAAAAGATATGACAGTTTATAAATTTTGGAATTCAAAGTACAATAAATAGTAGTGGTTGTAACCTAATGGGTCATTGGTCTCTTATTATATAGATCAGATATATGAACAAAAAAAAACCTGCAGTGGTGTATTCAGTTTTAATAGATACAAAAGGTCACCTGACGTTGCCAGGTTGCCAGATATGCTTAAATATGTATGGAGATTTTGTAGTTATTATATTGTACCCAATATATAGTGGTCTCGCCCCTTCTCTGCATGATCTGGTCTTAAAATATGCTTAAGTATATTTTAATTTCTGCATATTTATTATTATAGAGCCAATATTCGATTGATTATTATATTGCCCCAATATATGATAGTGATTTCAAAAGTTTTAAAAAAGCATGACTTGGGTACCATCAGCTAGAAATGAAACCAAAGCATATAACGTTCCAGTCTTAGTCGTTAAGTTTGAAAAGTTTGCCAGAAATTACATAATGACGTTAAAATTTGAGACGGTGACAAATTCAGTTTTAATATAATAGATTGCTTCAATGGACGCTTGAAGCATTAATATGAAGAAATGGCAATTATAAGTTTTGAAAACAAAGAAAATCAGATTAGTAAAGGACTGAAAATATGCTTCTTTGTATTTCAAACTAAAGAGTTCCTCTTAATGTTGCTGGAAGGTGATTGACTTTGACAGGAGACCGAGACAGACCAGTGGGCAAACGAAATGATTTCATTGGTCTGAAGCAATCTAGGATAGCGACATTTGTCTGTGATGATATACATTGGGTAATAGAGAAAATTGCTTGGATATTTGAAAAACGTTCTACATTTCAAATGTATGAATGTCATAAATACTGAAAAAAATATATATATTTAAAAATATTGTTAGATTATGCTAGAGCGACATCGGTTACCTTGCTGATTTAGGAAAATCAACTATTATTATTAAAAAGTAAAATGTTAGATAATTAACATTATTTTGTTAACTGTTATGTAGAAAAAGGTATTTTTTTTTTTACATAGGCGTCACCACTTATCAAGGCCGATAGGCCACTCAAGGATAGGGATAGGACAATATAGTAATCGATAGTAATGGGAGTTCGGTAAATTTGTTAACTTAAGTGGAACGGCTCATCAGAAACTTGTCTAGTGTTTCTTGTGAAAGTTTTGTAAGGAGGGACCATAGATTGAAGCTCAGTCGAACACTTTCCATGAAAATAACGATAAAGCAGAGACAAACTCGCAACATCTCTTCTGTGAGATAGAGGTTGCAGCAAAGAGAAAAGGGCATCTCCCACCAGGCCACGAAGTCTATTTTGAACCCTATCAAGACAGGACAAGTCTTTTCTAGCAGCTCCTGCCCATATCTGGCAACAGTATTCCATCCTTGGACGTATCTGGCTCTTATATAGATAGAGAATTGCATCAGCAGTGAGATATCTACTGGATCGATAGAAGGATCCGACCATTTTTCCAGCGGCCTTGGCAACAGATTTGATGAACGTATTCGATTTAAGATCAGGAGTAAAGGTCAAGCCCAGAAGCCTGTCAAAACTTGAGGCCTTCCCAAGACGAGAGCCATTCATTTTAATTGATGCCAGATGGGGATCAGAACGTTGATGATGTAAAGATAGAAGCTTGGTTTTAGATGCATCAAAAGTAACCAGCCACTCCTTTCCCCATTGTACAACATGATCAAGATCAGAGGAGAGAGAATCGGAGAGAACTTGGTCGTTTACTGTCTTAGATGTGCTACCATAGATGGTAGTGTCGTCAGCAAAAATGTCTACGAATGATGTAAGGATGTGATTTGGAAGATCATTAATGTAGATCAGGAATAAAGTTGGCTAGAGAAATGTGATTCAAAGTTACATGTTAAAATATGAGAGTTGAATTATGTCATAGCAAGGATTAGTTTGAATATATACAAGCAGAGGTAGGAGAGAAGAGAGAGCTAGACTGACGGAGAGAGTTGGAGGTGGGAAAAGGGTCTGTAATGGCCCTGTACAGGAGAAATGCAGAATCTAAAGACTTGTGCAATCTTCCAACAGGAAAATATTTGGAATAAAAGCTGTCCAAAAATATAACCGGAACCTTCTGGTCATTTCTTTGGATGGATGTTTATTTCAGCTTTGGCCGGTTCATCAACCAAGATCCTCAGATGAATGAAGGTAATGTTTTCCTGTTTGGTAAGATATAATTCCTTAGAAAATGTTCCGTCCCTTTATTGTTAAGGAAATGTTTGTTGATAAATTATGTCCTGTCGAAATTTATATCTATATATATATATATATATATATATATATGTGTGTGTGTGTAATGTATATTTATGTAAACAGTTATATAACATCCAAAGAACATTATATACACTTATGTATGTGTTTACTCTATATAATTATAAAACTCAAATGACCTTGTAATGGGTGTTGTAACCCAACATCCGGTTTATGACTTCCGGTTGCATACATAAACGAATAATCAACGTGACAATAAAACGTATTGTTTTACTGTGTACATTTTCAGCATCCCAATTGTTTTTTTGTTTTTTTTTCGCATTTAAATTATCCAAATAAGCAATTGTTAATACTTTCTGCATTTTTTTTACATCGTTCATTTTCGTATTATGTTTAAGCTATTTTAAGGCAATTTTCTTACAAATAAATCTACTTTAACCCGTAACCATAAGAGCATTTTACAACAGCGATTTACCCACCACCTTTTTTTTTTAATTTATTCTCCATTTTTGAATACACCTTTCTTAAAAAATATTCATACATTTTCTTCTACACTACCAACATAAATAAACAACCCCGAAAATGTTTTTTTTTAATTTGCATTACAAATAAAATAATCAATGCGACAATAAAATGTATTGTTTTATTGTGTACATTTTCAGCATTCCAATTGTTTTTTTTTTTTTCGTGTTTAAATTAAGATATATCAAAATTTGAATTTAACTTAAAGTATTATGGTATTTGTTCAGTGCACATTTACCTATAAATATGGCAAACCACTTATAATTCAATGGCTGTAAATATTTTGTTTTCAAAAATAAACAATTATAAACAGATCGACTCATAGAAATCTATCTATATTCTTTTTCATTTTAATATACTTTCATAGAAATGTTTCTGTTATGTCACAAAAAACTATTTTGTTTGCATCACAAGTGTCACGCTCATACGTTAATTCCATAGCTAATATATGGTCCTGGATATGACCTAAAACTATATCCGATGGTGAGGCCCCACCTTGCGGGCCTTGGGGAGTGTGGAGCCACCCTTTAATTTCCATTGCTTCCAGGTCCACTCTGACCCGGAGCGGTAGTACCTGTTAGGGTCCCAACTATGGGTTAAATAGAATCTGACTTATATATATATATATATACTAGACTACCCGTGACCCATTGGGTCAGTACGTTATATTAGCTATGGAATTCATGTATGAGCGTGACACTTGTGGCATAAAGAAAATAGTTTTTTTTTTACATAACAGAAGCATTTCTATGAAAGTATATTAAAATGAAAAAAGAATATAGATAGATTTCTATGAGTCGTTCTGTTTATTATAATTGTTATTTTTTTTTAAATTACAGTTACTGAATTATAAGTGGTTGGTCATACTTATGCACTGAACAGGTATCATAATCCTTATTATAGTTAAATTCAAATTTTGATATATCATCTTTTAAATGAAATTGTTAGTTGAAAGTACAGAATAATAAAAAAAACACTCTCCACATGTTAATAATGGCTTTTTAAATAGAAAATGAAAATAAAATGTAACTTTTTTCATTTAATTTAAGCAAACATTCAGTACCCATTGTGTAAAGGAAAACACTATTTAATGTAATAGAAATGTGTGCATTTACCGATTCAGCTTTCCGTTTGGAAATGTAAGCAGACGACTTTAAAAAACATGGGAAGAAGAAAAAGAAATTTTTTTGTAATAACGCCCTCTAGTAAAAAGGTCTGCATTAGTTAAGGGGGATAACTCTATCCAGTTTTACATCGCTCCCTTTTTCTCTCTCTCACACATACACGTAACTATTTCTCGCGTACGTAACGAAAACAGAGGGAGTAGGAGTGTTGAAATCTATTAGAGGGAAAGTGAGAGGTGTTTTCTTTCCATAAATTGTATAGGGTAATATTTCATATTATTAATAGATTCATAGATAAATAGATTTTATAATATATATTATAATTATCTATGAATCTATGTATTATTTGTATATATAAATAACTATTTGATCAAATTAAATGAAATTGTTTGTATTAAAAGCGATATAAAAATTCCGGAATTGGAATAACGGATTGAAGACGTTGCTATTTACGCATGCGCAACCGGATGTTGAAAACCGGAAATCTGATTGCAAACATACAAGATCCATAGAGTTTTAGTATTATATAGATATATATATATATTCCATTAAAATCGTTCCTGAAAAAGGTTGATATGCCGTAAAACAAAAACAACCAACCAACCATAGCTAATATAACATACTAACTCAACGGCTCACGGGTTGTAAGTATATATATATATATATATATATATATATATATATAAACCCTGCTATCTAACAATATGTAATAGTAACTAATAAAAATCATGATTGAAAAATATCTTTAAAGTATACAAAAATTTTGCAAAAAATCAGCTCTGCTTTTCCAACTTTCCACAGATGGACGAATTAAATGCTCTCAAAATTACTAATGGGGCCTTCTCTTTTTCACTTTTCCTATTATATAATCTCATTCAATCCTTCGCTCTACACTCTCAACATTGACAAACATTAATCTTATATTCGTGTATGCATTCGCTGTGATCGTAGATGAGTTGCTGAGTTTGACAAAATTTGATTTTCATGCAGTACATTAACTTGTTCAACAGTATTTCCCTGTAGACTGTAAAAAAAAAAAATGTGTCAATACATGTTGCAAAGTTTCCTCGAGTTGATCAAATTTGTATAACCAGTTTTCAAAATATTCAAAATGGCTGCCTTATTTTGTGGTCAGAACTTGAGTGTTTTTGAAGTTTGTTTTCTTGTGCTTTTTGTTGAATGAAGAATTTAAGTGGCAAAAGATTATTAATTTAGATTGTACGAAAAGTGCAGTTCAAATCCTATCATGTCTGTTACATTCTTCGATACAACAACAAAACAAAAAAATTACCTTTACATACCCAGCGTTGACAAGGAATCTGGACTTTTATTTTTGTTTCACTTTTATTTTTAACTAGCAGATTTACCTGGCATTGTAACTTTATTAAAACTTATCTCTTTATCTATCTTTATTTGTTTCGACCCCCCCCCCAATCTAACCCCTTTATTCTCTTGGATATACAGACAACTATATTAAATAGGAATGAATCGGTATAAGGGAAGTAACTACCTTCTTTCCCTCTCCCCCTCGATCTCTCTCTTTCTTTCTCGGTCTCTTTCTCTCGGCCTCTCCTTTTCGGCCTCTCTTGGCCTCTCCCTTTTGGTCTCTCTTTTGGTGTGTCTATCTCTCTCGCTCTCTCTTTCTCAGTCTTTCTCTCTATCTGTCTCTCTCTCCCCCTCTCCCCACTCACCATTCTCTCTCTGACGAAATCTACATCACTTGCGGGACAAAGATTAAATAATTTTTTCATAAATTTTAGATGTTATTCATCCAGGGCAATGTTGATCAAGAATATACCAACTTTGTGGGTGTTTGTTTAATGGTTTTGAGTTTTAGCTGGACGTATTCACACAGACAACTGATAAAAGATTTTAACTATTTTAGATTCTTTTTACCAAATTATTTTTTGTAATAGGATTTTGAAAGTTAAATTTAATTATTATAATATAGTTCGGTCATTAAATTATTAATTGAACCATATTGTTATAAAAATCTATAATTTTGTTAAATCAATATTCTTTTAATGCCTGTTTATAAAATTATTGCATGTAATTAAATTGGCAATTTTTATGATCAAAAGTTTGGAAAGTTAAGTCCAGTTTAATTGACTTTTTATTAGGTAGTTTAAAGGTTTCCAACTTTCTTTAAAAGATCATATAATTCGTTTTTTCCAACTATGACAAAACATTTTAAAAAAATGACTGAATTATTTACAAATAAATCGAAATGCATTCTGGTAGACATACTTTTTAAGTAGGATTCTTAAAAAAAGGTTTGTTTTTTGGTATTTTATACGTTGGTGTTTTTGATTTCAATAAATTGATTAATAGTAAATAAATAAAAAAGTAAGTAATGTAGAAGCAAGATACACACATACACATAAGTTGTTATATATATATATATATATATATATATATATATATATATATATATATATATATATAACTAGCTGTACCCGGCCACACATTGCTGTGGTTCAGTTTGTTAAAATGGAGCACATTCCTCAAGAAAAATTGCATTTTGTTCGTTTATTTACTTTTATTATTTTTTGCATTTTTTTTTTATCAATAAAAGTTGTTATTTTTTCTCCCCAAAAAGATTAATTTTTTTACCATAAATTGTTAGGTGAAAGTTTTTTTTCAGGAAAACTTGCACTTTTTTTTTTTTAAAGAAATTTGTCAGTAAACGTTTCTCTTTGAAAACGGAATTTTTATTATAAAAAGAACAGATGAATGCTTTACATGAACACTGTAAATAGTTATGTGAAAGTAGAGAAAAATTTGATTCTTTTTTTTTCAAGAGAATGTACAAATTATTTTTTTTTAACAGATGTTCAGAAAATAAACATAAAAATACTTCCATCATTAATTATGCAAAAAAATAAATAAAATGTTGATTTAGTGTTTAACATAATGCTTATAAATTACGATAAAACTTGCTGAGTATGTGCTGTTTTACAGTTGTTGTAAAAATGGAACGGAAACTTAAATTTCGCTTCGTTTTAATCTTTCTTAATTTTTTAATTGTGCCCCCCTCAAACGAATATAATCAAAACGGTAACATTCAACAATTGTACTTTATGTATATAAAACACAAAATATTTATTTAAAAAAAAAAAAAAAGTTAATAACGAAAGGGAAATAATTCCATTTTTAAACGAAAAAGTCAGTTTGGTATATCTTTTTGTTATTTTTTACATAAGTCCAGCTTACCATTCACATTGGAAATGTCGACATTTATAGGTTGTAGGGTACGTTTACAACGAATAAACACTCCAATCTAGTAGATGTATCAGAATTTTTGACACCCTTATCACGAAACTGCGAATAAAATATAAAAATCTCGTAATTTCTCTTTTAAAAGTGGGTTGTTTATTTTCTTTATGGATTATACTTCCAAAATAAACTAATAAAGTTGTTTTAAAAGTAATAGAAATATTTTTTTTTATTTTTTAAAAAACTAGTGAATTTTACGAATTCAATATTTTTCAATTTTTAAGCTTTAAAAATCTATCAAAATTTTTCTATTGATTCTATTTTTCGAGGAGTTATAAGCTTGGAAAAACGGGGTGGAATTAGGCACTATTTTTCACGAAATTTCTGACACACCTACCAATCTACCCATGTTAAGAACGGCTTTCGGAATAGACACCCCTAACCTTGCCAGCATACCCGAAAAGCTATAAAAGTTGATGTGTCGAATGTGAACGATGAGTTGGATGTAATGTAAAAATGTACCGAATTTAAAAGGGAATGAAATTCAAATTTCCGTTCCATTTTTACAACAACCGTAAAGCAGAGCATTCTATGCAAATTTTACCTAACTTACTGTATTAATGCTATTTTTTTAAAGCAAAAAAAAAAAATTTAGGTTTGGCTATAAATTCCTAAACTCATTTCACCTTAAATAATTTAGGTGACTGAAATAGGAATCTAATTGAATCTTTAATTTCCTGAATAGTATGCGAGAATTCATTTTTCTATGAGTTATATCGAATTCATTAATACGGACTTTAGGGGCTTTTTTCGTAATGTTACTGTAAAAATTATGTTTTATTGTTACAAATTACTATGCTTTAAAAAAAGCAAAAATAAATTCTTGCGTTTTTTATTTACTACTGAAAACCATAACTTTAGTAAAGGTATTTTTTGTTTAAACAAAATAAAACATTTTCACTAAGAGTTAAGTAAAAATAATTAGTTCATTATATTCTGCGATCATTATTTGATAAATACTGCAATTTTCATTAAAATTGGTTAATTTCCTGATTTTTGGTGAATTTTTAAGTAAAGGGAGGGGTCAAAATGTTTATACACTTTGAGCGTCGGCATTCATTTTATCTGTACCTAACATTTTTCAATGAATATTTAATAGGAAAGCGACCATGTGCGGTTAATTTATCAATAATCATGTGATTAAACCCATTGAAAATTTACCGATATTGTAAACACATTCTGTTTACATTAAGCCTGTAGCGTTTATTTTAGTGTTGGCAACTGAGATTTAAAAAAACCCGCGAGATCAGGAGAAAGAAATGTCCAGAAAATCGCTAGATTTTTAACTTTTATCATCTGAAATTTTCAAAAATCGCTAATCCCCCCCCCCAAAAAAAACTCCCTATTTTAACTTCCTACCATAAAAAAATTATAAATATAGTATATTCAATATATAAAATGTTCCGTGTTTTCTCACTATATCTTTCTGGAATTATATTGAAGCGGTTAGCTCCCGTATTTTATCAGCTAGTTTTACCTGTTTTTTCAGAGAGGGTATTTTTTTTTTTTTTGCAGGAAACAAATCATAAACTCAAACTTTTTATAATAAAAGTTAAATTGAAATATACTGCAAATTAAACATCACAATAATGGTGCAACATATTTTGAAATTAGAAAAATAAAAAAACAAAAAAACTTTGTTTTATCATGTTAAAAGTATATAACAAGTTGGTAGATAATTAATAAAATAAAAAAAGTTGGTAGATAATTAAATTCTACTGTATTGATATAATTTTTTTTTTTTTTGCTGTTGTTTCTTGCTTTTTACAATTTTCGACTAAATACTTCTAAATTTCATATTTTAAACTAAACTTCGAAGGTTGGAATACCCCCCCCCCACCTAAAATGTACTTAGAAAACTCGATTTTATAGCGAGATTTAAGAATGGTTAGCCGAAAAAAAGGTGAAAAACAAAACAAATAATCAATAAATAATTGTTAACAAAGGCAATAAATGCTACTTTTTTTTTTACTTACATGAATGAATTTATTTTATGTTTTAAAGTATTTTAAAGCGCTTGCAGGTGTGTGGGTGCGAAATATCTCCAGATTTTCTAGAATTTCCCGCTAGATTGCAAACGAAATCTCCAGATCTAGCAAGAAAACTGCTAAATTAGAAACACTGGCGGCCACGTGACAGGAAGCGGTAATAAATAATTGTCCCTAAATAAAAAAAATGGCCTATCTGTACAAAGAAACCCACCTATTTATCATAGAAAAATTAAGTATAATGTTATAATTAAAAAGAAATATATAAAAACACACATGGATATAGTAAACATATTATACCAAAACGTGGAAGCCATCCGTCCAGTGTTTTTTTTAGACAATTAATTGCGAACGAACCAAGAGTTACATTTATATATATATATATATGACAACTTATGTGTATGTGTGTATCTTGCTTTTTAATATATATATGTATATATATATATATTATATTAAAAAGTTTGGCTCGTGTCCAGGTAACCTCCATCTAAAATTTCAAGTGTTTAGACCCAAAATTGGCTGAATAGTTTGCTAGAGACCACAAAGATCAAATCTTTTGAACTTTCACCCCTTGTCAGCCAAATTTTCGCCAAAAAACTGATTAAAAAGCTTATTGCGTGTCTGAATATCCTTTATGTAAAATTTCAAATGTTTAGAGCAAAAATTGGCTGAGTAATTTGGTAGACCACAGAGGTCAAATTTTTTAAAGCTTTGACCCCAATTTTGATCCCCTCAACATTTATTATTTTGGGCTCAAATCAAATTAAAAAGTAACCTAGATCTAAAATTTTAAGTGTTTAGGCCCAAAATTGGCAAAGAAGTTTCGTAGAGCTTTCAAAGGTTAAATCGTTGAACTTTGACCCCTTGAAGTCAAATTTCTGTCTGAAAACCGATTAAAAAGATTTTCCCAAATCTCAATACCCCTTATGTCAAACTTTGAGTCTGTAGACTGAAAATGGACAGTAGTTTTCTAGGGAAATGTACACACACACAGACACCCAATTTCACTTTTATAGATATATAGATTTATGCATTTTTTCCTTCTTTCCTTGAAACCTTCTAGTTTCAGACGTTTTCTTACTTCTTGTAACTTCACTGATTGAGACGTTATTCCTTATGAATGTGAATATTAGTGCAAACACTCGTAAAGCATAATTTTTTTTTGGGGGGGGGAGGGTCTTTCTTAGAATCGTCCTATATAAGATGAAGAAAAATCTGTACAATGGTATATGCCCCTGATGAAACAAAAATATCATCTTCCAAAAATCTGAATTGATGAAGTAGTTTTACTTTTTAAATAAGAAAATCAAATTTTATGAGTAGCAGAAAATTAGCTTTCTTATCTGCCATTTTGAAAACAATTTAACAAAACAAAGGGAGATAACTTGATAATTCAAACTTGAAAGATTTATCCTGTAATGTATATTTATATTCAACTAGCAGGTCGCTTGGCATCACCCGGCCGTAAAATACATTTAAATATGATATTTTGATTAATGCAGGTTTTGCATTTATTATATTATATTGGATCCAATATATAGTAATGATTTAAAAAGTTAAAAAAAAAAAAAAAAAAAAAAAAATGGCTCATGCGCGACTACCGAGAATCAAAACCAAAATGTTTAGCTTACAATTTACTTTTTTCTTTGACGTTAATGTCTGAGCTATGAAGACATGCTTGCTGCAAGTATTAAAAATAAAACATGAACCATTAGCTATTACGTTACACATGCATATTCGTAATGCCGTCATTTGACCTTCACCTGGCAAATTTCATTTTTTTAATTTTCACACTTTTGCACCAATTTTCCCGGCTAAAACCCTAATATGAAATTAGGGTTCGAATGCCCTACATATTAAGTTTCATGTTTGTAGACCAAAAACTGACAGGAGTTTTGTAGGCAATTTTTTTTTAAGCAAATATATATATATATATATATATATATATATATATATATATATATATATATATAGAAAGAGGTTTGTGTTTACTATAATCTTTTTACACAAATATTACGTATGTATAAATCATGTAGAATATCTGCATTAATATAAGTACATGTAATAGTTAACTAAAGATGATCATCCCATAAGAAAACTAAAAAAAAAAAAAAATTAAGAGGAAGTTAATTAAAATGAATGTTTAAAATATGCAAATTAGCTAGATCTTTTGCTAGTGAATGCAGTCCCACGACCCATATAAAATAACGTTGTACTTTATTTTTAAATAAACAGAAAAAAGGGTTTTAATATGAATATCGAGACAAAAGAAAAATTTATAGGAGTATAGATTTTATTTTAAGAAATTTGACATTAATGACCTGCAAAAAGCTGATACGCACTAAAACAAACGACCCACCCTCAAATGTTTGACGTATTCTTGAATAACAAACATGTTTATATTTCTAACGTTATTGTATTGCAGTATGTTTTCCTTATTAGTCAAAACAAATCCACACTTTCTTCCAATTATGGGTCGAAATAGAAGCCGAAAGCCATCAAAATTGTTTTCAATAGGCGTCAACAATAAAATGTTTTGGTGCAAATATACAAATAAAATTTATAAAAAAAAAAGAAAAAAAGAAAACACTTCCATTTTAAATAATGGAGCGTAAAAAGTGGACGTTAGGTTTAGTCTTGATAACCTAGTACCCCCCCCCCCTCTATTTTAAGTTTTGAGACATTGTATTGAACAAAGATGGCGGCATAGTTCAGATCAGTAACCAAAATGGCGACCAAAAATTAAATGCGGTCCGTGACGTAGTAAACGGCAAACTGATTGAATCCAAAATTCGACAATTTTTATAATTTTGGGACGTTTTCATTGATTGTTTAGTGCAGCCGTTAGTTATAAAAATGATTAGCGAATCCATTCGTCTCATGCCCCCCATCACAAGTCAAAAACATTCTACAGTCCTTTTAGATCTGATATTCTATATGCGACAAAGGGGGAAAGAATTGCTGTTTTCTGGGTCAGATCTTTTGAATGGGTGAAGTGTGGAAATTTTAAATCTTATCGTTTTCATCATTCAGCTGTCAATCTATTAATCTCCTTAACTCTTATCCTCGAATGGTTTTTTAGCCTTGATATGTGGTGATTCATTAATTAAAAAAATAATGTATATATCTATAAAAGTGAGAATCATTAACGATTACTACACTACCACCTTACATTCATTAGCCTTATCCTTGAGTGGCCTTTGGGCCTTGATAAATGGTGATGCTCAAGTAAAAAAAAAAATTCATTTTAAAAATTCCAAAAAAGTTAGTTTTTTATTTTCTATGATAAATCGAATAACTTTAATAAAACATGTTGGAATCAAAAATTAGTTTTTGACATCTAAATGGATGTTTAAAATTAGATTAAAATTTTTCAAAGCAAATTCTAATTAAAATATGCTTCCTTTTCATCATTTTTTACCAAAAATTCAATGAAAAAAAAAAATAAATAAATAAAAATGTAATTTAAAATTTAATTTCATATCACCGTATTGAATGTGAAACTAAAATATACTTTTTTAACTGTCGAACTAAAATCACTGTTCTTTCCAAACATGGTACAATTCCATTCCCCATATCTGAAAATGACCAGACAGGGCTTAGTCTATTATCCGCCAGTGTTGAAGATCTCCTTTCCTGGTACGGAACATCTTTGCACAGATAACACATGTGAAGCAGCTGGGATTGTGTCTTCGGAAGTGTCTCTGCTGCGCTGCGACCTCTCTCCAATTCTTGATCATTACTTCCTCTCTGTGTAGACTGCTGTGCTAACCCTAACCCTAGCCCTAACCCAACCCTAACCCTAACCCCTCTTGCTTGTATCTCAGTTTGCAACATCAATGTTTATTTTCTTTAGGTAGCGTTTGAATATGTCTTTGTACCAAAGATTTGTCCACAGACTCTTCTATTGCCATTTTTTTTAGCTCTCCATGTCAGGAACATTTTCCAGATCTTGTCATCTCCCAATATGACGAGTCCAACACAACTGTTTCTATGCTGTCCATATTTGTTTTTTTTAAGACTTCTACATTCATCGCATAATCATCCCACCTGATTTTCATTATTCTCTTAAGGTAACGTTGCTGCATTGCCTCTAGCTTTCTAATGTGGTCCAAATAATGATAGTACAATAATATTGTGGGGTCTGCGTTCATGGCAAGTGTTCATAGAATGGAAATGCATCACAAACTTCTGCATCGCCCTCCACAACCAAATGTATTCTGAAACATTAACAAAAGTACTTAGATAAGTATGTTTCAGTTGGAGCAAAAATGATACTATTAGGTTGAGAAGAAAGATCTTGCGGAATTTTTAATTTTGATTTCAAATGATTTATTTTCAAATAAGTTTTCGTTATAATACCTTTATTTTATATTTCATTTTAAAGGGCGATTTTTTTTCTCTATCTAATCACTTGAATTACAATCGTTTTAAAGCAATTGTTTTTTCAGAACATTGAATACAGGATGGAAAAAAAGCAAATTCGCACAAATTTCTTATTTCAATTCAAGCTAGGCCAAAAAGATGCTGAAACAGCTCACAATATCAACAAAACGTTTGGCCCAGGAACCACTACTGAATGCACAGGACAATGGTGGTTTAAGAAGTTTTGTGACAGCAACGAGAGTCTTGAAGATAATGAGCATAGTGGTCGGCCATCGGATGTTGACAACGATTAATTAAAAGCCTTAGTTGAAGCCAATCCATGCACAATTGTTCAAGAACTTGCTTCTGAATTAGACGTAACGTATGCAATGATTTCCAACCACTTGAGAGAGATTGGAAAGACAAAAAAAAAACTTGATAAATTAGTACCTCACGAATTGAACGACAGCTAAAAGAAATGCTGTTATGAAGTGTCATTTTCCCTTCTTTTATGCAACAAAAATGACTTGTTTCTCGATTGGGTTGTGACTTGTGATGTAAAATGGGTTCTTTACAACCAGCGAAACTCGGCTCAGTCATTAGACGCTGACAAATCTCCACAACACTTCCCAAAGGCAGTTGCACCAAAAGAAGGTCATGCTGACTGTTTGGTGGTTTGCAACCGGTCTCATTCATTACAGTTTTTTTAATGCAGGTGAAACCATTACGGCGGAAAAGTACTGTCAACAAATGGATGAAATGCACCAGAAACTTCAACAACAACACCCAGCATTATTAAAAAGAAAAGGCCCAATTCTCCTCCATAACAATGCCTGACTTCATGTTGTTAAACTGACTCTGCAGAAGTTGAACGAATTGGGCTATGAAACTCTGCCTCATCCACCATACTCTCAAGACTTCTCACTGACTACCACTTTTTCAAGCATCTCAAGTTTCTGCATGCGAAATTCTTCAAAAACCTAAGCAATGTTAAAAACGCCTTCAGTGACTTTGTCGTCACCAGAACGCAAGATTTTTATGTTACTGGCATAAGTACACTTGTTTTGTGTTGGCAAGTGTTAATTCTGATGGTGCTTATTTCGATCAATAAACTTTTGTTCAAATTTAGATATGGCCATTTGAATTTAAAAGTTAAAAACTGCAAGAACTTTCTTGTCAACCTGATATATTTCTAGTGTCTGCATTTGTGACGAACGTCCATAGAACACATAGCAGAAGTATACAATGCATAAGAAGATACGACTGTGGAATTTCCACATGTCCTGCTAGTTCTAATTATTGGGGTTTATATGATTTGGATAATAACTTCTGATGGACTGTAGTAAGCGAGATACCTATAGATAATTCCAACTTATTTTTGAGCGCCAGTCATCTCGTAGATAATATCAATTACCTTGGAAATATGAAAAGATTCTTTGGCACTGCATTATTTGATAATGATGCATCCATGTTGCCGTGCCAAGTTTTTTATTTTGGAATATCTGATTCTGTTAAGATTCCAACATTTTGGACTTATATCATCTTTTGTCTTTTACTTTAGTGTTTTGCAATAAAAAAAATGTTCTCGAGTCATAACAAATTCTAAAATAAAATAACTTTGGCTTTGCTTTAAAACATGACTATTAACATTAGTTATTTATGCTTTTTGCAGCAGGGATGGGGGATGGGTAGCAATAAAGGGTTGCAGAGTGGATAAGTATAATACCCGACTTCAACTTCTAAAATATCTAACTTTGACTCCATTTTGAAGTCTTTTAATATTCAGACTGTCTGATTCTTTGGAAGTTAAAATATCCAACTTCAACTCAACTCTTTCCAAAATCTGACACTACAATCCTGGTTGCAATATTAGCAAAATACATTGGTTCTAAAAGAAACGACTTCTTATTCCCAAACGAAACTGTGAAACTATAACCCAAATTAATTGAAAATGTCAACTCATCTTCCATAATATTATTTTTATTGACAATTTTGAAAAAAATATCAGGAAGTTGTAGAATTATTAAATTCCTTCCATCTTCTCCACCTCAATTGCGATCGTAAAAGAATCGATATTAAGGTAAAAGGTTTTGTTTGTGGTTTGCTCTGAATTTGCAATCTCGTTGATTCAAGTCTAGACTTGGAGAAGACCAAATTACCTTTGACCTCCTAAAAAAAAAAAAAAAAAAATCCATTCTTATCACTTATGTTGTCTTTGGCCTTGATGTCATCTTAACTGTTGTACATCTACTAACTCATGAAGTTTTATCCATCCTTTTATGGCTTTCAATGTGACCATACTATCGAAGTCTCCTGTTTTACACACATCCCTCTGTACTGTTAAGATTCAATCTTGCTTTGCGATCATTAGATCTAAGCATGTCTTTAAGATATTACACATCGATCAGATCGTTCTTGCATCATTTCTCTTTATGAAACACATATTCTCAACTCTCGCACTGGCCGTACATCTTCACACTGCATGCATGTGCCCAATAAACTATTCCTTTTAGCGACTTTTATATAAAATTCAAATATTTGTTGAGGTTGAGTCTTTAAAACAAAGTTGGGCATTTTCCAGAATGTCTTACTAAACAAACAAAAAAAAAAAACAGGGGAAAATAAATATAAAGTAAAAGAAAATAAATATAAAGTAAATGTTACGAAAGGCAGGCTAAATTACTCCTCTACCTACCCAGATGTGTTTTGTGTTTTTTAAAACTTATTTTAAAGTGTTTTTCACTTAATAATAAAGGTAGTATAAACTTGTCAAGTTAGAATAAAAAACAAAATGGTGATCTCGTTAAGGTCATAGTCTCAATAATCATTAAAAGAATCACACAAAATACTGATAGAAACCCACCCAATAAATGTCATCAATCGTATGAAAATATAATGCCCCATCAGTATTTTGTTTAATTTTCGATTTGTGAGCGATTATTAAGCTCGACTATGGCTCTAATGAGACGATCATTTTGTTTTTCATTCCAACTTGACAAGTTTTACGCCTTTTTATTTTCAAGTTAAAAATACTTTAAAATAAGTGGAAACAAAAAAAAACTTATCTAGATAGGTAAAAGCAAACCTTAGTTTGCCTTTTATAATATTTGTTTGCTGTAATAAGAAAAATACAAAGATTTTGACTTGACAAAGTTTGAATCTTGTCTGTGTCCACTTTCCTACAGAATGTTTTACCATTATATTTATCCTTCTAATATGTATTAGAGATTGTTACAAACGACTGGGAAGTTCAAACTACGGATCAAAATAAATGGAGAAAAATAATCACAGAAAGATGCAGAAAATTTAAGGAAAAGCATTTTAAGCATGCAGTATTGAAGTGTGCGCTTAGAAAGCAAGATGAATCTGAAATTCCTGCCAAATTGCAACAAGAACTGAAATGCACAATCTGTGGCAGATTTCTTTTGTCTAAAGTCTGTTTAGTAAACCATGTGAGGTGACACAAGGTCAAACATGACCAACAATTGTATGAGGTTGTGCTGCTTCCCAGACCACACAAGTATTGCAGTAATATCTGTGGCTTCGTCTCTAATTCAGCAAGCGTTTTGACAAGACTCTCAAAGGTGCATAATGAAGTCCCACCACAAACAACAACAAATACTGGCAAATTCCCTTATCACCTCTGCAAGAATGTAGTTGGTTTGAAGAGCCATCTACATGCACATGGATGCTCTACATCAATCTAAAGAGGTGGCAAGCTTCTGACAAGAAGTAGCAATCAGTATGTAAATCAGTCAGTTGGATTCTCCACCTTAGACCTGAATAGCATTGAATCTGAAAAATCGATATTTGATTCTGAATAATTATTTGCTGGCGGTGGCACCATGTTCTTTTCGAACACTAAAATGTAATTCCAGAAAAATTTTTTTATCCTGCTCTGAATATTTTTCAAATGGGTAACCATCTTAGCAGCAGGAAACATTAGCTGATTATTGCATCTATTACTAATATATATATAATGTAAACAGAAACCCCCTTTTTGTAAATACAAAAAACTTGGTGTTTTTACAACAGAATGAAACAAAAAAGCAATGAAAAATCTGTGTTTATATACAGAAACACGTGTGAAAACAATGTTTATACAACAGCGATAGAAAGCTATTCAATAAGGTCTGAAAATAAATTCACTAAAAATTTCCTACAAAGACACAAGTTAGTATTTATTTTCATAAATATTGTTACTGAAGAAAGGGATACTTTTTCTATGCATATACAGATTGTCAATTTCTGCCATTATTTGTAAACAACTTGTAACATCGAATTACTTTTTGTTTGCTTTCAGAGTAAAACTTTCGTTTGGACAATATTTTTACATTTTCATAACAATGCAGTGATTTCATATTTCTTTTTTTTCATTGTTCTTCAATTTCAGCTTTGTTTTTAGAATCTATTTTTCTTTTGGCGTCTGAGCTCCAATCTATGGTCCCCCCCCCGGCCTGATTTTCACGAAAAACACTTGTCTATCTGAAACCACCATCAATAATTTCCCCCACTATTTATCTGTTCTTAAACCTAAATGTAGATTCCATGATCCAAGCTTCTTTCTGAGAACCGTACGCCTGTGGAACTCTGTACCGTTTTTCTGCTTTCCAGCTGACTACAATATGGTTGTCTTTAAGACCAATGTAAACAAGTACTTGATGAGCCATCCCCTTAAGTAATCCAATTTACCAAATTTCCACTATTAACAATTACTACGACATTTTCCCCATTGAGTACTGTATGCTCATTAACCCCTATCTTCGAGTGGCCTCTGGGCCTTAATAAATGGTGACTCCTGTGTGTAAAAAATAAAAATTTGTAACATGGTTCCTGGATTTGGTAAAGGTCATTTTGCATGATGATAATGTCTTTGTGTATAGCTAAGAACCACCCCAACATTTGATTTAATTTGGTTTGTTTTACAGCATATCAACCCTTTTCAGGTTATTTAATGCAGAATTCAGTAATTTTGGAAAAAGGTTTTATGCTTCGAATTCTTGGAGTTTGGTTTTATTTTTTTGTCGGAAGTTTTTATTCTTCACTCTCTTATCTTTAATCATTAGTTTGTAGTGTTTGGCTTGGTTGTCTTGTAGTGGAGTTTGTTGTCTTGTTCTCTGCCCTGCAGAACATACATAAGTTTTGCAACGAGAGAGGGGAAACGTTATAATGTTTAGGTACATTTTAACTAAGGAAACCAGTCGGAAATTGGGAAAAGGGAAAGGGGGGGTTGTTTTTGTTTTTGTAGAACATAATTAAGTTTTGCGAAAGGGAATTAAAAAAAAGCATCAATGTTAGGTGCATTTTATCTCAGGAAGCCATTATCTTCAGACAGACTAATCTTGTAGCACGAGAATATAATTTGGGTTTATATTTTATGCCTTGGCATATATATATTTATATATATATTTATATATATATATATATATATATGCCAAGACATATAAAATTGAAATAAATGAAACATTGAAAGAATAGAAAAGTCATTAGGTAACAAATGCTACCTAAATCAGTTTTGTAAATGAAAAACGAAGATAAACGAAATTTTATAACAAAACATTTTTATACAATAAGAATATAAACGCTATTTTCAATCATGTTTTAAAAAAATTGCGTTAGAAATTACACAAATCAAAATGTTCATACTGTGAATAATGTGCGTATGCAAGTATTTGCTAGGATGGCATTGTGTATGTGTGTTGGCTTACCTTGTTTTTTTTTTTTTAGTATGTATAAGTTGGTAATAATTCTTTTCTGTTTGCCTAACTCTTGTTAGTGCATAGAAATGTGTGCACGAGATGGAAAAGACTTGTACGTAAGTCATTGAGTCTTTTCTGCTTCCCTTGGCCCAAAGGCACGAAGTGGAGGTGTGAGCAGACGTTCTTGGGTTCTTCCATGCAGGTGCGCTAGATGAAGTTCCTGTTTCTCTAGCTTTCGACTGTTTTATTTTATAGGAGTTTCTAACTTCATGTCAGGTTACTATTTTTGCATATACGTGTTACTTTTTGGAGTTTGGAATTGGTTGAAAATATTGAGTTAACACCTTGCTGTGAAAACTTACTTGCTTTGAAGTGAGGAAGAAAGAAGTTTTTTTCTAAGAATAAAAAGACCTTTTCCTAAATGAACAAAAATTTTTGAATGACCTTTTGTCATTGTAATCTCTCTCTCCCTCTCACATATATATATTCATAATTTAGGAATTTAAAATTTGTGATTTGAAAAAGTTAAATTTCAAATATAGAAATTTTATTGTATGCAAGACAAAGAATACAGTATAGTAAAATATATTTCCTTAACCCATGACTTTTCGATGTTTATACATCTCCTCGGAGGAAAAATATTAGAAAATAATATAAAAGGTTTGCACCTAATTTGCTAAAGGTAATAAACATAGAAAATGAAATTAAATGTTTTTAAAGTTTTTAAATCATTTTAGTTACATAGAATTAGGGAAATTGGGTATTGATGCAGCAAAAAAAGGATATTGAACTTCAAATCGAAAGTGTATGATAAATCCTGTAATGGAAACTCTTGGTATTCGGCAGGTAAAAAGATTCAACACGTAATGTAATACTATACTGTAATTCTTTGTCTTGCGTACAATAAAATTTCTATATTTGAAATGTAACTTTTTTAAATCACAAATTTTAAATTCCTAAATTATGATTTATTTGCTCTATCTAGTATATTGAGCAATTTTATTTAGCTGGGATAGTCTTATATAAAATATTACATCCAATAATATTTTGTAAGACCGATAATCACTGGATTTGCACACCAGTAGATTTATTGTATTTCATTATTCTGAATAATATATATATATATATATATATATATATATATATATATATATATATATATATATATATATATATATATATTAGTGATGGGACGATTCCAATATTTTTCCCGATTCCGATATAATTACTGATCCCGTACTAAATCACTGATTCCGAATCTTTATCTCTAAATATTTAATATAAAATTGTTATTTTTTCTTTAATATCGTAAAAACGTGTGAAATGTACATATATTTTCTCAAACATAAAAAACACACTTATGGGGGGGGGGGGATATAGATTTTAGTTTCACTGGTAGTTTTAAAATCAATAGATATTTATTATTTTATGATTACTAGTAGCAGTGGAAGATTTTGTTTTAAACAAAAGCAAATGAAAAAACACACAAGAATCGTTTTAAGGCATCAGGAAACAACTTTTTCCGATTTTGATATCCCAAAAAGTTCCGATTTTTCTGATTCCGATTAATCCCCCCCACACACACACACACAAATTTGGATAGATGAAATTCTCAAACGTTGGAAGGACAACAGGTTTCTGATAGGGAAAACCTCAATCTTTTGCGTTGGTTGAAAACCTGACGTCAAAGATTGGCAAGTTGGTTGCAGAAATGTTAGTGATGGGTTTTTGGTTTAAGCCGTGTCCGGCTGAGCCCAGACAATCCGATAGAGGATTTAAAATCCTGTAGAAGCAAATAGAAAGAAACAGATTGTTCATTGGGCCATTAAAGTTCTCCGCTTATCACAAACTCTTCCTCGCTGGAACAGTTATGAGCTGATACACAAAAGATGACTACGTTCGTTCATTTGCACAAATTGTCTTCACCGATTGCTTTATCCTCTGTTCAAACATAGATTCAAACAAAGATAAAGATGTGCGTGTGTGATTCTTTAACCTCGTTGATTTCTTATGGTCTGTTTTTTGAAGGAGGGGGGTTCTTTTACGATAATATTTTTTGTTTGCTTTTTAATACGAGGGGGCGTTCCAAAAGTAATGCCTCCTATTTTTTATTCCTCCTGAATGAATCAAAGCGTTTTTTATTTATGACGACTGAATTCATACATTTATGACCTGAAACTTTCATATCTTTGTTGCAGATATTGATGGTGTAAGACTCCAAGAAAACAACCCCTGTCATGGAGTGAATCAGAAGCAGAAATGTGTCATTGAATTCCTGGCAAAAGTGTATTGAGAATGATGTTGACTATGTAGAAAAATAAATTTTGAAGCACAAAAGGTTGCTTATTTTAATGTACCACTTCAATTTTCGTAGCTCTTCAACTTTTTGAGTAAGAATAAAAATAATAGGCTTTAGTTTTGGAACCATCCTTATAGTTGCAAGTATACATTTTTTTCTTTTAAAACTTGATCTTGTATATCACCGTTCTAGTCATCATAGAAGGTACTGTGCCGTGATGAAAAAAAAATTTTTTTTTTTTTTCAACGTATGGGTCACTACTGATCAAAACCCATCGGCTACTTGAGGATAAGGATTAATGAGTGTCAAGTGGCTGGGCGAAACAAGGCCACGATGATCAGTAATGGTGGAAATTGGGTAGAATTTGATTATTTTAGAGAACTGCTCAATCCGAACTTGTTTACATTGGATTTAAAAACGACCATATTATACTTAGCTGGGAAGCAGTCATGGAGTATTATGTTCCACAGACTGGTAGTTCTACGAAAGAAATTTTGTTTGTGGAATTTTCATTTACCTTTAGGCATAGAGTAAGGGGGAAATTGTTGACAGTTGTTGTAGCTAGACAAGTGTTTATTGTGAATGTTTTACAAGGGGTAACCATAGATTGGAGCTCAGTCAAGTACCTGCAATGAAAATAACGATAGGACAGACTCGCAACGTCTCTTCTGTCGGTTGGTGAACAAAGTGCGAGGGAGATCTAAACAATTGTGCTCAAATCATATTCCTAAAAAAATGCTTCCTTGAAATCTCTGAAATAGGTAAGATGTCCAATCTCCAGAAAAAAATGAAAAGAAATAGAATTAAAAAAAATAAAATAAAATAAAAAAATAAAAATAAATTTGAATAACAAATATTAAAGAATAGAAGATTGCATGGCACATAAATAACATCTGTGATATTTTTTATAAATATTTATTATAATTAAAGTCTCTTTGCCGTATACATGTAGCAGCCATGAATGACCTTCATTTTCTCTCTCAGAACAGTCCCTGTTGTGTGATTTGTTCACACAGACCAATCCGTTTCTGGGGTGTCTTGGTTTTAATTGTTCCCTGTAGGACTACTTCAGTTCTCTTAGGAATCGAAAACATTCTTTTGAAAGCAACAAAGAAAAACTGATTTCGTCTCCTCTGCCTTTATCCACGGGACACCTAAGCTGCGACTATTTACACTCAAAGATAAATTGCTCATAGTCTTTCGGCAGTTAAAGAACTTTCCGATTTTCTTAATTCTTTTCTTCACTTTGACATTGTCGTAACTTTCTCCAACCTACACTGAATGGTATAGGCAACTTAAATAACATGTCATTAAAAACTTTTTAAAATCTTAAAATTTTTTCAAAAATGTCAAAAAAAAAAAACGTACAGTACTGATAAAAACATATAAATTATAAAAAATATATATAAAAAAAACAGAACAAATTAAGTCTGGGAAAAAATAAAAGGAAAAATAACGTCAAAATGTAAAGTTTTTCCATTTCTGTGTTGTCTTTTTATCCTCACATTTGTATAATATGGACTTTCTCTCCTTTTCTGACAAGAAGCATTTGGCTTCGAAATGCCATGGCCTAAAGAGGTTTCTCGCCTATTCCTCTTTTTGTAGCCATTTTCTATTCCCTGCAACCTCTCTCCCACAGAAGAGACGTTGCAAGCCTGTCTTTGTTTTATCGTTACTTCCATGACAAGTGCTCATCTGAGCTCCAATCTCTGGTTCTCCCTCGACAATCTTTCACAATAAACACCCGTCTAGCTGAAACCACTGTCAATAATTTTCACCACTCTTTATCTGTGCCTAAATCAAAACGTAGATTCCATGAACAAAGCTTCTTTCTTAGAAATGCACGCCTGTAGAACTCTGTTCCGTTTGCCTGTTTCCCACCTGACTACAAGTTGGATGTTTCAAGTCCAACATAAACAAATTCCTGATAAACCGCCCCCTTAAGTAAGACACTTTATCAAATCTCCAATACTAACGATTACTATGATACTATCCCATTGATTACTGTACACGCAATAACCCTCATCCCCGAGTAGCTTCCGGGCCTTGATAAGTGGTGACTACCATGTAAAAGACACAAAAACAGAATAAAACCCTTATTGACTTGATAAAGCAATAACGTTCTCGTGTAACTTTACTCTTTATCTTTTTAACTGAGATATATATTCAGCATTTACTTCAATAGTGCTCAATATGTAAGTAGAGCTTAGTAATAGTATAAAAATACAGTAAGGATATTTTCATGTTATGTTAGCCCCCCCCCTCACGCATCGTCGCTCAATTGAATTCGAGTTCTTCTGCCTTTTTATTTCTTATTTAAATAAATAAATAAATCTGTATTAATGTTTATCAATATGAATAAATGTGAAATTTTTTTTGTAGTGTTTTTACAAGAAATTTATGAATACAATGTCTACTTAAGATTTTGTTTTCAAGTTGCGAACTTTGTGAAGAGAATTTATTTGGTCAGAAAATATATAATATATATATATATATATATATATATATATATATATATATATATATATATATATATATATATATATATATATATATATATATAGTTATTTATTTATATATGTATTTTCGTATCCCCTATTTACTGTTTCTATCTCCTCCCCTTCTTTCTCCAATTTCTTTTCTATCTTATTTTTTCTATCTTTTATTATTGGCTCTTCTTTAATGATCCTAATTATTTTTTTCATATTACCTCCATATATATTTTTTTTTCATATTACCTCCATATATATATTTTTTTCATATTACCTACATATATATATATTTTTCATATTACCTACATATATATTTTTTAATATTACCTACATATATATTTTTTAATATTACCTACATATATATTTTTTTCATATTACCTACATATATATTTTTTTTCATATTATCTACATATATATTTTTTTCATATTACCTACATATATATTTTTTTTCATATTATCTACATATATATTTTTTTCATGTTACCTACATATATATTTTTTTCATGTTACCTACATATATTTTTTTCATGTTACCTACATATATATTTTTTTTCATATTACCTACATATATATTTTTTTTCATGTTATCTACATATATATTTTTTCATATTACCTACATATATATTTTTTTTTCATATTACCTACATATATATTTTTTTTCATATTACCTACATATATATATTTTTTTCATATTACCTACATATATATTTTTTCATATTACCTACATATATACTACCCTTCTGATTTACCCTTATATGTTGTACCTACTTTTAATTACGATTTACCATCTTATCCTGTTCCTTCATTCTCAGTTCATTTCTAAATGTCATTAAGCAAGTTTTTTCTATATTTGCATTTTGCATAATTCTGGCCCTTCTCGTCTTCTGATAAGAAGCATTTAGCTTCAAAATGCTATGGCCTAGAGGTTTTTTTCTTAAATTCCCCTTAACTTTTCCTTATTGTTCTGATGATATAATCTAATATATAATAGGTTATATGTCTATCTGTCCGTCTCCATATTTTCAAACTCTATCTCTTCCGAACCTAAAAGTTGCAGAGTGGCTCTAGGCGCCTCAAATGATTGAATTTTTTTTTTTTTTTTTTTTTGCCGTTCTTTTATTGGTATTTAGCTGGTTAAAATAGTTTTTAATGGGTCAAAATAGAAAAAAATCGTTACACATCTTAGTTTATTTTTAATTAGTTTGTATACATATCACATTAGTACAGTGGTAACGTCGCCAGCTTTGAATGCTACAGTTTTGCTTTCGGTTTCAATTCTAGCTGATGGCGGCCAAATACTTTTTTTTTTTTTTTTTTTTAAATCACGACTCTCTAATCATATATACGAAATCAAATTAAAATATATTTAAGCGTATTTTACGACCAGGCAAAGCCCCCTTCTGCTAGTAAAATTATATATAACTTTGATTCCTCATCTTTCATTTAATATTATATAATGGATACTCCCGTCGATTTCAACATATGAGATCTACCACAACAACTAAGTCGTTCAGAAATCCACAGATGATTTGCTTATAGTGGTGAAGGCTTTGTGCACGCTTTTTGAAATAACTGCTAATCTCAGTCGGTGCAACAGCTGCTACTGGACAGAGCACACAGTAGACCTCAGATTTTTGCATCAGAGTTTTCCTTCTCCTAGATGCATGTCTTAACAAAGACTGAGAGTGTATCTTTCCTAGTGGGTTAAACACACCCTCAGATACATACCTATATATTTTATACAAAGGAGTCATCACTTATCAAGGCCCTAAAGCCACTCGAGGATAAGGGTTAATGAATGTTAAGTGGTAGTATAGTAATCGTTAATGGTGTAAGTTGGGTAGAATTTGATTATTTAAGGGGACGGTTCAACAAGAACTTGTTTGCATTGGACTTGAAGGCTATGATATTGTAGTCTGCCGGGAGGCAGGCCAGCGGAATGAATATATATATATATATATATATATATATACGCACATTACATTGCTTAACCATTATAAACAAAAATTGTTTCAACTTTTGTATAAGACTTTTATCATTTTGACTGAGTGGGAAGCAATTGTCATGCAATTTTGACAAATCTTTGCCTGTAGAGTCAATAGTCATACTTTTTGTCAAAATACCTTGGACTTTACGTTAAACACTCTCATCAAAATACCATATTCACTCTGACTTAATCGTTACTTTGCAAAGTGATAAGGAGCTGGCAAAGTCAGCCAGTAAAGTATAAATGGTAGTGCTTCCATGATAGCCAACTTGAAAAAAAAAGATTGACAAGCTCCATCATTACTTTTTGATAAATGTTTCTGTCTGTCTGTCTGTCTGAATAAATTAAAACAAGTAACTTTTTAAATCCATTTCATCACTTTTTTTTTTTTATTTTAGTCTAACAGTGGCATTAGGATCATTAAAATGTTTTTTTTTTCTTTTTTAAACTTTTGTTCAAACAAACGAGGTATGTTACCACTGAGAGAGCTAATGTAATAGGAGCAAGATTTATATGGTACAACTTGGGTGAGAAGTTGAGCAGCAAGATGTTTGTTCACATTGCATTTATATTTCTATTAATTTTTAATATCGTGGAGCATTTTTATTTTATTTTTTTCTATCCATAATCTTTTTTTTATTGCTGATATAAGTAAAAATGTATCTTAAACAGCCAAATAATTTCTGCTTACAGATTTTGACCTTAACTATCGATTTTCCTCCTGATGCCTTTTTTTCTCTTTTGTTTTTATGATTCTCTTCGCAAAAATTCTTTGGCTCCAAACCCATTTCCACATTGATGCCACTCGCAGACATGTTGGCATATTTCCTCTTGTGTATTGTATTTCATTAACCAGGCATTTCTGTTTTGGCGTCTTTTCAGTGTTTATTTTTGTATGCAAGAAAATAATGCAAATTCAAATCTTTTTTAAATGATTGTATCAGAGTTGCTGAGTCTAAGGTTATGGAAGGAGTCTCAGAGTCAAGTTGGATGCTTTAATCTCCAAAGAATCAACAGTTTGAATTTTGAAAGTCTGAATTGGAACATTTGAAATCCTACGAATCTGTCTGTCAGATTTCCTACCTTCCAACTCTGCAACCATGGATGGTATTTCTGGTATAAATTAGTTTAAGTAAAACCATTAGTGAATTCTGGGCAAAGGCACTTGTGCAATACTGTTTATTTGGACTATTTTTTTCATTATTGAAGAACTCCTTTAACAGGGGAGACAATTCAAAAATACCCTTTCTGAAAATTTCAAATTTTGCGTAACTTTGTTGCAAAAAATTGTATTTGTACAGTTTAATCAAGACATTAAAAAATGAAAATATCGAAAAAAAGTTTAAATTGTACGTATCCATTATGGAATGAAGTTCTCCGGAAAAAAATTTCACTTAATTTCATCAAGTAGTTTGTTTTTCCTTGTAAAAAAAAAAAAAAAAAAAAAAAAAATTGATACCGAGCAAAAGGTTTGATTCTTAGGAAGAAAAGATAGTATTAAAGATGAGGAAAGAGTGTCGGCGCTTTACATGGATTTTTTTTTAATTTTTGTTTGAATTTAGAAACGCCATGGGGAGATAACTCCAAGATGTCTGCCTTCAATGCACTCTCATAAAAACGGGGTTTTCCGCTGTAAAAAAAAACTACTTGATCAAATTAAGTGAAATTTTTTTCAGAGATCTTCAGTTCAAAACAGATACGTACAATATAACCTTTTTTTTTTCTTTTCCTCGATATTTTCATTTTTTAATGTCTTGATTAAACTGTACAAGTACCAAAAAATATACACTACAATAATACAAATTACAATTATTTAAACATTTTTTGAATTAAAATAAAAATACAGAAATTCTGAAATGCATAAAAGTTTACATTATATGCAAATGTTCGACTTTAAAAATTTATAGTTTTGAACAGTCATTATTGGAATGCTTGATTTTATTTATTTTTTGAGAAAACAAATGTTTCTTGATTTCATTTTAATCCAATAAATATTCAGATAATTAATGTTTTATCTTGTGTTATTGACTTACTTTAGTGTATTTGTTTTGTTTTTAACTAAAAGTTAAGTGAAACTGTGACGTTTTTTGAAAGGGTCTTTTAGGTTTGTCTCCCTTGTCAAAAGTTCTTAAAAAATGAAAAAAAAAAAAAAAAAAAAAAAAACTAATACACAAGTACCAAATTTTGTTCTGCTAATTTTGATTTCATGAAGGGGTAAGACAAATGTTAGAACACTTTTTTTATTTTATTTTATCCAGATATCCAGACATGTAAAACATGTGCCTGTTTTGCTCTGTGCCAGGTCACCTTTGATCAAGGTATAGAACCTGTTTGCATGTTTGTGCCACAACACTGATTCCTTAATGTTTATTAGTTGTTGAAAATAAAAGCCTTGTATTATTGGCACGTGAATTTTTCATACTATGTGTGTTTTAATATATTAACTAATATTCTCTGATTTTTAATTTATATACTAATTAACTAATCAATTTTTTTTTCTTCTTACCGATGGGTGTATAAATATCCTTTGCTGCTTGTGCATTATAATTGGATAAAAGAAATAATGCATTTTTAGTAAAAGCAATATTACTTAACGTGTCATGTAAAATTAATAAAAAAATTCCCAAAATGATTTTACAAAAAATACTTTTTTAATAATGCAGCTTTATCTGTTTCTTCTATTGCAAGCTATTCTGTATGAGAAACTGACTTATCTCCCTTGTTTTCAGTTAACTTTTGCTATTTCAAATTAGAAAATGATTGATCGAAAATATACGATAATAATAATTTTGTTTTTTCTTTTTAAACAGTTCTAGCAGATCTTCTACTTGATCATGTTATGTAATTTTGGAATTTTTTACTAATTTTGATATGACACGTAATTACATAAGTAGTTTATTATTAAAAAAAAATTTTTTTTTTACATTCTGTTATAATGTATAAGTATATGTTCTTTACATACGTGAGCCCCACTTGTTAGTGAAGAGCTCACGCTATGATCGTCCGTTGCTCTCATCGTTTTCACTAGGAAGCCTGGTTGCTGTGTTCATTGATACACAAGATTATGGCAACACATGGTTTGAGGCAACCATTTTATGAACGGTCTTGGTGAATTCTCATTAAAACTAAAATTGACAACACAACATACGAACAATTGTTTATAAACAATTATTCCAGAACATCACCTAACTTGCGTATGTGAAAGAGAGAGTGAGATGGGGGTGGGGGGTTATAGTTTTCACACTATTTAGGTAGCATATACAAAAACAAGTTTTGGGTCAAGGTCTTGCAGGTTGGGAAAAGTATGGAAAGCCCCCCCCCCCCCCGTGGAAGTCAGGTGATTTGAGTAACTTCCATTCAGGGCAACCTCACTCTCTACGCCTAACTTTTCCATTAACACATTTGCTACTATTTAAAATATATGTAATATAATTTTTTTTTTTTTGTGTCTCTAAATTTTAAATGAATGCAGTGACGTTTGCATGAACCAGGCTACAAACTGGAAATGTTCGGTGACAAAAATCTTAAATCCACTGTTCAATAATTGTCATAGTTTGAGTCTCCCTTTTAACCGTGGAGTACTAACTGCTCGGCGCACCCTATCTTGTCTTGATAGGAGTTCAAAACTAACTGGCTTTGAAACCTCCAATCTCTGGTTTCTCATTTGCCGAACTTTCACAAATAACACTCAACTAGTTACAACCACTATCAACAATCTCCACCCACTCTCTATCTGTACCTAAATCTAAATGCAGATTCCACGAACAAAGCTTTTTTTACTAGAACTGCCTGCCTTTAGAACACTGATCCATTCAATATGGCAGCCTTCAAGTTCCATGTAAACAAGTTCTTGAGCTGCCCCTTTTAAATAATCCAAATTCTACCCAATCTACATCATTAACGATTACTACATTTCCACCTTACATTCATTAGCCTTTTCCTCGAGTGGTCTTCAGGCCTTAAGTGGTGACTCCCTTGTAAAAGAAAAAGAAAAAAAAAGCTTTGTGCATAAGATGCGTGGGACCAGCCAGCACACCTTATCGATGGCCATCTTCTCAAAGAGATGCTAGTAGATGACAATAACTTGGATGTAGCAGACTCTTTCTACTACTTAAGAGAGATACTGAGTGCAGATGATGGATGTAAACTCTATACATCCATAAGGGTGAAAGTAGCAACATTTTGTGAGCTGTTGCTTCTTATAGCATTGCGTCTACACATGGCGTATGTTGCATAGCAGCCGTCAGGAGTGTCATATGACAGTTAATGCTCGGCCCTCATCCAGTTCTTTCATCTGACTGCAGCACAGTAACAGATCAATGATCAGATGGATCTGAAATGTGAAATCTGACCAAATCCCCAAACCAGAGAATTTGCTGGAAGCAGATTTGCCAATATTTTATTTCTCTCTCTTTCTTTCTCTCTGTCTTTCTCTCTCTCTTTCTTTCTCTCTTTCTTTCTCTCTCTCTTTCTTTCTCTCTGTCTTTCTCTCTCTCTTTCTTTCTCTCTGTCTTTCTCTCTCTCTTTCTTTCTCTCTTTCTTTCTCTTTCTCTCTCTTTCTATCTTTCTCTCATTTTACCTTTCTTTCTCTTTTTCTGTTTTTCCTCTCTTCCTCTGCCTTCCTTTTTTTGTGTTATAGCAGTTAACCTATTAATTTTGCCGTGAATGCAGATGGAGGTAGAAGAGTTAAATGGCTTTTGTTTCCTTAAAGAATGACTTCCTGTCTCCTTTTCCCCACATGTGCACTGTTTTTTGTTTTTTTTTTCTTTGTGATGCCCTCAACACAAGGGGTGAATGAGACAGATTGGGAATTTAATCTTTATTTCAAAATTTTCTTTCTTTTTTTTTTTTTTCTCATTGGCTACTTGCATCCGTGCAACCTTCATGTGGTCCCTCCTGTAGAAACTTTGGGGAAACAATTGACAATAACAGAATCAGTCGTCCTTTGTTAATTCATGCATTTTTTTTTTTAAATGACATACATACATACATACATACATACATACATACATCACATTGCATACACATGTCCGATAAGTCATGAACATGACCTTGAAATATTATTGCATTTTTTTTTTTATTATTATTATTATTGCTTTTAGTTCAAAACTGATAAATTTGCGTAGTAAACCTTTATCTCTGTCAAATAAGAGAAACTCGCTTTTCGGTGAATAACATGAGATTGTTACATAACTATATTGCAGTAAAAATGAAGTTTTTGGTACTTGAGCAGAATAAGGATCGTGTCAAAATTTTTCGCCCAGTTTATTCAAAATGACGAAAACTGTTGAAACGCTGAACCAATAAAATCACGGCTGCCAATATCATTACAAAAAACAAAAAAAAACAAAAACAATTATCATTGGTTTATTATATACTAGCAAGACCTGCAGAAATTCAATGGAATGAGAAATATATTTAATTAACAAATGTTTTGATAAAAAAAAATTTTTTTTTTTTTTTTTACAGAAAAACTAATAACGCACAGCAAATATGAGTTTATTAACATTTCTATAAAAATAGTATCCATTATATTTCAAACTATATGTATTAGTACTGATTTCATAAAATGACTTAGGTGCCATTCGCTAGAATCGAAACCAAATCATTTAGCGCTCCAGCTGTGTTCTCTACCGTTTGAGCTATTGATATATAGAATAAAAAAAAACAAAAAACTTTGATGAATTTGCACAAAAGTAATAGAAATATGTCGGCAAGTTGAAATGAACATTTTGCATTTCAACTTGCCAACATATTTCTGTATGCGTTATTCATCCAAACAAAGATTTTACTCTTTATAAAGCATCCTTGGTGTATGATTCGTATATCCCATTAATCTCAGTGTTAAGTGACCAGTAGTTTGAGAGGTTATCAATTAAATATTTACACACATGTACTTACATCTGTTTTATTTACATAGATATAGAACTGACCCAAATGAGATAAATTTATAAGTACTAATAAATATCCCAAAACTAATATTGTGCTGTACAGTTCAATACAAATAATAAAAATGACATTGTAAGGGGCACTCTTTAATTTACTCCTTCAGTCAAGCACCCCTTAGCATACAATGGTTTTTCCCTGTTTCTTTCGAATGTTCCCTTTTTAACATAATGTTTTGCTGACTTCTTTCTTCAGTGAAGACCAGCTGCATGTCGAAATTACTATGCGTTCCTTTCTCGCACCATGATGATTTCTGAAAACGAGGCTACATCAAAAGGAGGTTACTCATAATCTTGTCCAGGGTTACCAGATTGGCCTTTTTAAAAACAGATTTTGTGAATTTGGCCTTTTTTTTTTTTTTTTTTTTTTTTTTTTTTTTTAAAAGCCGTTTAACCTACAAAAAGTGTATTTGGCTCTTTTCAAAATGTAATGTATGGGCTAACTAAGAAGAAACAGAATATTTTTGTGTATGTATGACATGTATATTATATGAATGTATTGGTTTGGTATTTGTCTGTCAAAACTATACTACTACTTAAAAACTACTGCTTGAAAATCCAAATAATTAAGATTTACTTTAAATTTTATCTATGATTTTTGGATGCCAATTAATCAAAGTTTTATGAATTTTAATTTCTACTTAAAACTCCTTAAGCTTAAGCCTTAAATTTTATACATTTTCTAAAATCAAAATGATGTAACAGATTTTAATCAAAATTAGAATAAAGAATCTAGGCATAAGGTTTAGTAGTATTATATCTTTATTTTAATCTTAAGGAAACATAAAGGTGGTGCAAACGGTTCTGTTCCGAAATTAATTTTACCCATTCTGAGACGAGTATTCTTCCAGTTGTATATAAAATACAGAATAAACAATAAAATGTAAATAAACTTGTGCTCAATAGCTGCCGATTAATATCCTCATAAAACAATGTGACAAGGCAGCCAGTTATCTCCCTTGTCATCTTTTCTGTATAAATGCATTACACCATTTATAAGTACGCTTACAACCATTATTACATTCAATTAAGTTTCATTAAGCTAAACAACTCTCTGAGTTCTTATTACAATTTAATGGATAAATTATGGATAAGCACTTGAAACCAGAATAACTTAATTTGGAATCGGCAAAGCGAAATTCTATGGATGCTTGCAGATATTGAAAACAACTATACAAAGGGTTTTTGTTTGTATTAGAAAAACAAAATCCATCTTCTGTTACTTTGTTAATGCACCGTGTTACAAATGTCAATATATGCTCATGTTTCTCTTCACGAAACTGTTGAGATTGCCATTGGTGTTCTGGACAGAATTCTTGTGAAGAGGAAAAAAACCCATAGTACTAAGAAGTCTTCGGGCAATTGGAAGTCTATTAGTTTTTTGTTTTTATTGCTAACATAAGCTGACTTATATTTTTAGGTGATTATTTAAAGATATTTTACATTAGGACAGATTAAGTAATTTTTTTTTTTTTTTAAATGATTGTAGTTAAGTAGACCTTGGGTTTACTTTAGATGACCTTATAATTCTCACTTTTATTATTTTGTCCTTTGATCCTTGCATTCCATGAGCAATGTTTCTGACGAAGGGAGAAGAATTGCTGTTTTCCAGGTCGAAATATATCCATCTAACATTTACATTTGACTGGCTTTTGACTTTGAAGTAGTGTGTGTATGTATATATATATATATAATCTTGTGGTTTAGTCTTATAAAATATTATAGGGAGGAAATATTTGGTCCTCCAACAAAGGCGGTATTAGACCTAGTAATTCACTTCTGTTCAACTGTTTGCACTTTTCTCAATAACAATAAAATGCATTTTTTGAAATTTTGCACAAACATTAGTCATGGTGAAAGTAAATCTTTGCCAGAATGGATTTTCCTGGATAACTCTGGTTGCCCCTGCAGGAGGCATTATAGAGATAAAATTGCCCCCAAATCGTTCACTATATTAATTTTTTATTTTTTTAACTCCATAAGACAAGTACCCTTATAAATTCTCGTTTCCATAAAAAGAAAAAAAAAGTTATAATGCTGATGGTACACCAATAGAATGAAAATGAACAGAAGCATAACAGTTACTATTGAAAAATTTGAACGCTATTGCTACAAGATAAAAAAAAAAAAAAAAAAAAAAAAAAAAACAAGAAACAAGTCAATACTGTAACTTCAATAAACTACAAAACATACCCGGCAAAATACAAATTTATGAGAAACAGCTTTATAAATGGACTAGAATCCAACTCTGTTAGCCGCTTGTTTCTTTGGACTTTGGAATTCCTTCCATATTCTGATTTTCTGACTGTACCAACATGCAGAAATTTAAATTTTAATGAAAAAAAAAAAATCAAACATCTTGTTGTTTCCTCCAGATCGTCACCCTGCCCAATAATAATCTATATAAATGAAACAGATGTATGTATATATGTGAAAATATTTAACCGATAAACTTTTAAACTACTGGTCACATAACACTGAAATTAACAGGAAATGGTAGTCATACATCAAGAATGGTTTACAATGAATAAAATCTTTGTTTGGATGGATGAATAACACGTACAGAAATATGTCAGCAAGTTGAAATGTAAAATGTTCATTTCAACTTGCTGACATATTTCTATTACTTTTGTGCATGCGCAAATTCATGCATAGCTTGAAGTGGTTTAATTTTAAATCTTTTTATTTATCTGTTGGGTTGGCTCAAATGATAGGGAATGCAGCTGAGGTGCTAAATGTTTAAGTTTTTATTTTAGCTGATGGTACCCAAGTCATGTTTTTTTTTTAAACTTTTGAAATCAGTACTAATATATATATATATATATATATACACACGCACGCACGCACAAAACTTATTTGTTTTACATAAGCATTAATATGTTGCTACACATTCATAAGTATGTTTCGGTCAGTCAGTTACTAGTAACTAGACCTCTTCAGACAATTTAGCTTATACAAAAGTTTAGTCTGTCTAAAGCGGACTATATTTTTGTATAAGCAGTATCACCTGAAGACGTCTCTAGTTATTTGTAACTGGCTAACCAAAACATACTCATGAATGTGTAGCGATATTAATGCTTATGTAAAAGAAATAAAAAGTATATCTTGCCCTATATGGATATTGAGCACTCTTGTATTACCCTTGTTAAAACGTCATTGGTTGCTTTACCTCTGGAAAATATTAACCTGGAATTATTTATATATAATATTCAATAGAGAATTGGCTCTCTTATAATAAATCTGCATGAATTAAAATATCCTTAAGTCTAGCGCCCCCTACCCCTGTAATATAATAATAGTAATGATACTCTGATTCCTGTCCTGGTGCTATCCGATGAGGCTGTTTGAAGATATTGGCTTTTTGATATGAAATGCACCTGACATTGATGCTTTTTTTTTTCTTCCTTTTGCAAAACTTATGTTCTGCAAAAACAAAAACAATAGCCCCCTTTTTCCTTCTTCCCATTTCTCTTTCTATCTCCCCCACTTCCTGACCGGTTTTCTAACTTAAAATGTACCAAACATTAATATTGTAACCCTTTTCCCTCTCCTATTGCAGAACAAAAAGCGATAAAATCCCCTATAAAACAACCAAATCAAACACTACAAACTAGCAATTGAAGATACAAAAAAAAACAAAAAAAAAAAACCTTGAAGAATAAAAACAAAATAACTGGATGCAACATGAATACTATTTCCAAAATAACTGGATTTGGCATTAAATAACCTGAAAAGGGTTGATATGCCGTAAAACAAAACAACCAAATCAAACCCGATTCCTATCACAGTAGCCACTGCTGGTCAGATTTAAGGGTTAGGTTATACAAACATGGGAATAAACTATTCAGATCTTAAGAAATAGAAAGGAACAATGAACACGAGACGAATACCGTAGTTATTAACAGACAACAACAAAAGCAAATCGCAGTATTGCGAAATATGCATAACAAAATGCAAAAAATTACCGGTGAAAGCAATTTTGTCCTTTTATGCAAATGGTGTCAGTGATTGTTTGGCAAAATGATTCCTCTGCATAGTCGTTGACTGATTAGTCGACTGTCCCTACTATTTGTTCACAACCACCTGTTCCCAGATTTGAGCCATCCCTGCTCATTTGGGAGAGTCACTGTTCACTGTAGACACAGTACAAAATCAAAGTTAGTTCATTTTGCATATTAGCTCCACTACAATTCGCCAAGATTGCTAGAAGGTAGACCGCTACATTTAGCTACCGCTCTTGAACGGAAAGTTAACTGAATGTTGCTGAAATGCTCTACTGCTTCATCAGTTCTTTTTTTTTTTTATATATTTTTTTATATATATATATATTTTTTTTTATTAGATTTTAACCCCAAACAAGGCACATTGCCACTTAGGTGTAGGGGGCTACTATCAGGAGCAGCAACTACTGGGGCACTATGTAGGGATTTGGGCAGCAAGATGTCGGTTCACATTGCACTTGAACTTCTGCATGTCAGTATAGTTGGGGAAGCAGGGACCCGGAATGGAATTCCAAAGTCTAGCGGTTCTGGGGAAGAAACTACTGGAGTAGAAAGTTCAATTGACTGAAGCAGAAAAAGGAAATAGAATTTTCGGTACTCCTGCAGTATTTTACCCACCGATTTCACGATCTTAGCCGAGCGTTGACGAACGCTTTCGGCGTTAACGCCAACGAAAGCCGAGAATTCGGAGCTACGGTGCAAGAACGCTAAAAGTATGTGAATAGCAACATTACAAGGAAAAGATATTACACACACAACAAAATGGATAAAATTAATACAAAAAATTTGGATAAAATAAATCACAAACACTTACCGTAAGTTTTTTTAAAGTAAAATAAATTTATTTTGTTGAATATTTTTTTTTTTGGTTCATTTTGTTTTCCGATAGCTTTTTTTTTGGGGGGGGTAAGCAACAGTAATAAACACTTCAATGTTTTTTTTTTTGTTTGTTTTTAACAAAACGTTATTAAACAGTAACAACAATGTTTTTTTTTTTTTTTTTTTCAGTAATGTTTGTAAGGGGGGGGCAACAATTACTGTTTATCTTTAGTTCCGACTGGAAGATTTTCTACTGACTGTAGAGGCAAAGTAGGGAGCAAAGGGTTTTCAGAGGATGTGGAAAGAAGCTCCTTCCCAACCGGGTAGCCTTCCGCGATTTGATTTATTATGGAGACAAAAGGGTTGTGTCCAAATTTTTGTCTCCACATAAATTCGCATATGTTTCCAACAGCTCCCGGTTGGTACCGCATTCTCGCTTGTTTCTCTGTTTGGCTTCTTTCCACATCCTCTCGACGTGATTTGTGGTCGCCTTCGTAATTGGATCCACGAAATGGAGACTATGGTTTACAGTTAGATGTGAAAACTCTTCGCTCCCTACTCTGTTATAGGCTCTCCAACAGTCGGACACGACCGTTGTCCCCGGCAAGATATATTTTTTAATTATTGGAAGGAGGGTTTCAGCGTTTCTATTAGGTACCGTTACCAAGAAACCCTCCTTCTCAGCGGGGTCATAGCCACCGAAAACCCAGAGCGGTTTGACGAGTCTGCCGACGTTATGTTTGCGTCGGTTGAAGACAGACTCGTCTATCTCCACTGTGTGGCCTGGGCCTCCGATCTGCCTAGGATGCCTACGTGAATAATCTAGGCAGACGTCCCGTAGGAAGTTCTTCCAGTCGGTTATAGGATGAGATGAGGATATCCCACATTCCCGGCGGACGTTCTTCTCTGTAGCCAACTCAAAGGCCCACAGATATATCAGTTTTAGTATCACTTTTATGGTCAGCTTGGAGGCCATGAAAAACGTCCCGTGTCGCAGCGAAATCCATTTTCGACAACGCGTATTCCTACACCTCCACGCAAAGCCGTCTTTTACTTGGTCCCTTTTTTTAAATTCACACTGTGTCTGGCATTTTGGGCAGGCGACCGATGTAGGAATTAATTTTCTCTCCTGGCAAAACTCGACGACGGCTTCAGTGGTGTGCAAGGTTGTTTCCAGCAGTCCTAGGTTCATATTTCTTCCTTTTTTTTTTATCGTTCGTTTGAAGCGCTCTGATTGGCTGATAGAGTATCGTACCGCTCGCCATGTTCCGGCGTTTTGCGACGGATGTCGATCAACGCTCGGCTAAGATCGTGAAATCGATGGGTAAAATACTGCAGGAGTACCGAATTTTCTATTGACTTGTTCATCTCTCTCTTCCCTCCGCCATGACATAGGTGTGTAGGTGGGAGCTTTGTAAAAAAAATTTTTTCCCTTGAATCAAATGTTGCGGGACTACCCTAATTAATTTTTTAAAAAAGCTGAGTAGAATTGAATTCATACTTATGCACTTATGTTACTGTGCTGAAATAATAACGTTATTATTTAGAAAGCCATTCTTAACATGGGGGTGTATTTTGTAATTATTTTGTACTTTCACCTAACAATTTAATAAAAAAAGATATTGTAAAACTTGAATTTTACTTAAAACTACTTAAAAAAGAAAAAAAAAAATGGCACAGTAGAATAAGTGTATGATAAATTCTGTAATCTACACAAGAGCTATTCACATTTTTTTAGTAGTGACGTTACAAAATCCTCTACTATAATGAATATGCACTTATATATATGTGTGTGTGTGTGTGTGTGTATTCAAGAAAACTCCATGGAATAAGGAAAAATTTTTAATTTTTATTTGTATTCCTTGTAAAAAAATATATTTTTCTAAATTTTAATTTAGAGTTTCCCTGACCCCCTCCTACACTGGACACTCACAGCTCACATGCATTCACCGCTGCTACTATATATAAAAAAAACCTGCCAGTCCTCCCCACAAATAATATTCACACAGCCTCCCTGATGATGTCTTCTTTGAAAGACAAAAAGCACTATCGCAACCAACTTTGAACAATATGTTATATTCTTTCTATTTACACACTAAAAAGATCATTAGAAAAATTAAAAACCTAAAAAAATGGTCTAATCAATCAAAAACTCTATTGTCTTTAACAACGTTTGTTTAAATGAAAGAATGCTGCCTTAAATACACTATATATATATACATATAGCAGGGCTATCCAGTGTTATCTGGGGGAAAAGTAACCAATTTCTATTAATACTTCTATCTCTACCACTCTATCCTTTTCTCTTCAACCCCGTTTTTCTCCTCTCTCTCAGCCCATTCCTCTGATATGATAGGTTATGAAAAGGAAGGGTTGTAAAGAGATAGCTTCGAATTTAAGGGTATCAAAACTAAAGCAAAATATGAAAGTTAAAATAAAATAGATAAACCCCATAATTTATTATACCAGACCTGTTCACACTGAAACACTTATCACAATATTCTGTGGATCTATATTAAAAAACTTGTTAAACTTTGTGACATATTTCCATTCTGGAGGTTAGGTGCGAACGAACACCCCATAATTTTGATATATCATATTTCTTCAAACTGAAACATAAATATCAAAGTATACTTACGAAGATAGATATGAAAAGTCTTTATTAAAGTTTGTGCCTATTTCCATTCTATGGAGGCCAGGCGCGAATGCAGACCCCATAACTTTATTATACCATCCCTATTTAAGTTAAAACATACTTATCAAAATATTCTTATGTACATCTATATCAAAAACACTTGTAAACGTTTTTTTTTTTTTTAATTTTTAAATTTTTTATTTCCATACTTGGGGGACCAGGTGCGAATGCAGACCCTCAATTTTTATGAACCACGGTTCTGCCAGATCAAACATACCCATTCCTGTGTCTCGATACATCTTCTATCATTATATGTAATCAGTTTTTTAAAATAGTCAACCATATAGGAGCCTATTCGTGACCAGACACACACGCACAGCTTTATATTATAGATATATATATATATATATATATAAAGTTGACTTTGCTCAAACACTTGACTGCAGTTCATGTATATTTAAGGAGAGTGAAACTAATAGTTGTTTATTTTATTTATTTATTTTTTTTTTATTACATTTTCAATCCATACAAGGCACATTGCCACTTTGGTGTAGGGGGCTACTAACAGGGGCAACAACTACTGGGTACTATGTAGGGATTTGGGCAGCAAGATGTTGGTTCACGTTGCACTTGAACTTCTGCACGTCAGTACAGTTGGGGAAGCAGGGACCTGGAATGGAATTCCAAAGTCTAGCGGTTCTGGGGAAGAAACTACTGGAGTAAAAAGATCTTTTACATCTAGGGATCTCTACAGTGTGGGGGTGGGATTTAACAGCCTGCCGGGTCTATCAAGGGTGTTCATGTCGTGGGGGCACAAGTGCTTGCAGTTCGTCAGAGCATTCACCATTATAATACTTGTAGAACAGACAGAGGGATGCAACGTTTCGTCGATGGGACAGAGGCTTAAGCTTAGATGCCAGTTCAGGGCCTATCAGATTTGTGACTCTTTTGAACCTTGTCAAGGAGCGAGAGACTAGTAGCCGATGCACCAGCCCAAATATGACAGCAATACTCCATACATGGGCGAATGGTTGCCTTATAGAAGTACAGGATACTTTCGGGTGTTAGTAGCTTTCTAGCACAGTAGAGAGAGCCCACCTTCCTTGCAGCGGCCCTGGCAATGCCCTCGATGTAATTGTTCCAACTCATGTTTCCTGTGAATGTTAGGCCAACGAGCTTGAAAGACGTACTCTCAGATAAAGAGTCGTTGGCCATTGCTATAGGTGGTAGAGAAGGTTTCTTGTAATTATTGAATGAAACTAGTTTAGTCTTGGCAGCATTGAACGTGACCATCCATTTTTGTCCCCATTCCACTACAGATTGGAGGTCATCTTCTAGTGTTTCTGCCATTTCCTTAGATATGTGTTCGTTTGTTTTCCTGTCGTGTCTGTTATAGAGTGTGGTGTCATCAGCATATATACCCATCTCAGAGGAAATTTTGTCGGAGAGGTCATTTATGAATATCAGGAACAGTAGAGGTCCAAGGATAGCCTCGTGGGGCACTCCCGCATTGTGAGTTGGAAATTCGAACTCAAAGAAAACCCTTAGTTGTTTACTTGTTGCTACCTGACACTAATGTCTATTATTGTATCTATCAAAATTAATCTATTCTTTATTATATCCGTGCATTGTTTTTCATGTAGCGGTACAATAGTAAGAGTAGTTAATCTTCACTTAAAAAAAAATAATAGGTTTCAAATTCATACTAGAATTGTTTGCTAGATATAAGTGTTAAATAATAATTGGGTATAAGTGTCAGTCTTCTGGCGGTTGAAGGTTCAATCCTCAGTGTGGGCGATACTAGTAATACAATTACAAATTACTAAATTGCTTTTGTTTCATAAGCCATGACCAGGTAGAAACCTGGTCATGGCTTATGAAACAAAAGCAATTTGTAGATTAAATAAAAGATTTTATTGGAAATTCATTACAGATTCCCGAGTTTGACGAGACTCACATGAAAAATGTGAGATGTTACATCAGCAGAAATATAGGAATTACATCCAAGATGAGAACTCGTCCGAATGATACAAATTACGGTGAAATTGTTCACTGTTTAAGATAGTGGGTCAAAATGTAAACAACGTGTTCTCCCTCAAAAAAAAAAAAAAAAAAAAAAAACAAAGCTAAAAGATTTTTCTGTATATTAAAATTCTCTGCATGATATTGTTTGGTTTTGTTTTGTTTTACGGCATATCAATACTTTTTAGATTATTTAATGGCAAAACTTTGGAAAATGTTTTTATGCTTCAAGTTCTTTATATCTTCAAATATTTATTAACAGTGTTTGGTTTGGTTGTTTTGTAGAGAACGATTGTTTTCGTTTTTTACTTTGCAAAACTCAATGTTCTATAAATGGAAAGAAAAAAAAAAAACAATATCAATATTTTCTGCATTTTAGGTCAGGAAGCCAGTATCGTCAGGCTAGCTTATCTGGTAATACCAGAGCATAATATTGAATAGTTCTATTACTTTCGATAATGTTGCCTTAGATATTCTCTAATGAAATAATCTTTTGAGTAAAGGTCTGTGAAAATGAATGTATTTCTGATATTTTTTTTTTAGTTTTGGTGTTTATTGATTGTCTGCCGACTGCAAGTCGAGGAAGCAAAAAGATTAACATACATATTTATTTTTAATTAAAATCTCTGTTCTTTAATTCATGTTGTTGAACTAATCACAAGTATTTGGTTTACAGCCGACATATATTCGGATATTGTATTCATTGTTTTATTGATCTTGTTCATTCGAGCAGGATGAGCGATGATTGTATTTCGAGTTTCTCTGTTTTCTCTTTGCTTTGCCAGAAATAACTAAGGATTCTATACCATTTCTCTTTATAGGCCTCTTACCAAGGGATTTACGTCAGTATTTAAACACGCGTTTTATAAAAGGATCCATTGACCATGATCTACAACAAACCATCCGTGATAACTTGTACATGAGAACTGTACCATGTGAGTATATTGTTTTTATCTATATAAAGAAATCAATGTCTGTTATAGAAATCGATATTTTAGCAGAACATTCAAATTAATGTCATTAAGTTTTTACTTTTTTTAAGTATTTTTTTTTTTTTACTGAAGCCATTTAAATTTTTAAAGGATTCCAAGATGACAACAGACCATTTATTGGTTAGAAATTGAACAAAAAGATAAAATAGTAATTTGGGGTTAAGGGCTGGGAGCATGAGTATAGTGTTCAGATTACTTCCTGATTAATGTTGGATAGTTTTATTAGTGTATTTAATATATAAAATGAATTCTGTTGGATATTCAAAGTTAGACTGAAATAGTAATGCATTTGACAAATCGATATTTGATTCTGATTAACCATTCATTTACATACTTCCATTTTATAAAATTTTTATACACGCACATATACAAGGGTAGTTCCAAAAGTAAAGCGTTTTATTTTTTAACTTAAAAAGTAGAACTACAATAATGGGAGTGGTACCATTAAAACAAGCAACCTATTATGCTCTAAGTCACCACCATTCTCAATGCACTTTTGCCAAGAATTCAGTGACCTATCTTTACTTTTTATGCATATCCATAGCAAAGGGTTGCTTTCTTAGTCTCATACCATCAATATCTGCAACACAGATGAAACTTTCATGTCTTGAGTGCATGTTTAGTCATCATAACAGTGCATTTTGCAACCCCCTCTGATCCATTCTGGCATAATAAAAAATAGGAGATATTACTTTTGGAATATATATATACTAGCTATACCCTGCCACGCGTTGCTGTGGCTCAATTTGGTGTAATGTAAAATCTAAAAAAAAAAAAAGAGAAAATGCATGTTTCTTATATTCTTAGTACAGCAATCCATTCCAAAAGTGTTTGAAAAAATACGAAAATGAAAAAAAACAAAAACGGTACTCTTGCAGAATCTGACCAGGATCCTTAGGAGTTTCCATCAATCATGGCTTGGGCTCGACCAGTAGTCATTGAATTAAGCCGAACGTTGCTAAAATGTTGAAACTGTTTATACCACAATCAGCCGGTCACTGAGGTGTGACCGACAGATGTGTTATAGTAAATGTCTTAAAGCGGTCTCGGGAAGATATGAAGATGGCTGTCATTAGGGTCTATAAGAAGAAAAGCATACCTGAGATGTTGGATGTGCTGTGTGTCTCCTTCTTCTCTCAGGAAACGTCTTGACCTCTTCACACTTGGTGGCATTCTGACTGGAATTTTCTTTCTTCATTTTCCGGACCGTTTTGTTGTTTCAATGAAGGCATTTATGAGGGCATTTATGGCAGACACAAGAAAGACGACACGCGACACAATTGTAATATATATGGAACATAACTATTTTATTTTACATTAGATACAATATATATTACAAAAACACTTTTACAATTTAAAACTGGATAATAGGCTTTTCAAAGCTAATTAACCTAACTAGTTTTGAGGGAGAGACAAAAATTATGGTGCTCACCTCATGACGGCCTGAACAGAAAGAGAGAGCTCTAGGAAAGGGAATTATGGGAAGGTGTTTCTTTGTATCTCTACGCACATGACCAAATCACCACCCGGCCATGCTGCAGAGGGTGTTAGAAACAGTGGCACTAAGAAATAGTGCCGCAGGTTAATCGAGTGTTTTTTTTTGGTTTTTTTTGTGGTTTTTGTAATCAAAAATGTTACATTTCAAATAATATTTTGGTGGAGGGGGGGTACTATACACAGATTCGAAATGTTGTCCAAAAACAAATAAATGAAAGCAAAGGTAAGCTAAGTTACGTTTCTACATAACTGGATAATTTGTTAGTATTTTTATTTAATGTAAAAGGTTTAATCAGCCCAGAAAAGCACACAGTGTTTATCGATGTATTTGAAAAAGACAAATGGTCGTGGACTCTGTTGAATATGTTAAGTTTGGGTAAATAAGTAAAAAACTAAAAAACTATACAAAATAGTGTAAGAACCCACTGAATATATCTGACTGTGAATAAACACCCCCAACCTCCCAATAATAAGGACTTTTGGAATAAAAACCGACAATCTCCCCATGGTAAGAACGGCATTAGGAATAAACACCCTCAATCTCCCCATGTTAAGAATGGCTTTCAGAATAAACACCCCTAACCTCTCTATGTAAAAAAAGGCTTTTGGAATAAATACCCCCGTCCTCCCCATGTTAAGAACGGCTTTCAGAATAAACAACCGCTACCTACTTATGTTAAAAATTGTGGAGGTAGACCAAAAGTAAAAATTAACTTCTTTTTAAATAAGTTGTTAGTTTAATGCACAACGCTAATGAGTATCACGGTTTTAATAAAGAAAAAGCAATCATATTTTCTTATATAAAAACAACTCCGAAAAAATAAAAGGTGCTAATGCAGAAAGTGATCCACGTTATTTTTAAAATCGTATTTCCACGTTTAATTAAAGTTTTATGATATGTTTTTTATTCAATTGTAAGGTTAAAGTACAGAATAGGTACAAAACACCCTCCCCTCCCCATGTTAAGAATGGCTTTTTAAATAATAACATTATTATTTCAGCACGGATCACTCTCTGCATGAGTGCCAAAAAGTGTACTTTCGAGTTTGTTAAAATAAGTTTTTTACTCCTGCTTTATTTCTTTGTTTTGAAAGTTGCTCTTCATCGACGACACTGGTTTAATTTCCTCGGCGATACTGTCGCTCGGCTTACTCCAGCTGTTGACACCATGTTCTGGAGAAAGATGGGTGTGTGCTGAGTTACGTCCAGAACACTTTCTGCATAATTACCAAAGTTTGTTTAATATGTTAAGAGTTGGGTACTCTTGCATAATTTGACCCGAATTCTCATGAATTTCCATCAAGCATGGATCAGACGAGACCGGCAATTATCGGTGTCAGCTGAGCAGCGAACAAATGTAAAACTGCTTTAAAAAAGGTGCGTGTGTGTGTGTGTGTAAGGGGGGGGTAAAGTAAAGAATAAGCGACACATATATATATATATATATATATATATATGGTAATCGGCTCGGCAAAAATCGGAAAGTATTTTCGACGTATAAAAATTTATTTTTTAATATGTTAATATTTTTACTTTTTAACATTTATAAACACAGTTAGATGATAAACAGTCACTCTTATAAAATTTCACGGAAAATGAGTGTGTAAATTTCTAGTTTATCGACTTTGAACTAACCAGACATTTAATTTTTATGTATACAGATGTATGTATATGAAAAATCAAATCTTTACACACAGGAATCGAGTTTTATATATATAGATTTATCTATAATCTTTTTCTGTAATGACAAACATAAAAATATTCTGTTTATTTCTACTTAATAAAAATGGATTCCTTCTTTCATTTATCACGATTATCTAAAGTGATGACTAATTTAATTTTTAACCAAACTGATCATAAACCTATACATTTTTCCCCTATATTCAGGCAATCCGGAATAAAAACTGTAAATGATTATTTACATTTTTAGGATAAGGCGTTTTCTGTCACCAGGACTTGTGGTTAGGTTAGAGTTAGTGGCAAGGTTTCTGCGCTTTTTTTTTCTGTGTGTGGGGAAGGAATGTAGCAAATGAGGATAGAGTTTGATAAATTGGAATCAAGCATTTTCACAACAACAACAAGAAGCAAAGAAATAATATAAGATTAAGATTTGAAAATTTCTGATTTTCTTCAAACTTTCCTCGGTTGTTGGTCCCATAAAAACTAGACAATCTTGAAAATTTTAGTTTGTAACTCCAAGCGGTTTCCAAAATATTGCATTTTTAAGAATTCAGTTATGTTGTGAAAAGCAGTCATTATTTTGCTCCTGGCTTAGCATCGCAAATTGGACACAAACTGTGCAGTGAGGATAATTTGATGGTGTAATGTCACTGATATCAACTCAAGTTAGATTTTTGAAGTGATAGATGTCTACAAATGAATCATCCTTACTGTGCAGTTTGTATTGAATTTGTGATGCTGACTCTGAATAAAATAACTACTTTTTGCAAAATACCTGAAACCTTAAAAATACAATATTCTGGAAATCACTTAGAGATACAAGCTCAAATTATCAGGATTGTCTAGTTTTTGTGATGCCAACAACTCTGGGAAAGTTTGAATAAAATCCAAGATTTTTGATAGGGTCTGGATGATTTGACATAAAATTACTCAGTAGAAGGCAAGTTATGCCAAAAATGGTGGTTATGTTCTTTATTCAAAAACTTGTAGGAATCAAAAATCTGTGAAAATAAACCGAGAAAAAATCCACAATTTATCGTCTGCATGTCTTGACCAATTTGTCAGCCAAACTTTGGTATCTGTTAAACTCTTGGCTGACTATTTTACATCTTTATTTATTTATTTTTTTTTTTATTTTTTACTCAACTCATATTAGAAACATAATTTTGTAAACTCTTTGATTTAGTTTTCCATCCCATGAGGCATTGCCAGATAATCCTACTAGTATGTATGCATGTGTTTGTCAAACATACACCTACATACAGTAACGTCCAAAACTAAGGGACAAAATTTTAAAACCTAATATTTGTTAGAAATAATAACTGTGAAAAGCTGAAATTTTGGCAACTGGCAGTTGTTATCATCCATAATAACTAAAATTTGAATTATTTGCAAAGGATAGAAAAAGAATCATAATAATTTATTTATTTTCAAAATAGGAACGTCCAAAAGTAAGGGACAAAATTGAGGAAAACAATGTAAACAGTCAAAAAACAATAAAAATACCTGAACAATCAATATTTAGTAAATGAGCCCTTGCTCTCAATGACAGCTGCACATCTTCGACTACAAGAATGAATCAGTTCTTGACAATCCTCAATACTAATTTTAGACCATTCTTTTTGAAGCTTCACCCACAAATCCTTTGTGTTAGGAGTGAAAGTTATGGAAAGAAATCTCACTAAGGTCTTCCAAAGATTTTCTATTGAATTTAAGTCAGGACTTTGCAGTGGTCAACCCATAATTTTGAAATCTTGCTCGCTAAGGTAACTCATTACCACCTTTAGATTTATTCATCTATTCAATATGGATGTTACATCAATTATAGTGTAGGGTAAGTAGAACTCTTTATATAATGGTATTTCGAAGCCCAATGCTTCTCATCAGAACAGGAGAGAAGATACTAGGTAACATATTAGGAATGCAACATCTAGTGATGGCTACATTAAGAGCGAAATAATTGGGTATGAGAGGAAAAGGATGATACATTGAAACATATATAATTTTTATTTTTTTTATGTAAATGTAGTCACATCTTGTTATGATGTGCAGACCATTTCGACCATTACTAATCTCATCAGGCAAGAAAAAATTAGAAAATTAAAAAAGAAAATTGAAAAACTTAAATTTTAGAGGAGGAAATATTTTGCCATGTCTAACATGTAGCCTGGTTTAAAGATCTTATGATATGAAGTCGAAAGTATAACTTTTACTGGTGTTTTCTATTAACAAAAATAAAAATTGTCTCAGTCGTGAAGGATTTCTCCTCCACTGAAAGAGAACGAGAAATGGAAGTGCCGCATCTGAAGAATAGATACTACACTTTGAAGTATTTATTTGCTCCCCCACTGAGCAAATTAGGCACAAGGCCGATTTTTAAAGTGAGGAGTAATGGGGAAATGGGGACCAACACCCCGGGGAGTAGGGGAGCTGGATAGTGACAATTGGTATGAAGGGTTTCCCCAACATTGACCAAGGTCTTATATGTGGGGTTGCCCCCACATATGGTCTTTGCTTGCAGTATCTGCCGGAACAGATACTATACTTTGATCTCTGCCAAAAGGCCAAGGTAGTGAGAGAGGAAAGTTTTAGAAAAGGGGTTCATATGGACAGTTAGAGAGGAAAAGACAAGGGAAGAGATACAAATGAATATAAATGATAAGGGGTATGGGAAGGTCGGAAAAAATATTTCAGACAATTTGAATTGGGTAGATGGTGGAGGTGAGATGCATTTATCAAACAGACATACATACATACATTTATATATTGGTAACTAAAAATTTTCGACCCAAACTGATGAAAAAGCTTGCCCTATCTCTGAATACCCTTTATGTAAAATTTCAAATATTTAGACCAGAAATTGTCAGTAATTTGGAAGAGACCGCAGAGGTCAATATTTTTTTAACTTTGACCCCTATTATGACCCCTTAAAATTTATTGTTTTCGGGTCAAATCAAGTTATTAAGTTAGATCCATGTCCAAGGAACCTATATCTAAAATTTCAAGTGCGCAGACCCAAAATTGTTGGAGGAATTTGGTAGAGTTCTCAAATGTCAAATCGTTTGAATTTGACCCCTTAATCGCCAAATTTCTGGCCAAAAACAGATCACATCGATTTTCCCAAATCTCAGTAACCTGTATATCAAATTTCGAGTCTGTAGACTAAAAATTGACAGAGTTATTGCGTAGGGAAATGTATACAGACACACAGACAGACACGTTCACTTTTCTATATATATAAATATATATAGTGCTTTAAATTTTTTTTATATAAAATGAGGAGACCGTTTTCCAGGGGTTATCCAAAATTTCCAAAATTCTACTAAAAATCACTTGTGATCCCTTATGTAAATAAAATACTATTTTTCAAAACCTGATTTATCTTTATAAAATTTTGCAATTTTTTGTTCTAACAATTCTATACGTTCATTTGAGAAATTTATTCATTAAATTTTATTGGGTTTAGTACAATTAATTGTTAGGGATATTCAGGTAGTTAAGCATTATCCCGGTATATGCTGGAGAAGATTAGTTAACTCTTAAGATCCATATATTGAGTACTTAAAAAAAGGGGGGAGTATTCAATATTATATAATGGCACCACAAGAGAATATACATAGGAATTCAGGCAGATATTTTATTGAGGGTGGTTTAGTAATTAGGTTGGTTTGGTTTATGTAGGTAAATGGTATTATGGGCATATTTTGTTAATTGAGATATTTAACTAAATAGGTGCGTTAGGTGTATGTTTTTTTTATATAATATGTGGGTTATTTATAATTCTAGTTTATGGATTTTTATTTCGTTATTTATAGTATAAAAAATTATGGGATGATATTAAGGTTGCTAAGATGTCCTTTATAATGCCTGCAGTTTATGGAAGTTTCTTGTCTTTTATTGAGTAACTTATCTCTATCTTTAAACCTTGTGATAAATAATTTTTCAGTAAGACATAAGTAACATGGGGAGCTAAGGGAAGAACATGTTTTAGCTTTTTAGAAGATATTTCATTGTATGGTTAGTGTTAGATTATTTCTAATGAGTTCTTTATAGTATACTGAAAGTGACGTTTTTATTTTACTGTTGGGATTTTCAAATGAACTTTTGTGACCTCTGAACTGTTCCTTGAAAGTATTATCTGCCATACTAATATAGTACTTCTATTTGAGTGTTCTTTCATGGAGATTTTTGCTCTGTACACTATCAAGGTTATTAAGCAATTTCCATTCAATGGGTATCTTTGTTTATTTCTGTAATTAATTACAAGATGTAGTAGTGCTATTTTTATTTAATTCTGACATTTAGAATCTTCCTATTATGTTTATTATTTTTTCTAAATTTTTGCTGCACCTGTAGCTTAATTTTTTATTGAAATTTTTGAGAATATTATTAGGTGGGAAGTGTTGCTTTATAAGATCAAGGAATTTTTTCCTAAGTTAATTTTGACATTTAAATTAAAAGGGGTGTGTACCATATAATTTTCCTTCTTCTCTTATTTGAGTATTAGATGTAGGCTGGATATGTTCTAGTTTTGTATTTCTGTTACTATCTTTTAAGTGCTTTATCATAAAACAGTTTGTGAGTGTTAAAAATACCTACACCAGAGGAATTATTGCTTATTCTTTTACTGATGGAATTTGGGATAGGTTTTATTAAGGATTTTGGATGGCTTGAGTGTGGGTTTACATATATGGGGTCAGTATTAACTTTTTTGTAAGGTGCATATATTTTATTATTTAGAGTTACATCTGAAAAATTAACGGTTTTGATAGTTAATACTATTAAAAATTATAAATTTGCTCTCTTTGATTGAGTACTATCAACAATTCTTGTTGGAATTCAATGATTATAATCTTTTGAATATTTTCAATCTGGAATGAATATATATATATATATAATGTTAAATAAAAATTATTTATAAACCTGCAGACACGTTTCAAACTTCCGTTCTCTTCAGTGAAGGAAATGATAATTACTAATGTGTGCATGTGTTATAAATGCTGACTGTCATCTGAACGATCAAGTTTTGGTTCCAGCTTCAGACAACTGCCTCACTGAAGAGCTGTGATACAACAAAATAGTCTGTGGATGACTATAAATGTGTGACATCAAATTGATTGTCCATTACATTGAAAGAAGATGAAATGAAAATCAATAATGTTACATATGCACGAATATATAATTCAAGCAAATAATATGAGTTAGCGTCTTCTAAAATTGGTTTTAGGAAATTATCTTTCTTTTAATAATTGTCTACGGAAACAAAACATTTATTTTAACAAAATCGTAATTTTTCTTGTAAGATATTTAAAGTAAGTTGCAACAAAAATTAACAACCGTGCTTTAAAATGAACTTACTTTTACACAATAAAATATTTAATATTCTAGTACTTTCCTTTTCCACGTTTATATCCTACATCTTTTTAAAATCTAAATTTTCACCGTAAAGTCTTTTTAGCAGAACTTTTTTTCAGTGTGTTTTTTTAAATTTAATATCAAGTTATTTGGCATTTTTAATACCAACTAGCGGGACCTGTGGAAATTCCACAGGGAGACTCATTCATATGTAATATATTGATGTTGGCATTCTGTAGATGTTCAGAGTAAATGGAGACGGTCTGATATTATTGTAGCTTTTTTATTAAAACTGCAAAAGTATTTATCTAAGCTAGCACGAATGCCCGGCAAAGCCTGGTCGTAAAGTATGCTTAAATATGATATTTTAATTCTTGCAGATTTTGTATATATTATTATAGAGTTAATGTTCTATCGATTTTTATATATTATAAAGTTGTGATTTAAAAAATGAAAAAGATATGTCCATATGACTTGATGCATTAGCTTGAATCGAAACCGAAATAAAAACTTCTGAAAAAAAAATATATATATATATATATATATATATATATATATATATATAACTTGAGTTCCTTTAGCGATTACCGAAACCAAAACTTATGAAGAAATCTTGATAAAATTATTTATAAAAAAAAGAAAATAGATTACTGGAGTGCCATCAGTTATAATTGAAACCAAAACCAAAACATGAAGAATTCTTAGTAAAATTATGACAAGAAATGGAAGTACATAACAAACAACCCAGATGTAAGCGTGACACAGAAAATAACACACACGCTATCCTATTAATATATAGATAATAAATTTATTAAATATTTATATAGCAATAATGAATTAAAACCAAAGAGAGGCCAGGATTAGCAAGTCAGATTTTGATCAAAATTAGACTTGTAAAAAAATTTTTGAAATTTTTCAATCTAACTCTAATTATCTCTTCTTCTTTAATCATAATAATAATATAAAAAACTCATTTCGACACAACACCTGACATTATTTTTATGTGTAATTTTTATGCAATTTTTATGTGGCTTGAATTAAAGTTTATTAATGCAAAAGTCAATCACATACAATTTAGTGCATTTTAGAAGTTTTATTACCACACAAACCGAAAGGCTCAACCTATAAAATCAACAGTAGGTTCTTTGAAATGACTGTGTTCAAAATAAATGTTTCTGTTTAGAGCACAATTGAAGTATGACACTTTACTTTTGCATTTTAAACTTTAATTCAAAGTATTATATATAAAAACTAATTTTATAGAATCAACAGTAGGTTCTCAACAGTGCAATGTATTGTGAAACCACTATCAATAATTTCTCTCACTCTTTATCTGTACCTAAACATAGATTCCATAAACAAGGCTTAATTCTTAGAACTGCACGCCTGTGGAACTGTTTTTGCTTTCCAGCTGGCTACAATATAGTCATCTTCAAGTCCAACATAAACAAGTTCTTGATGAGCCGTACCCTTAAGTAATCCAATTTACCAAATTTCCACTACTAATGATTACTATGATATTGCCTGATTGACTACCATACACTCATTAACTCTTATCCTTGAGTAGCTTTGGGGCCTTGATAAGTGGTGACTCCTTTGTAGAAAAAAAAAGCTTCCAGAGTTCCGCAAGATACACCTGAAAAAGATTGGAGATTACATCGTCCAAAACATTGTGTGAATAACACTCAGAATGAGTGTTCGGTCATCTGAATAATTGAAATTTATACTCCTATAAAGTTTTTATTTTATACTAATATTCATATTAAAAAACCCTTTTTTCTATTTATTTCAAAATAAAATACAACTTTCTTATATATGGGTTGTGGAATTACATTCATTAGCAAAAGATCTAGCTAATTTGCATATTCTTTTAAACATTCATTTTAATTAATTCCCTATTAGCTTTTTCGGTTTTCTTATGGGATGATCATCTTTAGTTCACTATTACGTGTAATTATATTCATGCAGATATTCTACATAATTTATACTTGTGTAATATTTGCGTAAAAAGTTTATAGTAAACATAAAACTATTTCCATATATATATTTATGTATGCATATGCATTTTAGTTTAAAATTTTTTGTCTACCAAGCTCCTCCAGTTTTTGGTTTACAGGTATGAAACTTGATATATAAGGTATTTGAACCCATGTGAAAATTTATATTTAGGTTTTAGCCCAGGAAAATCGGTGCAAAAGTATGAAAATTAAAAGAAAAAAAATGAAATTTGTCAGGTGAAGATCGAATGGCTGCATTACGAATATGCTTGTAAAGCATAGTAAGTATTGGTTTATGTTTTAATTTTTAGCCTTGCAGCAAACGACTTTATAGCTCGGTTATTAACAGCAGAGGAAAAAATAAATTGTAAGTTAAACGTTTTGGTTTCGATTCTTACTACATATTGGGTCCAATGTAAGATAATAAATCCGAAATCTGCATTAATTATCATATTTAAGCGTATTTTACAACCGTGCAATGCCGGACGCCCAGCCAGTAATATATAAATCTCATTATGAGCCATGTTTAGTGTCTTTGTTTTATTCAGTTGAATTCTGTCCTTCTTTTTCAAGCTTTATTTGCTCCATTACGACCATAATTTACTAATGCCTTTGAGGTATTGAAACCCTAGCTTTCCACACTTTAAACAAGGAGTAGAATAGCAGTGGGGTGTTTATTATTGAATTTAAAATTTTAACGTTAACCTTCAAAATCGTTTGATATGTTCTAAAAACAGACAAATCAAACAAAAATAAATGAAACCTGTCAAAATATTGTTGAATCTCTCTCTCCCTCTCCTTATATATATATATATATATATATATATAAATGTGACATTGTTTGTCTGTCCGCTTGAGGAAGGGTCTTTACCAAACTTTGTCAATTTTGGGTCTACAGACTTGATAGGGGATTTGGATCTGTGAAACAAATTCGATTTGATTTTTAGCCAGTAAAAATAGCTGCTAAAGGGTCAAAATTGAAAAAACTTGGAACTTTGCATAAATCAACTAAAAGTGCTATTCTACGCATGCACTAATATACATTTATACATTAAATAGTAATAACTAAAGCTGGAGTGCTAAATCTTTTAGTTTCGATTCTAGCTAATGGCACCCAAGTAAATTAAAAAAAATTTTTTTTATTTATTTACTTTTGAAATCACTACTATATATTGAATGCACTATAATAATCAGTAGATTATTGGTTTTATAATAATCAGTAGAGTATTGGTTTTATAATATACGATATCTGCATGAATTAAAATATCATATTTAAGCATACTAGGAAATGGTCTGGCAGCCTGCTGATCTATTTTTTAAAATAACAAGCTATGTATTATCTGGCATTGTAGGATAATCTTTACTTTTATTTCTTTCTTAAGTTAAATTATTATGGTATCGTTTTGTTGTTAAATTCGTTATTGATAAAACTATAACTACTAGAGTCATTCTAAAAGTAATTCAAAAAGCTGGAGAGCTATGAAGACGAGAGTGTTACCATTAAAACAGGCAAACTTTTTCTATATAGTTACCGCCATTCTCAATACACTTTTGCTAGGAATTCAATGATGCATCTCTGCCTCTGTCACATAACTTTTTAGTCTCACACCGTCAATATCTGCAACAGAAAAATGAAACTTTCAGGTCATGAATGCATAAGTTCAGTCATAACAGTACAGTTTGCAATATTCTTTGATCCATTTGGGCGGAATAAAAATAGTCATAAAGTATTACATCTTTTTCCTTTTTTTAAACTAAATTATTAACACAAAATGGCTGACTTGCTTATAAAAAAACAAACATTCTGGTGTTATATTATATTTTTTTAATGTTATACACAAGTCAATTTGGTGGATTAAATTTTATAATCTTTCTGAAAGAATTTTTAAAATGTTTCAGTACTTTATGGTATTGGATTTTTTATTTGAATTAATAATCGATTAATTTTAAATCAAATGTAAGTGACGTAAAGGTGAAACGCAAATACACAAGATTATTAACATAGAGATTATAATGCACAAAATTTGGATAAAATTTTTCATATTTTTATGAGACAACGAATGTAGATTTAATACTATAGAGGGAAAAAGGTATGAATCTACAAATGGTAAAAGAGCGACTTTTGTTCAATTAATTACATTATTAAATTACCTAAAATGTGTTGATATGCCAGAAAAATACCTATATATATATATATATATATATATATATATATATATATATATATATATATATATATAAAGAATTATCTGGAGGTTTTTAGTTACCTCCCTTTTTCTCCCTCTGGCAAAATCCAAGAGATTCATTTTTTTCTGTCAATCAGAAATAAGTGACCAGATATTTGTTGAACTGATGCTCTCAAAATAACTTATCAGAAATAACAGGTTGCCATTAATCCTGTTTTTTTTCCTGTTAAATATATATACAATTGCTTTTTTTCTTTTTTAATTTACATTTAAATACTAACGGATCATATCTTCGTTATAAAAAAAAAAAAAAAATTCAGACATTCATCTTTTTTAATTACACCTGCATTGAGATCTGTTAACAACTTTGTTTATTCCGTTTCTGAATTTTTTAGATGAGTATTAGTTATTCGTATTATTTGGATTATTCGGACTACTGTTCTCATCTGGAGTGTTTGTTTAATGCGTATGTGTTCCCAATAGAATAAAAATGGTGCAATTAAAGACTATACATGGTATAGCGCGAATCAGTCTTTAGAAACTATAGATACCCACTATAAAGGCGCCTGCACATTTAATTGTGAGGCAAGAGTTGTGAAATCTCCAACCGATCTTCTTCTGATTCAGCACTGCTTGATTCGAGTGACAAGGAAAAATCCAAGATGACTGGAAAAGGTGCTGGGATAAGCGGAGAGCACATACAGCATTTAGTATTCTAAAATGCTCATCCATTTTAGTACTGACCAGGTTCAACGTTGCTTAAGTTTGGTGATCTGAAGGAAACTGGTGTGTTGACATGATTATGCCATAAATATATATTTATATGATGAGGATTGTTCCAAAAGTAAGGCCTCCTATTTTTTAACTGGAAAACTAAACTGCTGAAGAGCTACAAAGACAGGACTTGTACCATTAAAATGAGCAATCTTTTGTGCTTCGGAATTTATTTTTCTACATAGTAACCACGATTCTCAATCCACTTTTGATGCCTCATTCGCAAAAGTTCGGAGCATGCTTTATCACTCACATCTGAAATCGGCAAACCCATCTCCTAACTGCACTAATATCAACTGAATCGGCTTCGTAAATGTTCAACAGGCGCCATTGAATGTTGATCGGTTCAAGTTTTTTACATCATGGAGTAATTTAATGATGTATCTTTGCTTCTGACAGAGGTTGCTTTCTTAGACTCATATTGCAACAGAGAGATTAAATTTTTAGGTCATGAATACATAAATTCAATCATCATAACAATACAATTTGCAATGCCCTCTGATCCATTCGGGCGGAATAAAAAAATTTGGAGGCATTACTTCTGCAACGTTATTTGTGTGCGTGTGTGTGTGCGTGTGTGTTACTTTCTACTTTATTCATTCTAGATAAACATTAACACATTCAAATGTTTTTAAATTTGACCATAAAGCAAGGAAAAGAAAGACTAATTTACCTTTTCACTTGCCATTTAGAAATTGATCACAATTTATTGAAAGTCAAGTCGTTCTAAAGAAAGGAACAGTTGAACAGAAATGCTAATCATTTGTCTAAAAAATAAAACAATAAAACTACTTATATTAAAATCCAAACTTTATTAAAAAAAAAAAAAAATAATTCATAAAATGACTTTTTTTTTTTTTTTTACAAAGCCAATATGTAAATTGGTTAACCTTACGACTGATATCACATATCTATAAAACATAATATGCGGCCACAGCCAAGATTGAACTCGCTACACGAATTTGTAGTGTAATTTAAATCTTGTCTGTAGCTGAATACTTGATGCTTCGCTAAGGCTATCAAGGGTATTTTCTATCGTGACGTCATCACTAGATGGGTTGCCTACCATGGCTTAAGAGAGGGCCATCAGCCCTCGAGAGAAGGATAGACTATGCCAGCTTCCCAACCTGGTATCTCACCTCACTGTATATACAGCACTTCGCCTTCCCAAATAGTCACCCATCTGTTATTGGCCAGTCTCAATGTTGCTTAACTTCGGTGATCTGGTGAGAATCTTTAAGCAGTACATACAAAATGGTTTTAAATTGAATACTATGTTTAATTTCGGTAGAGTTTCCAATGGGTAGCTAATCTGTATGCCCTGGAAATGAAAAATAATTTTCAGTGGGTAGCTGATCTGTATAAGTTCTAGAAATGAAAAAGAATTTTCAGTGGATAGCTGATCTGTATAAGTTCTAGAAATGGAAAAGAGTTTCCAATGGGTAGCTGATCTGTATAAGTTCTAGAAATGAAAAAGATTTTCAATTGGTAGCTGATCTGTATAAGTTCTAGAAATGAAAAAGATTTTCAATGGGTAGCTGATCTGTATAAGTTCTGGGGATGTAAAAAAAAGGTTGTGGTGGCTAGCTGATCTGTATAAGTCTTAAACTTTAAAAATTTGCAGACAAAAAGCAAAGATCTTTTTCTTGTGGACACAAAAAATAATGTATGGGAATTCTAATAGATCCAATATTTTTATGGAGCGATTCCAGTTGGTTACTAGCAGAATACGACTCCATTTGATTGGTCATTTTCTATCATCAGTGTCCATAAGTAGAACTTTCTAATTTTCATTAATCCTACATTTTTCATTAAATCAAAAATATTTCAACAAAAGGATTGTGTAAAGTTGAATTAACTTTAAATGGAGGATAATAATGTTACCGATAGTGCAAGAATTGAAATTTTTGCATTAATTTATGTTGAGTTAATGTAAATTCAATTTGCACTACCCCAAAAAATCTTCTAATAAACACCCAACTAGAATTGAATGCTTTTGTCTTCAGAATTCTAAGTCGTAAAATTCCAAGATTTCCGATGTGATTGTGATAATTATTTATTCAAATATTACTAGTAAATGTGTTTTTTGTTTACACAAAATAATACATTTTCACTAAGATTAAAACAAAAAAATCATGGGTTCATTATATTTTCTAGTCGTTAATTAAAAAATACTGAAAAATAGCATTACAATTGATTGATTTAAAAAATTTTAGTGAATTTTTCAGTGAAGGGACTGGTCGAAATGTTTCTAAATTTTGGGGGTCAACCATTTATTTTGCACATACCTAATGATAACTATCCAAATTATGAACAGATGATTTACTATAAGGACGGCCCACTAATAAATACGACCCAACATGTCACATTTACAGACTGATTGAAATTGAAACTAAAAACAATCAACAGATTGACGGCTTAGGTAATTAAAAAGTTTAACAGGGTTTTACTTTAAGAATTACGTTTTTTTTTATTTTAAATGATTTATAAATTTCAAGAGAATTTATCAGAACCTATCTTAATTTCTAAACATGTTTTCGACATGTTAACACTTTTGTTTAAAAAATTAAAAGAATGAACATGAATTTTAGTGTAACCGTGCATTTTAGTGTTGAAAACATGTTTAGAAATTAAGATAGGTTCTAATAAATTCTCTTGAAATTTATATTTATGTTAAACAAGCGTAATTCTTAAAATTACATTAAAAAATTTTTTTAATTATCTAAGCGGCTAATCTGTTGATTGTTTTTAGTTTCAATTTCAATAAACCTGTTAAGAATCAGCCAGTAAATGTGACATATGGGACCGTATTTATGAGTGGGCCGTGTTATAAGCAATTATTTCATATCTTCAGTTGTGCATGGCATGCAAAAAAATGTCTGCTAGCAAAGATGGCTACACCCATTCTCTATTCAAATGAAGTCAAAGAATAACTAATTTTGCAAATGGATGCTTTCCAAGGTAGAATTTCTTTCTTGAGATAAAAAAGTGCTTATATAACAATTCAGATTTATGCTGATTCTTTGATTACTAAACAACTTTGCGTTCAAAAAAATCTTTTAAGGAATTTTCAGTTTGTTTTAAAACTTAATATAGTTTGAACAGTTTTAGCTTTCTCTTTGCTTATTACTTGGTTATGTTTTGGACTTGTTAAAGGAGATCAATATTTCCCCCCAATCCTCACTACAGCGTCTGATGAGGCATTTTAGATCGGGGTATGTGACCTTTTTGTCATTTGTGCATGAAATCATTTTTCTTTTTCATTTAAGTTTGTTTGTTTGTTTTTTGTTTTTTTGTATGTGTTTTATTAGTTCTTTTAAAGTATTCTAATATGGACAAACTTGGCAGTTATATAATCATTCATATATGACGAATAAACATGCTGCACTGAAAACAGAACTATCACCCCCCCCCCTCCCCGAAAAAAAAAAAAGAATGAGATCATGCCTAGGAGGATAGTAACAAATGAACACCTATTACATTGTCCACTTTCCCTCTAAAAGGAGGAAGTAATGTTTGGGAGAATGGTCTCGTGACAATAGATACTGTACTATCCCCCATACACACACTAAACATACACCTGAGTTGAGGATTGAAAGATAATAAAAGTTCATGTGATTTCCATAAAAATACATTTAAAAAAATTACAATTTTTTAATTAAATAATGAACGAATTTTAATCTTTAAAATTCATGAAACAACAAAATGATTATTTTTAATACATAAACGATACAACTTTTCCTTTTGAATTTTTGTTTTTCTTTTCTTAATCAATATTGATTAAATTCAGTTTCACTTATATATCGTGTTCTTTATTTTTCTCTTTGTCATTGAAACTTTCAAGTTTTCTAATGCTTTTTGTAAAAAGCTCTTATTAGAAAAAGTCTAACGTTCGACAGATCTTGGTTGCTGACGTAATTTTTCAGTGACTAGCTCTCCTGTATATGATGACCACGGTTGCACTACTTGTAATCATACGATATGCCACTATTGGCACATGTGCTATAGGTTGACCATCTTTATTTTAGAATGACAAGCCTAATTTGAATTCGGTTAGAAATTATTAAGAAACATTAATATTCTATTATCACAATCATTTATTCAAATTGAGTTGATTTTTAAGTTTAAAACAAAAGTTGCGTAAACTGCAAATGATTCACCATTCTGAAAATAAGAAGTGTGGTTTGATTAAAAAAAATCTATATATCTATAAAAGTGAGAATGCGTGTGTGAGAGCACTTCTCAACCTATATACTCAACTATTTTTTAATCTACAGACTTCAGATTTGGTATATAGGGTATTCAGAAACGTGGAAAACTTAAGTGGTTTTCATCCTGAAAAAAGAACTTCTAAGGGTTCAAAATTGGAAAATTGGGGGTCATCGGATTTATATGTTTGTCTACTGTTTCACGAAGCCCGACAACACTTTTTAAAAATTTTGGCAAGCTAGTTTAATGATTATTGTAATTGACTCACTGTCTAGGTTTTGGTTTCGATCTCAGTTCAAGTATTTTTTTTTTTTACTTACAAAAAGTGAACTGTTTAGAAAAAATATAATACTTGCATGCACCTGTCTCGGTTTCTTTCATTTTTTTTATTTTTATTTTTTTAAAGGAATTTAACATTGTTTAATACCGGGCAACACCAGATACATCTAGTATATGTATATCATTCAAACACTACCGTGTTTGAATATATGGTTAAGTGGCAGTTTAAGTCATTTTAGAACTGCTTTAAAGCTTCACCGCTCACTTATTTTTCGACCAAATTTCAAACAATTATTACAGTTTATAGATCACCTTCTCAGATATATTGTGAAAAAGAAATATAAATTTTTGTTCAGTAAAACAAGTTATGATGAATTTTCTGGTGCTCAAAAGCATACAAATATATAAGGAAATGAGCAACGTTTTTTATGACTGGTTTCCATAGCAACCACGTCGCTTTAACAACTACTGTTGCTACTAATTCACTGCTGGCGTGAAAAGAGAAGCAACAAGGGAAACAGTGGGAATGAACGCATGAAGAGGAGATAATTGGGGGGACTTTATTGAAAGCAGACGAGTGCCGTACATTGTTATTGCATATGTGTTTATGGGGGCAGAAAAATAAGACTGAAATTAAACAAAGAACAAGTGAATTTATTGGGAGCCTGGAAAAATCATGAATTACAATAGAAAAATGCGAGCATGAAAAGTAATATGGTTAAGCTTAAACATGGAAAAGTAAAGGACTGGTTTGAAAACTGGAAAAGAAAAGGATGAGATATTCTAGTAAAAAATATAATAAATTCATATGCAGCATTAAGATTTTTTTAATTCAATTTATAACATTATATTAATTCTTAATACTGCAATATTTTAAGTTATAAATTTATTATATTTTTTACTAGAATACCTTGTCCTTTTCTTTTCCAGTTTTAACAACTAGTCCTTTACTTTTCCATGTTTAAGCTTAACCATATTACTTTTCATGCTCACATTTTTTCTATTATATGAATGAATGAATCTGATTGCCTTTTTCTTAATTTTTCAAATTTCGCTGTTTTAGATTTTCTGTTTCATTCTGGTGTTCATCAGTGCTAATTATTAACGATTTTTTTTTTCTGTAACATTTTTGCATTTGCTGTATTTGGGAATGTAGAGTAGCAGTTTCTTTCACTTTATGCAGAGGTGAACCCCCTTTTCAACATTCTTATATTCTCAAGTTTGAGGTTTGATAACCATGTAAATGCAATCGTATAACCAATTGAACACGCAATAAAATTAAAATTAATAATTCATTTCACATCAAAGGTTTTCTCAAAGATCAACCACGCCTCTTCATTAAGGAAATCAATAAAAGAAACAAAGTTTACTAAGTATCTTTTAACAATATTCTACTATCATGAATATACTCTGTATGCGTTTAATGCACACGCCGTCATCGTTCGTTGATCCGGACACTAGTTGTAATGTCAATTAGTTGATATCATTTAATATATCAACAGAAGAATTCTCCTGCAATTAAAATCATGTTTTAATCTTTTGGATGTTACAAGGATGCTCATCATCTTTTGAACTTGCAAATGAGGAATATTAGTTCGACCAAATCAAAAAATAATTCCAATATCAGAGCCCAAAGTCCCGTTACTCTGAAAGATGCATAATTCAACTGATTGTCAAATCTCAGAAACCCAAACTGACTGCGATACTCCAAAGGCCAACTGACTGACACCCCCTTCCCATCTGTGGGGATATATGGGGATCTGACTACAAAAAAAAAAAAACACTTATGACAATGGCCAGCCAACCAGCATCCACGGCTGGCAATCTATGAACATAAAAAAAAAACTGTTTGGAAGCTCTTATCTTAGCTATTATTTGTGTCAAGTATCTTGGTCTCAACATGAACTCCCATTTAAATAAACACTAACTTTTTCTCAAATACTGAGTGGCTTACTCTTAAATTAAATTTTTCACGTTTCTGACTAGTTTTTCTTTTCTTGGTTAAAGATCTCTTACCTGCAGCAAGTGCAAACATGCACCAAGTGCAAACATGCAGCAGATGTAAACATGCAACCGCCTAGTGCATGCTTACACTAAATTATATACTAGATGACCTGTGATTCTTTGGGTCAGAGTTATTATATTGTACATTTTTCTTCTCTTTGTCCTCTTTTTATTACTTATTTCTTCTTACTCCCTTTCTTTTTTAATTAGTCTATTTATACCATCATTTTGAAAATTGCAGTGTTATAATGATTGAACTTATGCATTCATTATTCGAAAGCTTCATCTCTTTATTGCAGATATTGATGGTGTGAAAGCAATCTCTGTTATGGACATGTCAGAAGCAGAAATGTGTCATTGAATTCTTGGCAAAAGTGCACTGAGAATAATGTTGATTATGTAGAAAAAAAAATTCTGGGGGTCAAAAGGTCGTTTGAATGATACCACTTCTATCTTCTTAGCCCTTCAACATTTTTAGTTAAAACAAAAAAAAATTACTTTTGGAAGTTGCAGAAAAAGCTGTTTTTCTTCATCCAGATTTTGAAAGCTACTCAGACCAATGAAATGAAAAATGGAAGGATACAACATTGCGGCAATGGGATAGAGGTTGGATATTGGTTGACAATGTGAGACCTATTAGATGGGGCACTTTAGATGTAGATGTTTGTTTCAGCCGTTGCCACGTCAGATTAATTGTGGCAATGTGGTGTAAGTTCGATAGACATTGGGGTGATGTGTGCGTGCATATTTGCCTTTTTTAGTGATTGTATGTATGTGAACACTTGCATATGAATGAGTTCTTGCATGTCTTTTATTTGCCAAGAACCTATATTAAAAGTGTGAAGGCAAGATTTGGCTTTTTACACAATAAGTATTAGTAGTATTAATTGGTTTCTGTCGTGTTGCTATGGAAATGACTGGCAAGGATTCCTGTTCCTGGTGGCAGGTTTAGTCACACTTGTGGACTATGCAGTGTGACTTAAATAGCCAATACTAACAGCGGCTTTGGATCGGTTGATGTTTGATTTCAGAAACCTATCGAAATTGAGCATTTTATACAAATTAGCCAATCAGAATTAAGTATCTATAGAAATTGTTTTATTGCCATAACTTTTTCTATTACTGCTGAAATAGTTGCACAAGTTTTTGCCATAAAAGAGTTGCTTTAGTTATTTTTATTTATTTATTTTTTTAGACTTAAAAGAAATTTAATTTGTTTTTTTTATTTAGGGATTTGGTTAATGGTCAGAATCGATAATAATTATATAGTAATGGGTGCAACTATTATTTACAATTAATGATATTGATGCTTTTTAACTCGATATGGACCCTTTATCGATGTGGCCAAACTAACAGATATGCGGAAAAAGAAGAATGCATTTTTTTTTATTCATGCATTTACAAGCGAACATTAATAGTAAACTGTCATGCAGTGTTGAACATCACTATTGGATAGAAATCTCATTTCTGTATTAAATTGGCAGCTTATTTTTGATTCTCTTAAAGGGCCCAGCCTTAAGAGAGTTATTAAATATTGATATAAATATATTTTAATTATTATCCACATGGATACATACCGTTACAAAAGCTGTCAATCTACGGCATGTAAAAAAAAACAAAAAAACCCAACAACTTTGAATGAATAAATTTAAAATATTATGGGGAAATTGAGAAAGCAAATTTATTTGCAATTTTATTTTTTAAACTTTCCAGATTTCTTTCTTATTTTTTAAACTTCACTGACCCAGGCATAATTTTATATGAATCTTCATGTTAACACTGGCAAAGAATAATTTGTTTTGCCATTTTTAATGGAAAGTCTGTAGAGCACACTTTTCAGTATCAAGAATGAAAATGCTGAAACTAGTTTTTGGCCGATATTGGCTCAATGCGTGCACTCGCCTGAATTCATAAAAACGAATACAAACATTTTAAAGCAATAACATGAATTACTCTGAATTGATCAAAGTTGCCGTTTTGATCCACCCTGAATCTATAAAAAACTAGATTTTCCTTCACAAAAAGTTTGAACCAAGTCCATGATAGAACTAACATCGGTTTTATATCAACCCCCCCCCCCTCTCTCTGTTAAGCGTTGGAAAAGCGTTTCTTATCCCCCCCTTTCCGCACACAACTATTTAACCCTTTCACATTATCGGCTGCTCATCAACAACAAATCCTTGGCCTTCGGGTCAAGATCAAAGTGTAGTATCTGTTCTTCAGATGCTGCACTTCAATTTCTTGTTCTCTGTCAGTGGAGGAGAAATCCTTTACGACTGAGACAATTTTTATTTTTGTTCCTTTTCTCCACATTAAAAAAACGACCCTGGTGTCTAACTCTGTCCCGTGGGGAGACATTGTAAATAGGAACAACAAATGTATAAATTTATTCATTTAAATACTCCTAAGATTTCTCATCAAACTTATTGACTCTTATTTATAACTTTTTATCTAATATTTTTTTTTGTAATTGAGTGAGGAAGTTTTGATTATAATATTTCAGACTTTTGAATAATTCACAGCTCTTACTTCCTATTCACAGCTAATGAATCCCCCTCATTCTGCAAGGACTCTCAAAATATAATTAATTTTTTTTGTGTGTGTTTATCATAAATCATTTCTTTCGCTGTCTCGCATTCAAGTATTGCTTACACTGCTTTTGCTTAAAAAATGTCTTTAAAACTCTTTCCAAAGGTCACTTAGTGAGAGGAAAATTATTGTTTTCACGATTTTACTTGCTCAACTTTTGAGATATAAAGGAGAATTTAATGGGAAAATCGAATATCTATGTATCGCATATAAAAATCAAGTGTTAGTCCCCAAAATTTCTAAGAATTTTCTTTTGAAATAAAATGAAACAATAAGTGTCAAATATTCTTTTGTCATTCATATAAGGTGTTTTGCTCATATAGGGTGTTTCGCTCATATAGGGTGTTTTCTTTTTGTTTTTTTAGAGATGGTGAACTTTACATTAAAATAAATCACAGAAAAATATTTATTTCTATCATACAAATATATGGTTTCTTCCAAAGTCTTGGCATTTATAATTTAAATACAATTTCACGCATATAGCCCCTGCGTATATGGCATGATTTGAAGGCCCAATTTTCACAACTCTACACATTAAAATAGGCTGTATTTTACCCAAAACGCTTCAGATGTTGTCTTTCAGGTGGTTTCTTGTGTCTAGTTTATCAGCATAGACATGCAATTTTACGTATTCCCAAATAAAATAATCTAATTGGGTTAAATCGTACAAATGAGGTGACCAGTTAACAAGGCCATTTTTGAAATTATTTCGTCATCAAATGTTTCTTTCAATAAATTGATTGTATCACTATTGTGTGGTATGTGGTTCAGTTCTACTGTAACCAGATGAGTTGCCAAACTAAGCTGAACTCAACCGGTAGTTGCCAAATTTGCAAAGAAAATGGACTTCTCAATTTAAAATTTGTCTCCTTTAAAAAATATGTCCTTATATATATATATATATATATATATATATATATATATATATATATATATATATATATATATAAAAATTTATTAATGCAAACAAATTTACATGCTCACAACACTGGACAGTGGACATGCTAATGTTTTGGATAAATGGTCGGTTAAAACAGAAGTCCTCATTAGGCAACTTAATAAATGGTTGAGTGAGGACTGGTTTCTTCTGTGGAAAGCAACCATTTGTTGTCACCTGACGAGGACTTCTGGTTTTAATCGACTATTTGTCCAAAAAATTAGCATGCCCAGTGTCGCGATCATGTAAATTTGATAATATTAATAAAAATATATCTTGCTTTTCTTTTAATAAGCACCTCGTTAAATTCATTAGTTATCACTCTTGAATACCTTTAACCTGGTGTGTGTTTTTATATATATATATATATATATATATATATAAGTTATAAAATATATATGGCGATTAAGCTACACTGAATATTCCGCGTTTCATCCACTCTAGGATTCTTCAGGCTTATGCGAGAGTTTTGTGGTTTTCTCGCGTTTTTATATACGCACCTTCTATTGAATTTTTTGTTAGCCAATCAGCTTTCTAGTATCCACAGTATCCTTCCTAATCAGCCAATGAGCAGGCACTTACAGAACAAAGGCCCATTTGACCTCTGGTTGACACCCGTTCCTTTGTCTTTGCTATTTAGCATAGATATCTAGTGTCTTGACCTGTTTTGAATCTAGGTTGATTTTTTTTAAATTTCTATGTTTATATATATATATATACATACATATATATATGTGTGTGTGATAGTTTATGTATATGCATGTTTATTTATTTATTTTATTTGTTTATTTTCTATTGTTAGTTTAAAAATTATTTTGTATCTCTATCCTAGAGTAAATTTTATCCTGTGAACACAGTTGTTCGCTATTTCTCTCCTACAGTTTAATAGATGTTGGGGTTCTTTAAAGTATAGGATAAAAATTTTTTCATGAAGGCATAATCTACATGGATCGTCTAGGTCTCTACATGTGTTTGCTTGTCTTACCATTTTCCATTCGACTACCAGCGAACGTCTGCTTTCCTTGAGTTCCCAGTATTTGTTTGCTAGCGTTGTTTTCATACAGTGTAAGGAAGTCATACCTATGTAATATTTCTTGTTATTCGTGTTTTCTTTCGCAAATATTGTTTATTGTATTAGGAAGTGCGGTGGATACTAGAAAGCTGATTGAAGCTCAATAGAAGGTGCATATATAAAAACGCGAGAAAACCACAAAACTCTCGCATAAGCCTGAAGAATCCTTGAGTGGATGAAACGCGGAATATTCAGTGTAGCTTAATTGCCATATATATTTTTTAACTTACTAACTAGCTCTACCTACGTATTTGAGCACTGTCGAAGTAAATACTTAAAGTTTACGCATAAATTTATACTCTCGTATATTAATTTATGTGAGTAAATGAAGTAGTTATATAATTATTTTTTTTTTACTATAATCATTAAATACCTACAGACACTAGTGTTTCATCCTTTCGGGAATCTTCAGTGCAGGGTGTCACAATTAACACCAGTCGAACGATTCGAACTCGGCAACACGAGACATCTCTGGCTCGATTAGCAAAGACCGTATCCATTCGGCTACAATTAACCGCGTGAAATAGCGTTGAATTTAAACATTTTAGTTTTAAACGTTCATTACGTCAGTCAAAGAGTGATCTAATCGTTATATGCATAAGAACTAAATTGACCGACTTTAATTCAATTGAAAGTGCTCAACGATAAGAAATGAATTTCTTAAAGAAAAAGGTGATTTCACATGAATGGATTATATATATTTCTTCACCCTATTTCCTCTGCTTGACTTTTTGTTATCAAGTAAGATCTTTGACTTACTTGCAGTTTCATCAAATACTTTTGCAAGCAAAATCCGATCTCGCATTTTGCTAAATCCTACCCTCTAATGAGAAGGAAAGTATTTCTTCGAAACTCTGCGTATTAAGGACTATCCACTTATTTAATGTTTCCTTTTCAAATTAAATATGTTTTTAACTCTTTTTCAAAGTGTTTTTAACATGTTTTATTAACTATTTGCTCTTATATATATATATATATATATATATATATATGTATATATATATATTAAAGCTACTAGCATTACCAAGCTGCTGCAAGTGATTTTTACTACTTGATTTGGTTTGATTCAATACATTTGATAACTCTTACATTATAGAATATTGATTGTTCTTTATATATTGATTTTTATTGCAATAAGTTTCAAATCGCTTACTTTGATCGTTGAGTGCCATTTAACAAGAAATTGTCGACACAGGATTTTGCAAACAACCATTGGTAGTTTTCATCATTCACAATATATTCTTTTTCGAAATAAAATTACATGAGGAATATATATTTTTTATTTTTGCGTTTAAGTTGAATTTTTACTTTAAGATAACAAAGATGAATATGTGAAAAATATTTTCTTCCATATTCAATAATGGCAATCAATAATGTTGATGTGACAGTTTTCAGTATTTCAGTAGTAGCCATTTTGAATGTTAAACATATATTCTAATGCTACTAAACAATAACCAAAAGAACCAGTTATCTTTTCACATGCGTGCGTGCGTACACACGCACACACACACACACTAGCTGGTAGCCCGGCATTGCCCAGTTGTACAATACGCTTAAACATGATATTTTAATTTATACAGATTGCGTATGTATTATTATAGAATCAATCCTCTATTTATTATTATATATTACAAAGAATAATTTGTCCAGTGGGCTAATTCGCAAAAACAAAAAAAAATTAAAAAATAAGAATAATGTTGTTCATCAAATTCCATCTGTGTTTGTTTACAATATCCCATCAGATGATATTTGGACTTGACAATGAATGCCCTGGAAAAGTCACTTCTAATTTATGTTTAGTTTTAAAATATGCAAACGAAGGAATGATCTGCGGCGATTTTAAATGGTAACTTTTCTTTTATCGTAAATTGAACTCATTAATAAGAAAAAAAATTAAATAAAATGGTGAGTTACACCCAGGCTTGGACAGGGGATCATTCGATCTATAGTTGAATGCTCTACCACTTAGCTATGTCTCCAGATTATAATAAATCTGGGGTTTTTTTTTTTGTTTGTTTTTTTTAAGAAGAAATGATTTAATGAGATTTTATTATCTTCCTTGGCCGTTGTAAGGTAAAATGTTCCCCTATAAAAATTATTTTTTTTATCTGTAAGAGAGAAAAAGCTATATTTAAGAATGGATTTTTCGATACTTTTCGGATCAATTTCTGAACAAAACATATCTAAGAACATTATCAGACATATAAATCAGCTTTGTCTGCTTAGAACCTATGACACACAAAGTGACTTATATAATAGTGTGTGTGTATATATATATATATATATATATGTTATTTTCATATGTATGTATACACAAATTAGAATGAATAAATTTACTAATTCTTAAATAGAACATTCTGGTAGAATATTCATAAAATTAATGTAGAATGTTAGTACAAATAGTTAGGTTCAGTGACTTTATTTGATAAAATTCAAAATAGCGTAATGGAACCATATTAAAGGTATTTGCAGCTTCTCTTCAAATTTTCGGATTTTAATCATGTCAAATCACACTTTATTTCCTTTTGATGGATTGATTGTTGCTATTTCTTCTGATGAGTTAAGGGCGTAATAGATTCACTGATTGATATAATAATTGATTGATTTTGCACTACGAAACAGATACTGTCAAGAATTGTATAGGTCAACCGAATTAAAGGAATAAATTATAAGATGGTTAACATCATGAATTTTGGAATATAGTTTTTTGTCATTTATTCACTAATATATATATATTCGGAAATTAATAGATTGACAATGCAATGCAGATTAGTTTGAAGCGAAATGAGACGTAACGGAAGAGTCACCTTTTATTAAAGCAACTAGCAAATACTATAAAAATAAAACTAGTAAAATACGCGCAAATATGATATTTTAATTCATGCAGATTTTGTGTCTATTATTATAGATTCAATCCTGTATCAATTGTATTCAATATTTAGTGTAACATGGATACTGTCATAGGAACAAAGGAAAGAAATTAAAATCTTCCTTGGCCTTTTTTAAAAAATTAAAAAAAAAATTTTTTTTATTAAGAGCAAATGAAATGCGTTTGTGGTTCTTCCAAAACAATGCCTTTCATTATATTTCCAAAGTTTATTTGCAGACACATGTGCTTTTTAAAAGTTTTTCCTCCTTGCCCCCTCGTCCTGGTGCTAGCCAGCACTTTCTCACCCTTGTATTTACTTGCCCATCTTTCCCGGCTGGCAACTTGCTTCCCCCCTCGACCATGTGGTGTATTCTTCTCTCCTTTTCTTGTGATGCAAGCTTGTGCACACTTGCTAATTTGCATACATGCTTTAACAGCTGCTGTTAATATTTTTGCTAGCCAGTTATTCTTTGGCTGCTCCTGACTTTCTCACATCCGCTCATACACACTCTGTTACAGTAGTGCTCCCCCGACTTTGCCCGGTCGTAAAATATGCTTAAATATATTTCAATCATGCAGATCTTGTACTTATTATTACAAAACCAATTTTCTATTGAATGTTATATCATACCCATTATATAGTGATGACTTCAAAAAGTTTTTTAAAAATATGACTTGTGTGCTATCAGCTATAAAAACATTTGGAATACTTTGGTACTGTGACTAGCTTAAGAATTCCATATCTCTGGGCCTTGGTTGTTTGTAGGAGTTTCTAATTTTACGTCAGCTTACTACATTCACATATATCTGTCACTTTTTTGGAGTGTTAAACGATTTTTGTTGGTTGAAAATATTGTTCACATGCTTTTGTGAGGACCTACTTGAAAAAGAGATTGAATCTCAACAAAACCATTAGCATTCATTAAAATAATTCTTTGGCTTTTCAGTTGGCTTTTCAATTCAACTGCACTTGTGTTCTTGTGTATTCAGTGATTGTAAATAATTTTCATGGCAAGTGTTCGACTGAGCACCAATCTATGATTCCCTCTCACCAATCTTTCACAAAAAACACTTGTCCAGCCCAAATCACTATCAATAAATTCCCCCAACTCTCTATCATTGCCTAAACCTAAAAGTGGATTCCATGAACGAAGCTTCTTTCCTAGAACTGCCCGCCTGTGGAACTCTGTTCCACCAGTCTGCTTTCCAGCTGACTACAATATCGTTGTCTTCAAGTCCAACGTAAATAAGTTCTTATTGAAATGATTATAAGTCCCAATGACTACAATACACACATTAGCCCTTATATTCAAGTGGTCTTCGGGTCTTGATATGTGATAGCCCCTTTGAAATTAAAAAAAATAATAATAATTGAGATGCATCCAACTCCCGTTCCACAAACTGAACAGGGTAACTATATTTTTGGAAGTTTTCCAAAACTGCAACCGCTAATCATCATGTTGGCCTTGGTAACATGCACTTTCAGACTTGTAGATGTGAACATTTCAAGTTACTGAATGTTCTGTCATAAGTAGATTTCATTTTGATTAAAAAAAACACACACAAAAACAAAACAAAAAAAAACTGAATATTTGTATTAGAAGTAAGAGGGTTTGTATAACAATCGTGAAACAGGAAGGGGAGTCAGGGAGAAGAATTGTGAGGGTGGGAGAGAGAAACTGTTCTGTGTGTGCAAAAGACTTAAATTTGAAAGAAAAACGTACGAGGGACGTGCAATAAGTAATGCCGCTGACCCACTTCGCATAGCAGTAGAGCAACGAAACTTGGCACAGTTATTAGTCTTTCTCTACATAGGAACCACCCAGAGTTATGCATTTCTCCCATCGTTTGATGCAGCTCTGGAGACCGTTTTTGTAGAACACCCCAGGTTGGTCTTCCAACCACGACGTGACTTCAAAAATCAAGGCTGCATCATCTGGGAAACGCTTTCCTTTCAATGGCTTCATGGCTGGGAAGAGGTGAAAGTTAGAGAGTACAAGGTAAGGAGAGTAGGGAGGATGGGGCAGGAATTAATAACCACACACCCGTGCTTATAATCTGGCGACATGCGAGTTGTGGACCAGAGCGTTGTCCTGTAGGAGGAGGGTACCTTTGCTGATCTTGCCCTGCCTCTTGATTTTGATAGCTTCCCTTAATTTCCTCAGAAGTGAAGCATAATAGGCTCCTGTAATTGTGGTACCCTTTGCAAGGAAACCTGTCATCACTACTCTGTCCTGGTCCCAGAAGACTGTGAGCGTGACCTTTCCAGCAGAGGGTTGTACCCTTGCCTTCTTTGGAGGTGGTGAGTCCAAGTGCTTCCACTGCATTGACTGGGCTTTGGTCTCTGGATCATAGTGATGGACCCAGGTTTTATCCTGTGTAATCAGTCTTTTGAAAAAACTTTGACTCATCTTCTTGGTACATCTCCAAATTCATCCTTGAGCACTCAACGTGTTTTTGCTTCTGGAATGGTATGAGCAACCTGGGAATCCATCTGGCAGACACCTTATGCATATGCAAATGGTAATGAATGATAGTTTCCACAGACCCTGTACTAATCTTGACATATTGGGCTATTTGGCGAATAGTAATGCGCCGATCTTCCAAAATGGCAGCCTCAACTTGACGGACAGATGCCTCATCAATGGCAGAAGGGGGCGACCAGGTCTGGGAGCTGTTTCCACAGACTTCCGGCCATGTTTGAATTCACGATGCCAGCGTTTTATAAGGTCATATGATGGGGCATTATCACCATGTTTCTTTCATTTCATCAAAAGTCTCCTGTGGTGTGCATCCTTTCAAATACAAAAACTGGATCACTGCTCGACATTCAACAGGCTCCATTTCACACCTGACTCAGTTCAAACACCTGTAAAACAGAAACCACAATTAGTTCAGAGCTGTAATTTGCCACATAATATGTAGAGATATAAATCATTACACATGCAAAATTTCAGTTAGATCAGACAACTGGAAGTGGGTCAGGGACATTACTTATTGCACGCCCCTCGTATTAAAAAAAAAATAGATGCATCTTTTCTTAAAATTTCTTGAAACTGCATTTTCCTAAAAAAAAGTAGTCGAAAAAAAAGTAGTGAAAAAAAATCCGATATTGGTATAGCGTCCAAAATTCTCATATGGAAAAACAAATTAATGAATGAGTAAAATAGACCAATGACGAATTGTACAAAAGGGCCAAAACGTATATTTTTAGTGTATTTTAAAACAAATTTGCAACTGGCATTATGGACTCTTAAGTTCTAGCATGTATTAAATTGTTTTTAACGCCAATACATTGTTAAAGGAAAATAAATTGTTTTTGACTAGTAAAATAAGTTCCTCTACTATTGATAATGTCTACCTATTCTTTTTATAAAATCGTTTTTAAAGTCAAATTAAATTTATGATCGCTTCCGCTTGAATGTATGTTTTAAAACATGGCATAAATTAAATATGTGACGTCATACCAAAGCTATAATTATTTTTTTAAAGTAATTTTTTTATTCACGAGAAAGTCCAATTAGATGAGTTACACTGGGCGTTCGTGCTAGCTTAGATGAATACTTTTGCTGTTTTAACAAAAGAGCTACCTTGGCCTTTTGGTCAAGATCAAAGTGTAGTATTTGTTCCGGCAGATGCTGCAAGCTATGACTAGCTATTGACTAGCAAAGACCAGATGTGGGGGCAACCCCACATGCCTGACCTTTAACCAGCTCCCATTTCCCACCTCTCGGGAGCTGGTCCCCTTTTCCCCTTCCCCCTCCCTTCACTCCTCACATTAAAAATCGGCCTTGTGCCTAATTTGCTCGGTGGGGGAGCAAATAAATACCATCTGTTCTTCGGATGCTGCACTTCTATTTCTTGTTCTCTTTCGGTGGAGGAGAAATCCTTCACGACTGAGACAATTTTTATTTTTGTACCTTTTCTCCACGTTAAAAAACGACCCTGGTGTCTAACTCTGTCCCGTGGGGAGGCATAGTAAATAGTTACAATAATATCAGAGCATCTCCATTTACGCTGAACATCTACAGAATGCCAACATCAATATATTACATATGAATGAGTCCCCTGTGGAATTTCCACAGGTCCCACTAGTCTACTCTTAATGTAATATTTTATATTTCTAAAAGTAGTTAAGATCTCTGACATTTCGAAATGAGACAAAGTCTGCAATGTAATAATTACTTCATAAAAAAATTGTGACTCACAGATGGACAAAATCTATTTCTATAAGTTTAGTAAATATGTTTTCATCTGGCCGCAAATTTTTTTTTTTTTTTTTTGAAAGCTTGGGTGAACAAACATGTACTACACTGCTCTCCAAAGGAGGAGATGGTGGAAATGGCATAGATAGTACATTACACCACTCCCCTCAAAATAGAGAAGATGATACCTGGGAGAATCCTCCAATAAAAGGTAAAGACACTGCTTGTTAGTATGTTCTCATTACAACAGAACATATATTACATTACTCTTCCCCTTCCAAGAAGAATCTAATACCTAGGAGTATTACTCTCATTTATATATTAGCATGTGTGTTATTTTCTGTGTCACGCTTACATCAGAGTCGTTTGTTATGTAATTCTATTTCTTGTCATAAATAATTTAACCAAGAATTCTTCATAAGTTTCGGTTTCGATTATGGGTGAAGGAACTCGTTATATATATATATATAATTAATTTTTTTACTATAAGTTTTTATTTAGGTTTCGCTTCAAGCTAATGCACCAAAGTCATATGGATATATATATATATATATATATATATATATATTTTTTCTTTTATTTTTGAAATAGCAACATTATAACATATAAAAATTGATAGAACATTAACTCTTTAATAATATATACGAAATCTGCAAGAATTAAAATATCACATTTAAGCGTACTTTACGACCGGGCTACACTGGGTGTCCCTGCTAGTTTAGATAAATACTTTTGCAGTTTTAACAAAAATGCTACAATAATATCAGAGCGTCTCCATTTACTCTGAACATCTACAGAATGCTAACATCAATAGATTACAAATGAATGAGTTCCCTGTGGAATTTCAACAGGTCCCGCTAGTTTACTCATAAAAATGATAGTCCTATTCATTAGTGATTTAATATGAAGGCGGACAGTTATATCAAGATGGAGAATAAAGCGTATCGTATATTTCGTAAAGTTATTAGAAAATGCTAAGAATACAGAAATAGTAAATTTATACACATAACCACTGTGTGTGTGAAAGGGGGGGTAGCAGGGTGAATTCTATCATTTGATATTTTTCAAATTTATTTATTGAACCTTTTAATCGAACTCTATTTAGAACGCTGATTTTTGAACAACTTATATAATACATTTCAGATATCCGCATGAACGAAATGTCAATGAATAATACTCCTTTTTCTTCTTCTTCCTCTACAATTGATTAGTTGTTGCTTTATTTTTTTCATGATCGCAGGTGTTACAAAACCACTTCATTTACTTTCGTCTCCGGTTTCACTTGCCTTGTTTCTATTAATAGACCCAGTCATTACATGCTGCATGCGAGGTGAACAACGCGATACAAGTTTGACATTTTGGTCGGCAGTTTTAGAAATCTTTGAAAATCTGTTTAATTTATTTTGGAGAAAGTTTATCTTGTGTTTTGATAAAGCAGCATTTACTGGGATATCAAATGCTATAAAATTGCCATTTAAGCATTCATCTACTGAAGAAAAATGCAAATAAACATAGTATTAATTCCGATGCTTGTATAAACGTTGGTTCAGATTGTATATCCGTTACAGTTCAAACCTCTCTCGGACCCCCCCCCCACGCAGTCCAGTACCGTCGCAAAGGAACAAACAAGCAAAACTAAACAAATCTAACTCTGCTTTTTTAAAAAAAAAATTTTCTGTTTTAGAAAAAGGCATTAATTACTATTACTTTCCAAACAACGTTTGCTTCTTGCTTTTTCGAACTGTTCATTTCGTCTGCCATAAGATTAACAACACACTGCCCTCACAACACCAGCTTAAGACTCTCGCCACCACCACCACCACCACGGGGCCACACATCCATCTCACCTGGACACATTTTTTCCTTGTGCTCTCGACTACATGCCGGCCGTAGACAGCTATTTCCCGTTTTCAACTTTACATGCCTTTTTCAACACGCACTTTACTTCTCTCTCTTTGACCACATAAAGTATTTTTTTCTTTTTCCTTCTGACACAAGCCAGCGCACACTTGTTAATTTGCATATGTTAATACCTCCACTATCCGTCAGCTGCTGCTATTTTCACATGCACACCTATGCACTCCGTTACAAAATGTGATGCCTGTATAAAACATTGATATAAATATAATGTCTGTACATGGTGTCAATCCGGCTGTGGTGTGCTCCAAGTAGGCGTCGGTTCGGCCACATTGTGCCGTTAAAAGGTGGCGCATCGGTCTTGTTGCAGTACCCATACAAGGTGTCAGCGTCTGTGTCAGTCTTGTTGCGGTGCCCATACAAGTCGTCGGCATCGGTCTTGTTGCAGTGCCCATACAAGGCGTTGGCTTGGCCATGGCGCCCATAGAGATCATCGGTCTGGCTGCGGTGCCCATACAAGGCCTCGGTCCGGCCACGGCATCCGTACAAGGTGTCAGTCCACCCACGGTGCCCATGCAAGACATTATTTAAAAAGAAAACAACTACTAGCATCAATGCCTCTATCAAAGCTGATCAATAACCTAGCCAGCTTGAGTTAACTTCGAAATTTGTTCTCAAAATGTCCGCATCATTTGGCACGATTTCAGAATCTGAAATCATTTGAAAGCTATCTCGATATGTTAAAGAAAGTGGGAAAATGTGTTTTTAAAAAAAAAAAAGTGGTGAAATGGGATTGTGCATTAAAATTTTTTCCACTTTTCATCATGTTTTTCCTGCGATGACAATAGAGACATTAACAAAAAAAAAAAATCAATAAACTTCACAAGTATTGATTCTTGAACTGCTATTGCTCAAAATTGTTATGGATGAAGAATTCTTTAAAAAAAATTCTTAGTCTTCCAAAATTTAATGTCTTCCTTATCCCAATCACTTTTTAGCGAGTTGTCGAACATTTCCATATATATACTCTAACAATATATATGCATAATAAAACAAAATCGTTAAAATGAATAAAGACAATATAATAGAGATTTTATTGGTGTGTCTCTAACCAAAAATATATCACAGTTCTCAAAAAAAAAACGTTTTATATTTTCTCGTTTTATTTTTTGAAATTTGAGAATTTAGTACGTATTTTTGGTGCGATGCAATGCCTTGTTCAGTCTCAAGAGACAATGGATACTCCCTGTAAGGGTAGCTGCGCTTGTAATTGTGAGGCAAGGGTTGTACAATTCCTGACCGCACTTCTCCAGAATTGACACTGCTAGAGTCAATTAGTTATTATATGCAAGACAAAGAATACATTTCAATAAGTAAACTTATTGAAATGTATTCTTTGTTTTGCAAAAAAAATTCTAGATTTGAAATTTAACCATTTAACATCATTAAATTTAAATTACTAAATTATGATATATATATATACACCCCCAACACTATGAGTTTGAGCGATCTGACTCTAAAATCAAAAAAATCTGTTTTATGGCTGCAGTTTCGTATATGTGAAAAAATTGGTTGACAAAGAAGAGACAACATGAATAAAGATCAATAGGGGATTATCTCCCTTCCAGCATCGAAATTTTAAGGGTGTGCAATTTGTTTTTCTTACAATTAGAGGCTCCCAAATGCTATTAATTTCTAAGTTTGGTCTGCTTAGTAATTTTTCCTTTTTTTAGCATATGTGCTGCTTCTTTGAGTCGCCTGACTCTGTATCTTGCATCCCTGTCAATTATTTTGACCTCGTTTCACAAAAGGAAATGTGTTCATTTTTCTTTCCGTATGTAACTTTTTGACCTCCCATCATGTCATGGCTTTACGGTGTTCTTCTAGTCTTAATAGCATTTGGGAGCCTCTAATTGTAGGAAAAACAAAAATTGCACATCCTTTACAGTTGTACCATCAATACTCAATATATTCAGACGACATTGTTCAACTAACACTTTTTATTTGTTTCATCTGACAATGTGATGCAATTTTAGGTTTTTGATGCAGTTGGGTGGTTAGGAAAAAAGTTGGAATAAAAAACGTAACTTGTAGAGTTAATTGTACTTGGCTGCGTTTTTGCTTAATATCGAACAAGGTCGACCTGCAGGGCTAGAGAGAATTACAGCAGCACAACAGTTGGTTGTAGCTAAAAACAAAGGATTGTATATTATTTTTTTTATTGGAATACTGATCTTGGTAAAATCCGTCGCCTCTATTGAAAGTTTAAGGCAGACATGCAAGCAGACATACATACATACATACATACATTTATATATTGGTAACTAAAAATTTTCGACCCAAACTGATGAAAAAGCTTGCCCTATCTCTGAATACCCTTTATGTAAAATTTCAAATATTTAGACCAGAAATTGTCAGTAATTTGGAAGAGACCGCAGAGGTCAATTTTTTAAAAACTTTGACCCTTATTATGACCCCTTAAAATTTATTGTTTTCGGCTCAAATCAAGTTATTAAGTTAGATCCATGTCCAAGGAACCTATATCTAAAATTTCAAGTGCGTAGACCCAAAATTGTCGGTAGAGTTCTCAAAGGTCAAATCATTGAACTTTGACCCCTTAATCGCCAAATTTCTGGCCCAAAACCGATCACATCGATTTTCCCAAATCTCAGTACCCTGTATATCAAATTTCTAGTGTGTAGACTAAAAATTGACAGTTATTGCGGAAATGTACACAGACACACACACACGTTCACTTTTATAGATATATAGATTTATATGGACTATAGTCCTCGTAGTTATTTCAACATTTTTTGGCCAACTATTCCTCTGACCTTCATCAGGTTGTTAACCGTGATGGGATAGAAATGCCGAGTCTCTTAAGTGTATCTTCAGTAATTACTGTCTTCCATAATTGTTGTCATCTCACCACGTTTTGGCCAACTAATCCTTTGGAGCCTGTGGTGCAGTGGATAGAGGTGTTGAGTCTATGGTTCCAGGTGAGCATTGTCTGAAAATAGTGGTTTCAATCCTACTCGAAGCAGGCTAGAGGATTAGTTGGTCAAAATGTTGTGAGACGACGACCATTATGGAAGGCAGTAATTGCAGGGGATACTGTTATAGGACTTGGCATTCCTATCCCGGCGTGGTTAACCACCTGAAGAAGTCCAGAGGAATAGTTGACCGAAACGTAGTGAAACAACAACTATGAGGATGAGGATAACAGTCTTCAAATAAATAAAAAAAATAAAAGACTGGTATCCGAAGAGAAAGAAAAGGGAGAACCTATTGTGTTATGTTGACTATGCATGTCAGAGACCTGTGTGTAAAACGAAATGAATGACCTTTTCTTTCACCTAAAAAAAAATTGCATCAAAGTTTTTTCTTTGTGAGTCGCTAAACCCAGCATTTGGTCCATTCTAAAAGTAATAATAACGTTACATGTGATTACAAATGTTTTATTTGATTTTAATTTCTTTAAGATTAGTTTCCTACCAAGGCTGAAGAATCTAATCAACCTTACGATTCTCTCTTCCTCTGATGCGCTGGAGCATCCAAGCAATGTCTTGGAGTGTCGTTCCTACAAGTTGTTATCCATCAAACGACTCCAATAAATCATGAAGTATCAGACCGAGAACCCCTGACGTCTGAAATACTTGTCATAAACCATCGTATTAATAACTTGGTTCATTGCTAATCAAAGCTACTAGAGGTGAACGCTATCTCCGATGTATAGAATTCACATTTAAACTTATTAACAAATCATGAATTTTGGAGCACAGTACTAGGTGTATGGATGGGTAATGTAGGCTATATTCATTTTAAATTAGTTTTGTGCAAAGGAAGGAAAAGGGAGGATGGAAGCCCTTTATGAAAAATCAGTTACTTCCGATTTTTGTGAAATTTTAATAGATATTTCCCAAATTTCAATTTGTTTAGCATATTTTTAAAAAGTCTTTAGGGGTAAACATATGGGCAAAACCTCCCATTTGAAACTTTCAGCTATGTGTTGAATTTGATCCATAGATCAATACAGACACCAATTATGCAAGATTTCATGAATTTCTTAAGAACTCTTAAGCTTTAGCATTTAGTTTTAGGAATTTTCTAGAATCAAACTCTTGTAATGGATTTTAATCCAAATTGGAATAAGGATTCTAGAAACAAGTTTTAGCTTGATTTTAATCTTAATGAGAGAAGACAAAGTTATGCCAACTATTCTGTTTATGGAATTTTACTTGTCTACTTATATCATCATCATCATCATCATCATCAGGATAATGATGACTGTATTGTAGTTTCCTAGATATTAATCCAATAAACTCCAGTGTTTAAAGAAATGTGCTCAATAACAAGTAGAGAAGTATTATAGTATAAATTTCTTTTTTTATGTAAACATTATTAGCTACATATTTGCATACGTGTTTCAGTTCTGATTGCTGTTGAAATTCAACATCTTTAGACTGAAGTTTTGCGATAAACTGAAAGCTTAAATCGTAATTCTCTCAATAAAAATCCTTTTTTTTTTTTTTTTAAGCAAGTGTCGTGAGTGGAAACAAAAACAGAACAAGAAAGGGTAGATACAAACAAGGATGAAAGGGATACATCCTATTAAACCGGGGAAAGTGTGTGTGTGTCTCTGTGTGTGTGCGTATGTATGTGTGTGTATGTATATATATATATATATATATATATATATATATATACACACACACACACACACGCATATATAATTATAATTCAATCAAGACTAAACATCAAAGCAACTGACGGTTTTTCTAACAAGCAAAAACAACCAATCAAGAAACACAACATCTAAAAAGGATTACCAACTGCTTCAGAAAACCGATTCCAAATGTTATCCAAAATGGCTGTTCTGTGCCAACGGCAAACTGCCAACTATTTTATATTCTATTTGAGAATTGTGCATGGATTATCTGATCAATCATTGCCAATTCAATCGCAGGCAATAACCAACCTTTTTCACTGCCCAACACATTGTTGCTCGACCTTTCCCACTCCTGAATGCTTGCAGGCCCACCCCTGCCCACCCCTCTCTAAAGGATATCAATTTGCTGATAATGAAGGATATGAAGTCTTTCATGGTGAATCAAATCAACTTAAAATAAAAACTAGAATCAGAACCGTTTTAGTTCAAGGGAAGTTTTACTTGAAATTACTTTTACAATTTAGTTTTATAAAAGTACACACACGAGAGAAGCAAATAGACACACACCCACAAAAATTTACAATAAACATTCACGGACAATATGAACTGGAACAAATATATTGAGGACATCGCGAAGGCTGCTGTAAAGAAGGTGGATTCCCTCTATCGTGCTAGAAGACTACTCACACCTGAGAGTATCCTGTATCTCTACAAAGTCACCATTCGCCCAGCCATGGAGTATTGTTGTCACATCTGGGTTGGTGCATCTACAACTAGTCTCTCCCTCTTGGGTAGCGTCCAAAAAAGAGTCTTCAATCTAATATATCCCACTTTGTCAACTAACCCTAACCCTTGTCCTATCACCGCAATATTGCATCTCTGTGCCTGTTTTACAAATATTTTAATGGAATGTGCTCTGCTTAAATCGTTGCACTTGTGCCTTCTTGACATACGTATCCGCAAAAAACATGCTTAGCAACAAAATCCCACCCCTATCACTGTTGAGATCCCTAAATGCCAGAAAGCTTTCTAGTCTAATAGTTCCTTCCCTCGAACAGCTAGACTTTGGAATTCCCTTAATGCTACCTGCTTCCCTGACAGCACTGATATGCAGAAGTTTAAATACAACCTAAATCAACATCTTGTTAATTTTTCCTTTTTGGAGTAATACTTTCTGTGTTGTCCGGATAGGGGGTTTAAAAAGAATGAAGACTTAAAGAATCTTTTTCTAACATAAATGCACATTTATTTTTAGTAAAGAATGATGATGATGATGATGATGATAACACCAACAACAACAAAAAGGTTAATTAGTTTATTGAATTTAAATAAATGCAGTGGGTGTCATTTTAAAGATGGTAGTGATCGTCAAATAGGTGTCGATCGGTATTTCCTGTAGTTTTTCTCCCTATAATAAAAAAAAAAAAAAAACAGTTTCACATTATTACCGAAGTTATTACAATGGTGGAATTGATTGATGACAAATCTTTAAGATTTGTTCTGTAAAATCAAACCGAAATAAATCAGAACTGACTTCGATGGAATGAATGATCAAATAAGGAAGTGTCAAAAAAAAAAAAAAATCCTAAAAAGCACTTGTCAGGAAACTTACATTTCTGATTTTTTGAGGTGAGGATTGATTATTGATATTATTTGGATTCTTCGGACTAATGTTCTCATTTTGAGTCTTATTTTCACAACGTTTTTCGGTCAATAAAACCTCCAACTTTCTTCAGGTGTATCTTGTTTGAACTTCGGGAATCGTTCTATTGAACTCTGAAATATGCACAGACTTATGGTGCAGTGGATAAAGTATTTTGTAAAACTCAGTTGTAAAAGTTCCTCTTCTAAAAGTTGAAAGTTCAATCCTCAGTATGGGCGGTACTCAAAATACGATTGCAAATTAAGACTTTTACCTTATCATGGCTGACAGGACGAGAGCATGCCTGTGGATTAAATAAAGGGTTCCGTCAGAAATTCTGTGCAGATTACAGAGTTTGACAAAATACACCTGATAAGGTTGGAGGTTACATCAACTGAAATGTTGTGAAAACAAGTGAAGCATGCATGGTCCCACATGAATGCACAGCAGTGAACGAGGCATAAAAAAAAAATGACTAAGTTCACCCCCCCCCTCCATTAAGCCACAAAAGTCCCCAGGGACATCAAATCCTGGTGAAAATGAGCAAACGGTGCAGTTTTAGGCCTTAACATATGTAAATTTGGGTTCTGCACCATGCAAAAAAAAAAAGAAATGACTGACTTCAACAGTTGCCCCTCCCCCTATTTAACCCTAAAAGTTCCCAAGGACTTAACATATTTAAATTTGAGTTCAGCACCATGAAAAACTGCTAAATAGACATACACAGAAAATTTTGGACAAATATGGTAAAATAGTCCCAAAAATGAAGTGTTTTTATTAGCCCTAAAAGAACCCCTGGGGCACACCCAAGAGTTATCGCGAAGTATAGACACACAAAATTATATAGAAATCAGTTAGTTACAACTTTTCAGAAAGTTTTATAAAATCCAAGGCATTAATTTTTTTTAATAAGCACGAAAGTGTCAATTTTAACCATTTTTTCCCGGAAAATCCGTTCTGTTACTTTTTTTACTCATATCATGTTTAATGTTTGTGCAAAATTTCAAAAAATTCCAAGGAGTGGTTGAGAAAAGTGCAGACAGATGAACGAACGAACAAACGCACAAGGGTGAATTTACAGGTCCACTCTCCTTTTGTCGAGGGACCAATAACATTCAAGATAAGAACAGTAGTTCAATGAATCCAAATAATATGAACAGGACATTGTTATCAGAGTGTTATGCAAGTGAAGAGCATTGATACTAAAGATTCAGTTTCTAACATGTAGGAAATTGATCTTCTTTACTTGCTATTGTGATATAATTTGGACACTTGAATGTAAATTTAAGGAAAACGAAACTAGTTGGAGTCAGTTCAAGCTGCGAATTGAAATGCGAACACTTAGCAGTTTATTTATTAACTCATTTACCAGTTGTTGCTACTTGACACGGACTTCTATTGTTGTACCTAATGGAATAACTCGATTCTATATTTTTACCACTCCATGATATAACACTTGCCTTACACAAGATCAGTTTTTAATGTGGGGAAAATTCAGTTCCCTTAAAAAGGGTTGATCTGGATTGGGATAAAAAGAAAAATTGTTGCAGTGTAGAAGGATTTCTCCTTCTTCACTGATCGTCGACAGAAAAAAAAAAATGAAGTCTAGTTTAAAAACAGATACTGCATTTTGCTCCTGGCCAATATATAATAGAAATATTACCAAACGTTTATATGCACTTTAAAGGTTATTAAAAAAAATCTTCAAAATCTGTTTCCTGATTCTCTACTGAATAAAAACAGTAAAAACAGAATATTTAGAAAGAAAAAGAAAATGTTTGGGAAGTGGGGGGGGGGTGCAAAAAGTAATCTAAAAGGCAAATGTATGTGCGTATAGCTAAATTAAAATATATATACACGGGGTGAGTCACGGGAAACGGATGTTTTTAGAACGCTCCTCGATCTGTTTGAGTAAGAGATAAAGAGTGAGAAAGGCAGTCTTTAAACTTGCTTAAGATGCCGTTTAGTTTCTTATTTGTTTATCTTTTATGTTAAATTTTGCTTTACTTATTGATTTTGAATTGATTTAGTAAAGGTTTTTATGTGCATTACAAAATTTTTGTTGAAATATTCAGTTTTATTTTCCGTAAAAACATCCGTTTCCACTGACTCACACTGTGTGTGTATGTATATATATATATATATATATATATATATAATCAGTAAAATAAGAACAAGCATGCATGTGTGGTCCCCCTCTGGTGCTGCATGTGAGATGATGCCACAAAAAATAGTGAAGAAATGATGAATGTGAGAGTGTGAAGGGCCAACGTTGCACATTTTTGCCAAATTTCCGAAAAATCTAATGGAAGGGGCAAAAATTATGGAGTAAAACGTGTCATTTTTTACAATTTTGAGGCATTTGTGACCCTTTTGAGCTCCTGGGAATGCCAAATCCCAGTGAAAATGGACAAACAGTGCAGTTTCATGCCTTAAGACATGTATATTTGAATTCAGCACCATGAAAACCACTATATAGATATACACATCAAGTTTTTGAGTAATATGAAAAAAGAGCTCCAAAAAGGCATGTTTTTTTTTTTTTTAGCCCTAAAAGTTCCAGAGGGATGCAAACCAGAATTTTGCCAGGGTCATCTATACTGAATTTATATTAAGAACAATGGCCTCCACATTTTGGCCAAGTTTCAGGAAAATCTAATGGATGGATCAAACGCTATGGGGCAAAAAGTATCATTTTTGGCCATTTTGGGTCATTTTTGACCTCTTTTGAGCTCTTGGAGACGCCGAATCCCAGTGTAAGTGAATAACAGTGCAGTTTCAGGTCTTAACACATGTATATTTGAGTTGACCACCATGAAAGACCACTATATAGTCAGACATATAAAGTTTTTGTTGAGAAATATGAAAAAAGAGCCACAAAAAGGGGCGTTTTTAGCACTAAAAGTCCCCAAGGACACAAACCAGAATTTTGCCAGGGTCACCCATACTGGATTTATATTAAGAGCCATGGGCTCCACATTTTGGCCAAGTTTCAGAAAAATCCAGTAGCTGGATCAGAAGTTATGTGGCAAAATGTGTCATTTTTTACCATTTGGGGGCATTTTTTACCTCTTTTGAGCCCCTGGGGACGCAACAGGATTTTTTGCAAAAAAAAATTCTTTACTGTGCACATCTATTTAATGAAATACAATTTGTGGCAAAATTTCAGGAAAAACTAATGGACGGTTATCTGGCAATCGTCCGGAATAATGAATGCATGCACGCCACTAAGAACATAGGTCCCTCTCCGATAAATCGGGGGGGGACCAAAATGACAATATAAAAATATATACCGATGTATATAGATTTATTCAATAAGGATGGTACATCAATTAGGGGTGTAGGATAAGTAAGAACTCTTTATGCCATGGTATTTCGAAACCTAAAGCTTCTCCTCAGTAGAGGAGAGAAGATGCTAGGCAACATAATAAGGATGCATTGTCTAGTGCTAGTTATATTAGGAGCGAAATAATTGCACAGGAAGAGATAAAATATTGAGACTGCTTAGGGGTGGGAGAACAAAAGTGATCTCTGGGATGTGGTATGAAGAGTTCTTACTTAGTCTACACCTCGAATTGATGTATCATCCTTTTTGAATAAATGAATGAATCTGTATAAATGTACATATACATTTTTATATTGTCATTTTCTTATTTTATTGATAATCTATATAAGCTCCAAAACAATTTGTTGAGCTTTGCATTATTCAGATAAGTCTCCTCTTAAAGAATCGATCGTATTCTTTTAACTTCTCATATATATATATATATATATAAGTCAAATATTACACTTATATAGAAATACGTTTTGAAGCCATACAATGCAAAAAAAAAAAAAAGAAGTGTTATTTGATATATTTCGGCAAAGAAACTCGCCCTTGTCAAACTTTTTTTTTCTTCTTACGCCGCATGATGATAATTTTAGGTGAGACACATCCGTTTAGTTGTTATTCAATGTTTTTATATATATATATATATATATATATATATATATATATATATATATATATATGGTCCAGGAAATGCACATGGTGCATGCTAAAGGAATAATTGGTTGGTTCCTGTTTGAAAGCGTTGGTAAATAGGAAATCAAATATAATACGTATACGAAAATATGGTTGGAAGCAATACAACGCAAAAAAAAAAAAAAAAAACAATATAAATTAATGTTATTTGATATATTTCGGTGAAGAGACGTATGGCTTTAAAACGTATTCCTATATACGTGTTATATTTGATTTTCTATTTACCAACGCTTTCAAATAGGAACCAACCAATTATATATATCTATATATATAATTGGTTCTTTAATGATCAAGTGGGCCAGGTTTCATCAGCAGGGTTTTGTTTTTCTGCCATTTTGTGTACTAATTTTTAAAAAGACTGCCAACTCATTACTCTAGGAATCTATTATATAAAGGAGAGTTGTGTATGTATGTGTGTCCAGCTAAAGAAAGTGATGGGTGAGGTGGGGGCAGAAAGCTAGAGAAACAAACAGAAAGAGGTAGAGTGATAGAAGTTTTAATAAAATATGTAAGACTTTTTACTCGGGTGAACATTTTCTAAAGGACATTAAAATTTCGGTTGGCCAAAAAGTTTGTTCGTTTTTATTTTTGCTTGTGTCAGTTTATGGGGAACTCATGTATTAAATTTAGAAACATAATCGAGTTTCCACACTCTATTTATAAATATTGAGAATGTTTCAGGTTTGTCTGGTTGTCAACCAGCATTCTTGTTCAACTGCAGCATTCTTTTAGTCACTCGTGATTATCGTTGGCAAGTTAGAGCATGGAGCATCACTAGCAGTATCAGAATTTTTTGTGAAAATAGCGAATAATTCCACCCCATCTTTCCAAGCTTATAACTCCTCGAAAAATGCAATTCAAGCCCTAATTTTTTTTTTCAATTAAAGGAGCAAGGACCAAGATTTCATTAAAAAAAAAAAAAAAAAAAAAAAAAGTGTTTTTTTTTTAAAAAGGTTTTAAACTTCGGACTTTACAGGTAAAATTCGACGAGAACACGATGTCCGTTTTTTTTTAAATTTGAATATATTATGTATTGACCTTTTCTCTTCAATTTGTGAGTAAATAATTATGTACTTATCCGAGTCGAAATTAATTATTTTTAGACATTTACAAAATTGGAGGCGTGAATTATTCGACCCCCTGTCTTTCCAAGCTTATAACTCCTCGAAAAATGTAATTCAAGCCCTAATTTTTTTTTCAATTAAAGGAGCAAGGACCAAGGTTCCATTAAAAAAAAAAAAAGAAAAAAGAAAAAACAAATAACGTGGTTTAAAAAAAGGTTTTAAACTTCAAACTTTACAGGTAAAATTCTACAAGAACACGATGTGCGTTTTTTTTTAAATTTGAATATATTATGTATTGACCTTTTCTCTTCAATTTGTGAGTAAATAATTATGTACTTATCCGAGACTAAATTAAGTATTTTCTTTGTAATAGACACTGGGGGGGGGAACCGTGAATAAAAAAAAAAAAACGTTTGTCTAAAATATTATATTCGGTTTATTGGAAAGAACATAAAATTTCACATTGACCCTGAAAATATCGTAAAAATAGAATCAATAGAAAAATTTTGATAGATTTTTAAAATTTTAAAATTTAAAAATATTGAGTTTAAAAATTTAAAAATATTGAGTTCGGAAAATTCATTACTGTTTAAAAAAAAAATAAAAATATTTTTATTACTTTTAAAACAACTGTAATAGTTTATTTTGGAAGTATAATCCATAAAGAAAATAAATAACCCACTTTTAACAGAGAAATTACGAGATTTTTATATTGTATTCGCAGTTTCGTGTTAGGGGTGTCAAAAATTCCTACAAAAATTCTGATACTGCTAGAGCATCACTCACTGAAAATGTTTCTGTACAAAACTAAAAGCAACCATTTCTGGCACACTCGTTCTGTAACTCCATATGGCACAGTTTATGTATGTGTGTGCCGCTTTTTTTGGTTTTCTTTTTTCTAGAGTTAAAAAAAAAAAAAAAGCATCAGATGTTGGTAGTGTTCTGCTTGATCTTCTATCTATATTGATGTATTGCTTGAAATAGAAGCAAAAATCTAAGAACTCTTCTGCTCAATTATACATTGACAATAATGTACCCACTACACCGAATACAGGATTTGAAGAATATGAATTTTTTTTTACTCCAATCAAGGCACAATGCCACTTTGAAGTAGGGGGCTACTATCGGGGACATAATTTGCGGGGGCATTATGAAGGGAGATGAGGAGAAAGATGTTTGTTCACATTACACTTGAACTTCTGCATATCAGTACAGTTGGGAAAGCAGAATCCCGGAAGGGAGTTCCAAAGACTTGCAGTTCTGAGGAAGAAACTATTGTAGTAAAAGGCTTTCTTACACCTACGGATTTAGTTGCTTGTTGGGTTTGTTGGGGGTAGTCATGTCGAAGGGGTACAAGTGCTTGTAGTTCGTCAGAGCATTCACCATTAAAGTATTTGTAGAACAGGCAGAGGGATACAACATTTCGTTGATGGGACAGAAGCTGAAGCCTATCTTTTTAGTAAGCCAGAAAAATAACATTAAAAAAAAAAGAAAACGAACTAATTTTTTGGCAAATCCAATAGTTCTAGTTTTGTTAATTTATCTTGTTGACATAACAATACATGATTGTTTTTTTTTTTTCTTAATCGATATGAAATATGCACGTAAGATGCATTTTTGTGGAGTGCAATATAAAGTTTTAAGCATGAAAAGATTACGACAAGATTATAATTTTTATTTACTTTATTCATTAATGTAGAATTTAAGCAATGTAGACATGAGATTACATTTCCATGGTGATTAATTTTTATGTTTAAAGCAATCATTAGACTATGTGCCTCACCTTTTGTTTTGGACAATTAAAACACATTTATACACACCCGCACATGGGTGTGTATAAATGTAAAAGTTATCTCTCTCTCTCTCTCTCTATATATATATATATATATATATATATATATATATATATATATATATAATCATAAAACTCAAATGACCTTGTAACGATGTATGTAACCCACTTTCCAGTTTACGACATCAGGTTACGCATGGGCGCATAACCTGCACACTGAAATATTAACGTTATTATTTCGAAATTATTATTTAACATGGGAAGAATGGGGTTTAAAATAAGTTAAACGTAATACAGAAATGAACGATGTAAAAAAAAAAAAAAAAAAGCAGACAGTATTAACAATTGTTTATTTGGATAATTTAAACGCGAAAAAAAACAAAAGAACAATTGGGACGCCGAAATATTAACGTTATTATTTCGAAATTATTATTTAACATGGGAAGAGTGGGGTTTAAAATAACTTCAGGTTGTTGCACGAGTGTGTGGTAAAACTATTAGAGATATCTTCTTTGCCCTTTATTTAATATACACATTAAAATAACTGATATAGTTCCTGTGACAACTGTTTCAAATGATCTAGTGTCAGAGAGTGGAATTGGTGTTGTGCTAGATTTTCCTCACTTCAAAAAGCTTCACGCATAGGCATATGCTCAAATATGAGCTTGCAGCCACCATTCTAAGTTATATATTGTAATATGCAACCTTTTGTGAAAAACTAATTACAACCAGGTTATGTAACTGAATGAATGTGAGACTAATTTTTAAATCTATTGCTATAACCTAAATTAACATATGTTATAAAATAAATTATAAAATAAATTACCGTATGTTATAAAATAAATTATAAAATAAATTACCATATGTTATAAAATAAATTACCATATGTTATAAAATAAATTACCATATGTTATAAAATAAATGATAAAATAAATTACCATATGTTATAAAATGAATTATAAAATAAATTGCCATATGTTATAAAATGAATTATAAAATAAATTATCATATGTTATAAAATAAATTATAAAATAAATTACCATATGTTATAAAATAAATTAAATAAATTAGCATATACTCGTGAGCAAAAAAAAAAAAAAAAATGGGCCAAATAAATTTGATACATTTTATTGCACTAAAAGCAATATTGAACAAAGAACAATTGAACAAGGAAACTTAAACGAGACTAATAACACAGAACAAGAAATTTGCTTTAATCAATGCTTAGGATGGAATCGCATTCCCTTTTGATTTCTTTAAAAGATCAATCCTTTTAGACATGCTCTCAACCAAAGTGGAACACTGTGAAAAGGAGATGCTATTTCATTCACTTTGCATAGCTTCCCACAGCTTGTCATTGTTCTCAAAAGTTCTTCCGGCTAATGCACGAGATATAGTGGACCAAAGATTCTTGATTGGGCTTAAATCGGGGCTTTCACCTAGCCAAAATATCACATCAATTGAATAATCAGAAAACCATTTTTTTGTGACTTTAGCAGTGTGTGCAGAGGCATTATCATGTTGAAAAAATAATGTTCTGTGATATTCCCAGCTTCTGGATACTTAGTAACAGTTCTGTTTCTAATATTCAAATGCATTCCTTTGCATTGATTGACTTTTCACATCTAATAAGTTCCCCAACTCCTGCTGCAGTAAAAGTTCTCCATACCATTATCCCTTCATTCCCGTGTTTAACTGTCATTTTGATGCCACTTGTCGAAAATCTTTCTCCAGTTCTTCGATTGCACCGTTCAGGAGCATCAGGAGCATCACTAACAAGACAAAATCTTGATTCATCTAACCAGAAAATATTCCTGAATCAGTCTGTATCTTCTTTGCCATAACACGAGAAAAATCTGTTTATGTTCTTCTTAGATAAAAATGGCTTCTTTGCACACCTTTTCGAGGAAAATCCCATTTCTTTAATTCGTCTATATCTAGAAAGAGAATTTCCAACCCCTAGTTTGAATTCTTTGCTATGGCTTTCTTTCGATTCTTCAAAACAGTTAATTTAAGCCTGTGATCGTCCTTCAAAGTGGATGCTCTAGGGCGACCAGATCCAGATTTCCCTTTCTTACCATTTTTAGGATTAATTTTTTCACTTATATGCTATAATAATGATCTGCAAAATAGAAATTTTCAGTTAAAATTAACAAAAATTCATGGAAAAATATTTAAAAATCGATTTCTTCCTGCTTTCACTCTTGCCCCATTTTTTTTTTTTTTGCTCATGAGTGTATGTTATAAAATAAATGAACATGTCATAAAATAAATAACATATGTTATAAAATAAATTAACATATGTTATAAAATAAATTAACATATGTTATAAAATAAATGAACATGTTATAAAATAAATAACATATGTTATAAAATAAATTAACATATGTTATAAAATAAATTAACATATGTTATAAAATAAATGAACATGTCATAAAATAAATAACATATGTTATAAAATAAATTAACATATGTTATAAAATAAATTAACATATGTTATAAAATAAATTAACATATGTTATAAAATAAATGAACATGTTATAAAATAAATAACATATGTTATAAAATAAATGAATATGTTATAAAATAAACATATGTTATAAAATTATAAAATAAGCATGTTATAAAATTATAAAATAAGCATGTTATAAAATTATAAAATAAGCATGTTATAAAATTATAAAATAAGCATGTTATAAAATAAATTATAAAATAAACATGTTATAAAATAAATTATAAAATAAACATGTTATAAAATAAATTATAAAATAAACATGTTATAAAATAAATTATAAAATAGTCATGTTATAAAATAAATTATAAAATAAACATGTTATAAAATAAATTATAAAATAAACATGTTATAAAATAAATTATAAAATAGTCATGTTATAAAATAAATTATAAAATAGTCATGTTATAAAATAAATTATAAAATAAACATGTTATAAAATAAATTATAAAATAAACATGTTATAAAATAAATTATAAAATAAACATGTTATAAAATAAATTATAAAATAGTCATGTTATAAAATAAATTATAAAATAGTCATGTTATAAAATAAATTATAAAATAAACATGTTATAAAATAAATTATAAAATAAACATGTTATAAAATAAATTATAAAATAAACATGTTATAAAATAAATTATAAAATAAACATGTTATAAAATAAATTATAAAATAAACATGTTATAAAATAAATTATAAAATAAACATGTTATAAAATAAATTATAAAATAGTCATGTTATAAAATAAATTATAAAATAGTCATGTTATAAAATAAATTATAAAATAAACATGTTATAAAATAAATTATAAAATAAACATGTTATAAAATAAATTATAAAATAAACATGTTATAAAATAAATTATAAAATAGTCATGTTATAAAATAAATTATAAAATAAACATGTTATAAAATAAATTATAAAATAAACATGTTATAAAATAAATTATAAAATAAACATGTTATAAAATAAATTATAAAATAAACATGTTATAAAATAAATTATAAAATAAACATGTTATAAAATAAATTATAAAATAAACATGTTATAAAATAAATTATAAAATAGTCATGTTATAAAATAAATTATAAAATAGTCATGTTATAAAATAAATTATAAAATAAACATGCTATAAAATAAATTATAAAATAGTCATGTTATAAAATAAATTATAAAATAAACATGCTATAAAATAAATTATAAAATAGTCATGCTATAAAATAAATTATAAAATAGTCATGTTATAAAATAAATTATAAAATAAACATGTTATAAAATAAATTATAAAATAAACATGTTATAAAATAAATTATAAAATAGTCATGTTATAAAATAAATTATAAAATAGTCATGTTATAAAATAAATTATAAAATAAACATGTTATAAAATAAATTATAAAATAAACATGTTATAAAATAAATTATAAAATAGTCATGTTATAAAATAAATTATAAAATAAACATGTTATAAAATAAATTATAAAATAAACATGTTATAAAATAAATTATAAAATAGTCATGTTATAAAATAAATTATAAAATAAACATGTTATAAAATAAATTATAAAATAGTCATGTTATAAAATAAATTATAAAATAAACATGTTATAAAATAAATTATAAAATAAACATGTTATAAAATAAATTATAAAATAGTCATGTTATAAAATAAATTATAAAATAAACATGTTATAAAATAAATTATAAAATAAACATGTTATAAAATAAATTATAAAATAAACATGTTATAAAATAAATTATAAAATAAACATGTTATAAAATAAATTATAAAATAAACATGTTATAAAATAAATTATAAAATAAACATGTTATAAAATAAATTATAAAATAAACATGTTATAAAATAAATTATAAAATAGTCATGTTATAAAATAAATTATAAAATAGTCATGTTATAAAATAAATTATAAAATAAACATGCTATAAAATAAATTATAAAATAGTCATGTTATAAAATAAATTATAAAATAAACATGCTATAAAATAAATTATAAAATAGTCATGCTATAAAATAAATTATAAAATAGTCATGTTATAAAATAAATTATAAAATAAACATGTTATAAAATAAATTATAAAATAAACATGTTATAAAATAAATTATAAAATAGTCATGTTATAAAATAAATTATAAAATAAACATGTTATAAAATAAATTATAAAATAAACATGTTATAAAATAAATTATAAAATAAACATGTTATAAAATAAATTATAAAATAAACATGTTATAAAATAAATTATAAAATAAACATGTTATAAAATAAATTATAAAATAGTCATGTTATAAAATAAATTATAAAATAGTCATGTTATAAAATAAATTATAAAATAAACATGCTATAAAATAAATTATAAAATAGTCATGTTATAAAATAAATTATAAAATAGTCATGTTATAAAATAAATTATAAAATAAACATGTTATAAAATAAATTATAAAATAGTCATGTTATAAAATAAATTATAAAATAGTCATGTTATAAAATAAATTATAAAATAGTCATGTTATAAAATAAATTATAAAATAGTCATGTTATAAAATAAATTATAAAATAGTCATGTTATAAAATAAATTATAAAATAGTCATGTTATAAAATAAATTATAAAATAAACATGTTATAAAATAAATTATAAAATAGTCATATTATAAAATAAATTATAAAATAGTCATGTTATAAAATAAATTATAAAATAGTCATGTTATAAAATAAATTATAAAATAGTCATGTTATAAAATAAATTATAAAATAGTCATGTTATAAAATAAATTATAAAATAAACATGTTATAAAATAAATTATAAAATAAACATGCTATAAAATAAATTATAAAATGAATAAATAGACTTTGTGTCTTAGTGGGGGATGCCCTTTTCTCTTCCCTGCAGCCTTTCTTCCACAGAAGAGACGTTGCGAGCCTGTCTTTGTTTTATCCTTATTTCCATGGCAAGTGGTCGTCTGAGCTCCAATCTCTGGTCCCCCCTCGCCAATGTTTCAAGAAAAACATCCATCTAGCTGAAACCACTGTCAATAATTTTCTCCATTCGTTATCTACGCCTAAATCAAAACGTACATTCCATGAACAAAACTTCTTTCTTAGAAGTGCACGCCTGTAGAACTCTCTTCCGTTTGCCTGTTTCCCACCTGACTACAACTTGGATGTCTTCAAGTCCAACATAAACAAATTCTTGATAAACCGCCCTCTTAAGTAAGACACTTTATCAAATCTCCATTACTAACGATTAACGCGATATTATCCCATTGATTACTGTATACGCAATAACCCTTATCCCCAAGTGGCTTCCAGGCCTTGATAAGTGGTGACTACCATGTAAAAAAAAAAGTTATGAAATAAGTTATAAAATAAATAAACATATGCTATTAAAGAGGGTGGTGCATGATTTGAATATTTTCTTTTTTTAATTTAAGAATAATCTCCTACTTGAAGTACAGACTTTAAAAGTTTCACATATTCTATGATAATCCTTTAAGTAGCCTACACTGCATGAAATTAACCGCTTTGTTACAATTGGAAAATGATAATGTTGACGGCTAATTAAAAATTACATTTTCTATCATAGTGCTTTGATCAAATGTTTTCATTATGAAAATAGAAATTTAAATTTATAAAAAATACTCATCTTTATTTAGATATTTTTATCATAATATTTTTTGTCTTTTTTTTTTTTAATGAGTAGTTATTGATTTTATTTTGTGACTATTGTCTTTATCAGCGTTGATATGTCTATAATTCAGGTTGAAATGCCATTCAATTTTCTTCATATGCATTGTTCATTTATAATGAAGTTCCCCATTCCAACTCCCTATTGCTGCAGTGGAGTTCATCCTGATCGGATTAAGCTGGCTTCTTTCCCGGCATGGACTGTTTCTTAGGTCATGGTATACTAGAGCGAGGTTGCAAGAAATGACCAACCATCAAAGGTCGATCACCTATGTACCTAAAAGCTCGGTCAAGTAGTTGTTGATGATCGTTGTTGTCCAGGTCTTCAACTGTCCACCGACATGTTTGTACTACCACCCAGACAAAGGATTAACACCACCCCTAACAGATTACGATTTAACCATCAAAGACTGACCACCTATGAACCTAAGAGCTCATCCAAGTTCTTCTTGATCGTTGCTGTCTAGGTCCTTAACTGTTTACCAATATGTTTGCTTCGCTCAAGCAGAATGATAGAATAACATCACAAGTTAACTTTCTCTCCGAGTGATGAGTTGCATATTCAAATCATCAAAGACGTTGTGGCAGAGACTTTAGATTATGGCGTTGACAGCGGTTGGGACACGTTTGACCTTGTATTTAAACATGATCGCCATTGATGTCTATGTATTTAAAACCCAATAAAGTTGACATTTACTTTTAAATTTATGAACATTCATGTGGCGAAATCTAAATGCAGCTATTTATAAATTTTCTCATCTCACGTTTTATGCATTTTTTGATGTTTTGCATGAATGCTCCTGAATCTAAAAATAAAATCAGATTCATCGATTCATGGAATTTAAGTGAAAAACACAAACAATATTCAAATAAGCAGCAGTAGTAGCAGCAACAACAACAACTATCTGTTGATATACAGAATGTCACAAGATCCAACACTTTACAAAGAAAAAAAAAAAAAAAAAAAAAATAGGTAAACAAAAAGCCAGGGTTCTTCTGTGGCAGATGTCTCCCTGATTTCTACTTTTGCTTTTCTCACTTACATGGCCCTATTCCAAATTTGTAGCAACGAGCTGACATAAATAGGCTTTTCTTTTCTACCAAAAAATTGTCATTAAAAATGTTTTTTTTTTTAATGTTTAACATATTTCAAACTGATGGAAATTATTGCGTGCAAAAAAATTAAAACAAAAATCATTTCTTTCAAATTATTTAATCAAGTAAAAATTCCGTTTTTTACTTGATTACTAAATTTAAAACTTTATTCCAGCAAATTACCTAACAATTTAATAAACAAAAAAATATAAAAAAACGAATATAACTTGAAAATGCTATAAAAAAACTTTTTAAACTAGTAAAAAAACAAGTTTTTAAACAAGTAAAAAATGTCATTTTTAGTTGATGAAATAATTTGAAATAAGAAAAATTATTTTTGTTTAAATTTATTTTTATTGTGCAATAATTTATATCAGTTTAAAATATGTTAAACATTTAAAAAAAAAAAAAATTGTTAATGACCGCTTTTGTAGGAAAAAAGTCCACTGAATGCCGGCTCACTGCTGCGAATTCAGAATAGGGGCACATGAGCGAGAAAAGTAGTCGTTGGAGGGGGGGGGGGCATTTACTACAGGAAATCCAATGCCAGAAGGTACTGAGGAGCGTGAGGGAGCCCTGGATGAACTTATTGCAATTGTATACCCTAAACAACAATACCCATGAGCCACTTGACTGACAGTGAAATTCCATCTCTTTGCTGTAGAGGTCTTTAGATATTGGAAGATTTTACACCCTGATGGCTTATTTCTTCAAATTATTTGCTTTTGAAATTCCCACATTGCTTCTCTTACTCTATCAACATGCAAAAATTAAAATGTAATGTGAACAAACATCTTGTTGCTCAACTCCCTGTCCAGGATGCCCTACTTATAAATCTAGGGCAGTAGCCCCTTATGCTTCAGTGGGAATGTGTCTTATTTGGGGGATGAACAAATGTTTATTTATTTATTTTTATTTTTTTTTTAAGTTAGAAAAAAAAAAAAATATATATATATGGTTTGCATGTTTGTTGTCTTGAAAAAAAATAGAAACTCAAATGCTCGACTATATTTTATTTCGCGTTTCTTTTCTTCAACGTTATCTGGTTTGGTCAAGTCCCAGAAGAAATCACCGAGCATTAGTAGTGGTACGTTACCTCGATTACCTCAGAATGATGACCTGTTTCTAAGAGCAGTGCTTCATTTACATCGGCTTGAAATTAGCTTTAATTGATGATCGTTAAACATTTGATCATTTTTTTTTTTTTGTTGTTGTCTCTTATTTTCTCTGAACTCTCCAGAATTGTATTTTTCACAAAGAATACGTATGCAAGATGAAATATACTTTGACCTCGCTGGAGGGCCGGGGGGGGGTAGCGGTTTTTATTTTTGTTTTTCATTGTTGTTTCCTTTGGTATGTGAATTCTTTATAAATAAATACATTCATGTTACTGTTTAAGATGCATTCTGTGAGCCATACTTTGGACAACCTTGGTTGTATCTGGTCTGCACTGACTGTGTAGAGAGAAAGGGCTATATCAAAAGAATGATAGTCTCTGCGTTCATAAACATGTTGATTTTATTCACGGCTTGTTAGAACAAACAAGAGTAAAGAATTAAAAATGTCTAGACAAAGAAAATGTTTTTTATATGTATGAACTTGTGAGACTGTTTATAAACTGTTATGTTTAGTATAGTCTATGACTCTTGTGCCTCATGCCGTCTACTGAGAACTGAAGCTAAATTTAGTTTGCTTGCAAAGAATCTGTAGTTGTGTTGTGACTGACAAGAGTTCGTGTGGCAAGTTGAGTCTTTCAGAGTGCTGGGTTATCTCTATGTAAAGTTATATGTAATGCAGGGATAAGTTCTCTGCTTTTTACTACTTCTGTGCTTGCTCATGACAAATTGGAAGTGGGTGTTTTATTTGTGACACCATCACTAAAAGATCGCTGCATGGAGCAAATGGGCTCCTGCCATCCAGTTTGGCTTTTCAATACAGCACCCCTACCGTCTCTCCATAGATGTATTGCCTTCATTGTGGCTTAGGAACTCCATTTGTCCTCAGCATGTTGATCCTCCAGAATATCAGATGGAGGCTCATAGGTTCTACACTTTTCTCAAGGGTGACCTGGAGCCGTGCAATTTTACATACCTGCTTGCCTGAATATATAAAACACATAGTATTCCCAAGTGGTTGGTCACCCATCTGGTACTGGCCAGGCTCAACGTCACTTTTGTGATCTAACGAGAAACAATATGTCCATGTGATTATGATTTCTGCTGTCAATTCTGGCACAGTTCATCAAAACCAGAATAAACGACAAATGCAGCTAATCGTTTGTTTCGTTGTTAAAAAATCAGGGATCTTCAACCTTAATACTTAAAAATTCATATGAGACATTGGATAGATAACCACTTTGAGGAATGAGGCCAAAGATGCAGCTTAGATGTTCTGGTGCATCTAGCTATCATTCGAGGCAACGTCATGTCAACTATGACGTCATCCCTGCAACTTGATGAAGAAAACAAAACTTTACTCTCATGTTCCAACAAGTGAATAGGGACTTATTGAAATAAACTTATTTTGGTATTTAGGCAGAAAAGTTTCCGTACTGAAATAATAATGTTATTATTTAGGAACCCATTCTTAACATGAGAAGAGGGGACTGTTTTGTAACTATTCTGTGCTTTCACCTAATAATTTGATAAAAAAAAAAAAAAAGATATTGTAAAACTTGAATTTAACTTGAAAATACTATAAAAAAAAATAGCAAGGTAACTTCTCAGCATAAGTACTTTTTTTTTTTTTGGAACAGAAGACTCTTGGCTTGGAAGCCATGTTTAGTTTCAGAAAAGTTTCCGATGGGTAGTTATTCTATACAAGTCCTGTTCTGCTATTCTGCACAGGTTCTGGACTTTATAATTTTGCAGCCAAAGAGCAAAAGATCCTTCTCGTGTTGACACAAAAAAAATATGTGTAAGATTGCTGGAAAAGATTTAATTTTCATGGAGCAATTCTTGTTTCTGATTGGTTGATAGCAGAATGTGAATTAATTTGATTCGTCAGTTTCTAGCAGCAGCGTTTATAAATAGAATCTCCTAACTGTGAGGGACCATACCCCATTATGAGTTCAAAATATTGCAATGACTGAACAAATCTCACAAAAAAAAAAAAAACAATAATTAATCCAGTCGAGTATACAAAACCTTATGCTATTATGTATTAATTGTTTTTTTATTTTTTTTTTTAAAGAAATAATTATAGCTTTTCTTCTAGTAACATGTTTTTATGGAATTTATTCAAAAGTTTGACACTGCAGGCATAAAAGTTTGCATAAAATATTTCAATGTGTCCGTTGACATATATTGCATCATCGAGATTCAAGAAAGCCATGTTGATTATAAACATGTAACAATGATTATCATTGGTTGATTCAGAATGGATGTTTGATTTTTTTTATGCATAATTCGCCAATCAAAATCATAATTACTAATTACTTCGTCTCTTGTGACGTCCATATTAATTAGTAATTTTGATTTTAATCCACTAAATATGCAAATGTTGTGATGGCGAAAATCAGCATCTATAAATGGATTATTATTTCCACACACGGTATCATAACTCTATCAACTGCAAACTATAATATTAAAAGGAAACATTTGATGATGAGTCAGCTCAACATGTTAAAAACAACAAGATTTTACTTGATGAAATTATAAACTGTGGTTCGTCTATATAGTCTGTTAGAATTGAGTGTATGTAGGGATATGAATAATAACTTACTAGCGTGACCTGTGAAAATTCCACGGAATGAGAAATATATTTAATCAACAAATATATTTTGAGAAAGTTTCTGGATAGTGCAAAAAGTGTTTTTTAGACAAAAAAAGCAATTCCATGTAGCAAATATGAGTTTATTAACATTTCAGTGAAAATAGTATCCATTGTATTTCAAATAAAGAACTAAGCAAAATAAGATAAAATAAGGACAATTTGGCAACCCTGGACAAAAATATAATTTAACAGTTTAAGGAAAGACCTTATTAGAGTAGAAAATTTTTTTTTTTTTTTTATAAGGTGGTCACCACTTATCAAGGCCCGGAAGCCAGTCAGAGATAAGGGTTATTGTAAGTACAGTACATTAGTGTGGATATTTAGAGTGTCTACTTAAGGGGGCGGTTCATCAGGAATTTGTTTACGTTGAACTTGAAGACATCCAAGTTGTAGTCAGGAGGGAAGCAGGCTGACGGAAGAGAGTTCCACAGGCGTGCAGTTCTAAGAAAGAAGCTTTGTTCATGGAATCTACGTTTTGATTTAGGCATAGATAAAGAGTGGGGAAAGTTTTTGACAGTGGATTCAGCTAGACGGGTGTTTTTTGTAAAAGATTGGCGAGGGGGGACCAGAGATTGAAGTTCAAACGAGCACCTGCCATGAAAATAACAATAAAACAAAGATAGGCTTGCAACGTCTCTTCTGTGGGAGAGAGGTTGCAGGGAAGAGAAAAGGGCATCCCCCACTAAACTACGAAGTCTATTTTGTACTCTGTCAAGGCAGGATGGGTTGTTTTTAGCAGCTCCTGCCCAGATATGGCAGCAGTATTCCATCCTTGGACGTACTTAGCTTTTATATAGATAGAGAATTGCATCAGTAGTGAGATATCTTCTTGAGCAGTAGAAGGATCCCACCATCTTTCCAGCGACCTTGGCAACAGACTTGATGTACGTGTTTCATTTCAGATCAGGAGTGAAGGTCAAGCTCAGAAGCTTGTCAAAACATGGGGCTTCTCCTAAACGAGAGCCATCCATTTCAATTGATGTAAGATGGGGATCAGAGCGTTGATGATATAAAGATAGGAGTTTGGTTTTAGATGCATTAAAGGTAACCAGCCACGTCTTCCTCCACTGAACCACTCGTTCGAGATCAGAGGAGAGAGAATCAGAGAGAGCTTTGGCATTTACAGCCTTTGATGTGTTGCTGTAGATGGTCGTGTCATCAGCATAGATGTCAACGAATGATTTAAGTATGTGTTTAGGGAGATCATTGATGTAGATCAGGAAGAGAGTTGGGCCCAGGATGGACCCTTGAGGGACTCCAGCATTAATACTGCAGGCATCTAAGAATCTCTACAGAGAATAGATATAACTTTGCTAGTCAGGTGGGTTGGGGTATTTTTGTGGAGGGGTGTAAAAGTGCAATAAGGTCACCAGTTCTTCACCATTCTCGGATGTTGAAGAAACAAGCACCAAACATTTTGATTGAGGAAAGCAAAGAAGTTTTAAAAGAAAGAAGTTACGAACGACTTATAAATTAATGTACAACTCGTAGAATTTATTAAAGACAATTAGAAAACATTTATACATTTTTATACAAACAATATCTTTTAGTAGAAAACATATACGTACATGTGTGTTTCGTTGATCTCTGGTTATCATGTGTGGATTGAGATTAAGTGTCCAGTTGATAGTGCTAATGAGGTTATTACTTGATCGTAATTTGTCCATGATTGTACAATGTTTAGCTTACCTCACTAAGACTGGATTAGTACTCAAAAGTTTATTTCATTCAAGAGTCGTGTGTGAACCAAACTTTGGAACACGTCGCTCATCATCCGTCACTGTTGCATGCCATGGAGAAAAGAGAGAGAAATGGAAGAGGAAAAAAAAGATATTGAAACAAAAGTTTGTCAGAAGTGAGGTCAAAGGATGATAACTGTTTCTTTTCTTTCTATAAATTGTCTGTGTGTTCACTGTATACGAAGCTATTTAACATTTTTTAAATGAATTTATCTTTACAAACTTATGTCTCCTGTTTCTCAATATTTAATTTGTTTTCTTTTTAGGCACAACCCGTTCTCCTCGTCCCGGAGAGATCAATGGAGTTCACTACACATTCCTTACAGATGAAGAGTTTGCAGTGTTAGAGAAAAATGGCAGTTTATTAGAAAGTGGGATTTTTGATGGTAAGTAATTTTAATAAACAAAAAGAAAGAAAGCAATCATGTCTCTGATGGTATAGATGTAGCACTCTCTCTTGACACTAGCGCCCAAATACATGTATTTAGTGACTTCAAATGCCCACCACAATAATTGGCTTGGCTTGTCTAACTACACTGACACAGCTGGTTGCATCATCCTTAATTTTTATATATCTCATTCGTTGACACAGACAATAACTTTCCCGATCCGTCTCCCAGATTATCAGGATCAGCGAGCCTCACTTCTAGATCTATTTCTGACAACAGTTCCTGAGAATTGTGTAATAAATACCCATTGCTAACTTGGAAATGTTCATAATGCTGTGATAATGATAGGCATCACTTTAAACTCTAAACTCAAATTGAAGAGCCATTGCTCAAAACGACGAGGAACTACAACAAGGCTGACTAGGGTCCCATTAGAGATCACATCAAAGATGCCCCATGGGGAAATATCTTTGCTCTTCCTGTGGAACAGTGTGCAAATGAGACCCCTGAAGTGTTCAAAGCAGCAATTGAAGCAAATGTTCCCTCACGGAAGTTCTATAGCAAATTCCACTTTCCCCAATGGTTTACTTCTATTTGCGCAGCGGCCATTGCTCAGAGGCAACACGCATACCACAGATTTATCTTCATAAGTCCAGTACAAACAGACAAAAGTTTATAGATACTAAAAGTAATTGTAAGAAAGAAGTAGCGACAGCTAAGGGAGAATATATGAAGTGCAGAAATTAGGAACTTGTGATTTCTGGAAAATCTACAACACTTTGATAAATAATGGGCAATTAACAATTCCCCCACTATCCAACAATCATGAGGTTATTTGCACAGCAACTGAGAAAGCCTATCAGTTTGCCTCAAACTATACTTTGGACCCAGCAAACCATCACCTCTCTGATTTTACTTTGCGAACAGAAACCACACTAGATGATCTGAAAATCACTCTTTTCTCAAGTACATGAGCTCATAAAAGACCTAGACACCTCAAAAGCATGTGGACCTGATCTCATTCTGTCTGTAAAAAATTAAAAAATTGCTCCACTGAGGTTGCTCCAATTCTCTCAACTCTTCAACCAATACCTTAACGAATCATGCTTTCCTGGCTGCTGGAAAACTGCTTCTGTGATACCAGTTTACAAGAATTCTGGCGAAAGAACTGACCCATTAAATTACCCCTCCCCCTTTCTTTTGCTAAAATATTTGAGTCCATAATTCATCAAGCTCTAGTCAACCACCTTACAGTTGTTAAACTTCTGTCCGACCATCAATATGGATTTAAGCAAGCCTGTTCTACTGCAGATATTCTAACTGTAATCTCTCAACGTATATACCATGCACTGAATAAGGCAGGGGAGGGGAGGGCAATAGCCCTAGATTTAGGTATGGCACAATGTTCTCCTCATGAAAATCAAATCATGGATGAATACTCAACATAATTAAATCTTTCTTAAATAAGAGAAAAATCCAGGTTGTCCTTGATGGTCGTACGTCAAAACAATATAAATGTGGGTGTATCTCAGGAGTTGATCATTGGACCTTTATTATTCTTGATGTTCAGAAATGACGTCTCTGATAAAATAGACTCTGAGATGGGTATATTTGCTGATGACACCATGCTCTATAACAGGCATGAGGGGAAATCTAATGTCTGTAGTCTAATGGGGTCAAAAATAGATGGTAATGTTCAATGCTGCCAAAACTAAGCTCATTTCCTTTAATAATTACAAGAAACCTTCTCAACCACCAATAGCCATGGCTAATGATACATTGCCGAAAAGTGCATCATTCAAACTCCTCGGCTTAACGTTCACAGGGAGCATCTGAAAGTACTTCATTAAAACTTCACAGAAAACATTAGTTGGAACAGATACATCGAGAGCATTGTCAAGGCTGCTGTGAAGAAAGTGGGCCCTCTCTACTGTGCTAGAAAGTTACTTATGCCTGAAATTATCCTGTACCTCTACAAGGCCACCATTCGCCCATGTATGGAATATTGTTGTCACATTTGGGCTGGTGCATCTGCTGCTGGTTTCTCACTCCTGGACAGGGTTCAAAAAAGAGTCACCAACCTGATAGGTCCTAAACTGTCATCAAAGCTTCAACCTCTGTCCCATCAACGAAATGTTGCATCCCACTTCCTGTTTTACAAGTATTTTAATGGTGGATGCTCTGATAAACTACAAGCCCTTGTACCCCCGTCAAATCCGACAAACAGCAAAGTCTCACCCCTACACAGTAGAGATCTCCAGATGCCAGAAAGCCTTCTACTCTAATAGTTTCTTTCCCAGAACTGCTAGATTTTTTTGAACTCTCTTCTGGGTTCCTGCTTCCCCAACTATACTGACATGAATAAGTTCAAGTGTAATGTGAACAGACATCTCGCTGCTCAACTCCTTACATAGTATCCCTGCAACTTATGTCCGTGGTAGTAGCCACCAACATCAAAGTGGCACTGTGCCTTGTTTGGGGTGAAAATGTAAAAAAAAAAAAAAATAGTTCATTCAACACGTCCTCTCCCCCTCCATAAAAGTGAAATATTTCCAAAATGTGCAGACCTATTAAGATCAAACATGATTTTTATTTTTCGTTCTTTTTTTATAATATATCCATTTTTTCTTTTATATTTTATTAATGATAGTCTGAATCTATCCCCCCCTCCCCCAATAAAAACTCTGACATAAAAACAAGTGTTTTTTTTTGTTTTTTTTTGTTTTTTTTTATCTCATATGATGGAGAATGCCGTGACTACTGCTTGTCGACTGAGGATGAAGGATTTCAACGAGTAAAAAGAATATGCACCAATTCCAAACCCAACTCAATGTTTGTGTCTAATTCTGAATATGCCAACAATAAATACCAAAAAATTATACAACCATTTTTTTATGACAATTATTTTCACAATAACTTTTATTTAAAGAATGACTTTTCTTCTAAAAATAAAAATGTCGAGAAGCAGAAATGATTTTAATAGCTGAAAAAACACTAATGTTTCTTTAAGGTGCAGCACACTCAAATTTGAGACTGTCATAAACGCATCAAATTTGAGGGAGTGTTTTATGTGGGTGTGTTTCAAATGATTCTATCACTGTCACAGCAGAACCTGTCAAGTTAGATGCTGATGTAAAACACTTCATGGGGGTTTGTGCTATTATACACATAGATTCGAAAAAGTTGTCAAAAAATAAATATATAACAAATAAATGTTATCAAAGACAAGTTACTCTTCTACCTACCTGGAAAAGTTTTTAGTGGTTTTACTCACTTTAAAACGTGTAATCGGTTCGAAAATCATACAGTGTGTATCGATATATTTTAAACAAGAAAAATGGTGGCACACTCGCTGTTGAACACAGTAAGTTTGGGAAAATGAGTTCAAACAAACAAATTATACAAAATACTGTTAAAAACCCACCGAATATATGTCCGCCTATGTCACCATAGCATATATTGAGCGAGTTTCTAACAGTATTTTGTATAATTTTTTTGTTTAAACTCATTTTCCCAAACTTAACGTGTTCAACAGTGAGCATGCCGCCATTTGCAATGTTTTCAAATACATTGGTAAACACTGTTCTTCAAACCGAATAAACACAACATTAAATAAAAAAAAATTTCAAATACATTGGTAAACACTGTTCTTCAAACCGAATAAACACAACATTGAATAAAAATTTTTTTCAAATACATTGGTTAACACTGTTCTTCAAACCGAATAAACACAACATTAAATAAAAATTTTTTTCAAATACATTGGTTAACACTGTTCTTCAAACCGAATAAACACAACATTAAATAAAAATTTTTTTCAAATACATTGGTTAACACTGTTCTTCAAACCGAATAAACACAATATTAAATAAAAATACTAAAAAATTATCCAGTTAGGTAGATAAAAAAAAAAAATTAATTTTCCATTACTAATGATAAATATTTATATATTTTGAACCAGTAAAACAACTAAAATCTATAGATTCCCTTTGAAACAAGTGTATTTTTATGTTACCGCAAATATATGTACATATTACACGGGTATTTATGGTAACACCCCCTACCCTGCTTATGAAAAAAATATTTAAAGGTATAAAAAGAATGCGAATCTGGGGAAAATATTGAAATACATTTATCAGTTATTTGATTTCTCGTGCAAATATTAAGCAGCATTTGTTTTTTTCTACAAAATTTCACAAATGTTTTTTTCCATTTAACTAAAGATGGAAATTGACATTTGTACCTGCACCACTCGGGGAGCGAGTAGAATTTTTTTATTTTTCTTAGGGATAGATGGAAATTTACATACCTGGGTATTGTACCAGCACCACTTCAGAAACAGACGTAATCTATTTGAAGAAGATTAAATTTTATGACTCTTCTTTTACAGGTAACCATTACGGCACACCAAAACCCCCAAAAGAGCCAAATGTGGTTCAAGTTCGGCGCACTGGATCAACGGGCAGCTTACTTTTTGGAAGTGGTTATTATTCTGATGGGAAGAAGCGTTTGCCTAGTAATTCTGAAATGTCATCTTCAAAATCATCGCCTGTACCATTTAAAGATGCGGCTCCAGTGATAAGACAGCGGTCATTAGAACGGGCACGTAGCACTTCCAATTTGGGTCCTTTACCAAACAATTGGGAGGCAGCTTATACGGAGGATGGACAACAGTATTTTATCAAGTGAGTTCACTTTTTCTTTTCTTTTTTAAAACATTTAATGTTTTTTTTTATAAATTCTATAGTAGTGATGCCACAAACAATCTCTTTTTGAAGAAACAAGAGGTGTGCTCTCTCTGCTACCGGCACATGAGAACTAAAGAATACAAGAGGTAAAAGAATGTGATAAGCCCACTTGAAGTAGCGAGATTTAATAAGCATAAACAATAACGAAATACCAAGGTCTTATGTATGACATGAAAAGAAACTGGAATCTTAGGAAGATTTCTATCACTCCAGTAATTATAGGTAAAATTGGAATCATGAAAAATAATTTGAAAAAAAAAAAAACACATGATAAATATACCCGGTGAACCAAGTGCAAAAAGGATTCCAACAATGTCACTTAAAGAGATGGTCACAATCTTAAAGATCTCTTGGTTGGAATATCTGAGTTAGCTGGTGAATGTTTGGCATCCAGTAGGATGCCCCATCCCTAGCTTGAACAAACTGATAAAATTTAAAAAAAAAAAAAGTGGGGGAGCAGTATTTTGCTTATGTCTGATTGAACATTTATCAGCTCATTTGCATGTGTGGAAAGTTGACTCTCGTCTGATGGGTTGATTGCACTTTGACAAAAATTCTAAATCTTAACGAACAACCTGCTTTCTTGACTGAACTTAAGAAATTATTTAACTTTGTTATTTATGATAACTTGTAACCTATTTTTAAGATTATCTATAATATAAAGCTGAATGTGTGTGTGTGTGTCTGGTCACGAATAGGCTCCTATATGGTTGACTATTTTAAAAAACTGATTACATATAATAATAGAAGATGTATCGAGACACAGGAATGGTATGTTTGATCTGGCAGAATGGTGGTTCATTAAAATTGTGGGGTCTGCGTTCGCACTTGGTCCACAAAGTATGGAAATAAAAAATTTTAAAATAAAAAATTTTTAAATTAAAAAAAAAAAACGTTTACAAGGGTTTTTGATATAGATGTACATAATAATACTTTGATAAGTATGTTTTAACTTAAATAGGGATGGTATAATAAAATTGTGGGGTCTGCATTCACGCCTGGCATAGAATGGAAATAGGCACAAACTTTGATATAGACTTTTCATATCTATCTGTGTAAGTATACTTTGATAATTATGTTTCAGTTTGAAGAAATATGGTATAATAAAATTATGGGGTGTTCGTTCGCGCCTGACCTCCATAGAATGGAAATATGTCAGAAAGTTTAACAAGGTTTTTTAATATAGATCTACAGAATATTGTGATAAGTGTTTCAGTGTGAATAGGTATGGTATAATAAATTATGAGGTTTATCTATTTTATTTTTACTTTCATCATATTTTTCTTTGGTTTTGATACCCCCAAATTCAACCCAAATTTACAACCCTTCCTTTTCATAACCTATCATACTTTCATAAATCAGAGTCCATTTTCTGTAGGCTGTTTTTGAACCCAGTCAACGACAGGTACTTTTGCTAGTATATATATATATATATATATATATATATATATATATATATATATATATATATATATATTAGCAGAACACATATTTCACCAATGCCTTGGAGAGGGGGGGGGAATAGAAAAGGACACAGTGAATTTGAGGTTCATAAAAGTAGGGGGTAAATGAGCTTGTCATTTTCTCTTTGGAAGGATTTTTTGGAGAGTCAAGTATGCAGGATAAAATGTAGGAAATATGGAAAGATGAGTTGAATGAATAATTTCTGAAAACCCACATAATGGCCGCTTAAGATAATTGGAGTGTGAATCCGATTGCCATATGAAGGTTTTGATTCAAAGTCTATAATAACGGGTATTGCAGGTTGAAAATATGGCTTTACTTTATTATTGAGATAAATGAATGTATATTTTGTGCATTTAAGCAGTATTCTTTCATTTAAGAAAACATTGTTAAGCATCACAGAATTTTATCGCTTGATTATACCTTTCTTTTTAATTTTTCAATTTTTATGATGATTATTTTTGTATCAAAGTCCCTCAAAAATTATGTATTCCATATGTATCACAAACATTTTCGATTCGTCGTGAAATCATCTTCAGGTGACTAAAAATAAATGAACAAAAATGCTGGAAAAAAGAAAGTTACAGAAACAGCCAATTAAATTTTTGTATCTAACTTATTTTAATTTTTTGTGTGTGTGGGGGGGGGGGTCTGTGACTTTGGATGAGGGGGATGGGGCACCTCCTGAATGATAATTTTTACAGAAAAAAAATGTGCCTATGTTATCGTGTTGTTAACAATATATATTCTTAAATTTATAATGATTGGTTCATTAGTTTAGAAGTTTATCTTGTACAGCAAGATATATTATCTAACTTATATACACCTTCTAAATGTTAAAATTTACGAAGAAAATTGTGTCCATGTTCCTCATTTTGTTACCTAAAATATATATTCCAAAGTTCATGATTATTCATTCATTAGTTTAGGAGATTATCTTGCATATAGAAATGGATATATAATGTCTATATGTTGTGCTAGAATATTTTCCCCCCAAATGCTATGCAATTATGTACATTGTGGAAATTATGCATAGAACTTTGTATTATGGTTACATGGAACCAATCATCCTATAAGAAAACAAAACAAACGAATAGTGAATTAATGAAAATTCATTTTTAAGGAATATGCAAATTAATTATCCTTTTTTTAAAGTCATTCACATATCCACAACTGAATATTCACTAGGAAAACTGGGCTTTAAATATCAATATCAGTGCATCAAGTAATTCAATTTGATCTATGAATCAATGAATCTCTTTCTTTTTGACTCTCTCTCTCTTTCTTCTCCCTCTCTCTTTCTTCCTTCTCCCTCTCTCTTTCTTCCTTCTCCCTCTCTCTTTCTTCCTTCTCCCTCTCTCTTTCTTCCTTCTCCCTCTCTCTTTCTTCCTTCTCCCTCTCTCTTTCTTTCCTTTCCCTCTCTTTCTTTCCCCTTCTCTCATTCTTTCCCCTTCTCTCATTCTTTCCCCTTCTCTCTCTCTTTTCCCTTCTCTCTCTCTTTCTTCTTTTCCTTTTTTCTTTTTATTTACACTTTTTTCCCCACCCCACTAACATCTATTCGTTAGTAGTTCTCTTTTTTTTTTTTCAGTAAAAGTAGATAAAAAACAACCTTTTATAGACAAAATATTCTTGGATTTAGTCTTAATAATGATTTCTGATCTGATGATAAAGGCTGTCTGAAAAGAGGTACTGCTAAAATATGTATGCGTATATGTAGCCAATAATGTTTGTATACTATATGGAATTTACACAAAAAAAAGAGTTAATAAATTACTAAATATTACTAAATTAAAAAAAAATCTGAATAACTTGTTCGAATTAAATGTTTTTATTTTTATGCTGCAAACAACATAGGAATTAAAATGGCAACTTCAGTCACCTGAGAAGAAAAAAATATATGAAAATTAATGAACAGAAATGTAATAAAGAAATAAAAAAAATTTCCAACAATTTGAGAAAGATATTTAAGACTGTTTTATCTTCTTGAATTATTCATGAAGTGATATTAATAAAATTTATGAATTATTTTAAGGTCTACGTGAAAAAAAATCTAAAATTTATTGGGAGCGGGGGGGGGGAGATGTATTTATTTATATATACATATATATATATATACTAGCAGATTTACCCAGCATTGCCTGGTATTAAACAAAACATTAACTTCCTTAAAAAAAATGAAAGCAAGAAACTGAGACACGTGCATGCGAGTATTATCATTTTTCTAAACGGTTCACTTCTTGTAAGTAAAAAAAAAAATAAAATAAAAAAAGTACTTTAGCTGAGATCAAAACCAAAACCTAAAGACAGCGAGTCAAGTACGATAACCATTAGGCCAACTTGACATGAAATAAAGAATACAAAAGTGATTCATTGTTTTGAAAAATATTTACATTATATAACTTAAAATAAACATTTTCTTGAAACAGCTGTAAATAGCTTTAATATTTTTGTGTAAGTTTTTTATTTGAAACACAATTTGAAAATCATTTAAATCGGCAAAATACATCTCATACATGTCTGTATGTATGATATGTGTGTGCAACCTGTCCGATCACCTATTAAATGAATCCGGCAAAAGACTTTGCAAAGCCAGTTCTTCAAATAGACAAAGTCCAAAATGAGTCTCTTTCTATTTGCATTCTCTTGCTTTCTCTCTCTCTCTCTCTCTCTCTTAGCCATGGATTAAATATCAATACTCATGGTTGTATTTTTGTGTATGGTAACAATAATTGGAAAACACAGGTGAAATATATTTAAATTTATTTATTTTCGAGGGTAAATAGATATTACCAGGGTATTCTGGTATAACGCACTCGTTACGCAAGTCTTTTTTACTCATTGCCTTAACTGGACATGAAGTCCTGTTGAAAAGAAGAGAGCTCTCGTCTGGCATCCAAGCATTCATTTTCCTTTTTCTGACATTTACTCGACCACTATATTACAGGACGTTACATGAATGTACTGGTTATTTGTTTATGTATTATTTTTGACTGCATTTGTGTGTATTTGAGTCTGAATGCATTATTAGTCAAACATGATATTTAAAATTAATGGTTACGGTGACATTCCTTATTGTTTGTAATGAAATATTCCAATCTTTTTATTCCTGACTCTAATAACTTTGACTTTTAATAAAACAGCCGCGTTGCCGCAAGAATTACATATGTAAACTTTGCTAACCAAGGAACCGAAAACCATACTTTCCTCTAAACATGTCAATTGAGCTTATATTAAGTAGAATACTTATTATTATTATTATTACTTTTTTTTTAATGGAGAGTCGCCTGAGATGTCGGAAATTTTCTGTTTCTATGTCTATCTTTGTGGTCATGTCACTAATGAGGGTGCTGGAGATAAATGTTTTACTGGGCTAACGTTATCTGCCTGATAGATTAACCACTAAGGAGGCTGTCCTATCAGCAGGTGCAAAGTACTGGGACTGCTGTATTGCCATTTGGTGAATGGATTCCGGACCATGCAGTAGCTTCTGGTGGGGCTTCTTGATGCTATATTAGTGGGTAATTGTTATGGCTTTACCTTATCATGTGCTACAAAAATATGTTTCTGTGTTCCTTTTCTCCCTTACTTTCCCTCTCAGGCCTGCTCTAACCAAGTCTGTCGACCTGTTCCACAAATCTCAAAACCCCATCATGAAAAGTCTCCAGAAAGAATGCACAAGTAAACCCAGAACGCCAACTTCCAACATAGAACCCCACTACAATGTCTCCTTCTCCAACATAAGGGGTTTACGTTCCAACCTTCCAGAAGTTGAAACCCAATTACAGGAAACCAAACCAGACCTATTATTCCTAAACAAAACTGGTATTGGACAGACTATTTCCCTAGATGAGTTTGTAATTAAAGGATACTCTAACTTAACTTCCAAATCTGACCCCCAAGATCGCCATGGCCATGGAATATGTGGCTCCCTTAGAAATGGCTTTCCATGAGGTAGGGACATCTTCAGAGAAGACCCTAAATTATTCTATATGTGCTTTTGGGTTGCACTTGCTCACCATTGCATTTATATTTGCCCTCTATTGCCCCCACAACAGTGGAGTTACTATCTTTAAGAGGATATCTGAGAAAACTGACCGCATCCTGTCTGCTCATCCTTCAGCTAACATTCGCATCTGTGGAGACTTCAATGTTCACAGTGTAGAATAGTTAGCCTACTCAAACAAGGCAGATGATGAGGGAAGGTTCTGTTACAATTTCTCCATTGCTTTTGAGTTAACTCATATTATTCACAAACCCACCCGTCTGCCCGACATTGACAGTCACTATGCAAGTCTCCTAGACCATTTTTTCACAACTTTCCCTGAACTATATTCATCCTCCGTTCTGTCTCCATTGGGATCTTCTGACCATTCGAATGTATCAGTTAAGATAAAAACGAAATGTAATATGTCCTCAGACGTACTTCTCCATCATACAGTATACCTATACTCTATGGCTGACTGGAATAACTTCCCTACATTTATATCAGATCTACTTCTGCATTCCATGTTTAAAAAGAATGTATCCTCTATAGTATTATCTATATACCTGATAGAATTATTAATTGTAGGTATAGATCGTTTCATACCCTTAAAAAAATTCCAGCAAAAACCTAACCGCCAGCCGTGGTTCTCTCCAAAATGTGCTGCTGCCATTGTGCACAGAATCACTTTTTCCATTGTTTCCAACATATTAGATGTACTGAGACTAAAGCCGGCTTCAGGACTGCCAGCAACCACGATAAAAAAGTAATAAAGAATGCGAGATAGTTGTATGCTCAGTCTGTAAAATCCAAAGTAGCTGAGCAGTGGCTTGGTTCCCACCAGTTTTGGTAAATAGCAAACAGGGTCTTAAACAGAATTGTGTGCTCTATCCCAACCATCAACAATAAACCTGCGGCAATTTTGTTAGCATCAGGCAAAACCAAACTCTTTGGCAAGAACTTTGCAGCTAATTCTACCCTATGTGATCAAGGCCCCCCCTCCGTATTCCTCCTGTATTCGAAAACGCTATGCACCCTACAAATATCTATGCGTGATGTTGCCAAGCTAATTAAAAACTTGATTCCAGTAAAACAACTGGCCGTGACGGCATTCCAATTATAGTACTGAAAAAGCTTCAACCAGAACTAGCCCTCATATTTACAAAGCTACTTAAGCATTATTTTAAGAATTGCTTCCCAACAGCCTAGAAAACCTCATCAGTATGCTCTGTACTTAAGAATTGAAGGTGATCTGTCATCTCCCTCTCAGTACAGACTAATAAGTCTCCTGTGCGTCATAAGTAAGTTGTTGGAATCTGTGTTAAATTGAGAAGTAGTTAATCACCCCAGCAAAAATAGCCTTCTTAGTGACATGCAATATGGTTTCTGTTCTGCTAGATCTACAGCAGATGTGCTAATGGTTATATCTCATAGGATTAGCAAATCTCTCAACGGAGGCTTCCTTTCTAGGATAATTGGTCTTGACATATAAAAGGCCTTTGATAGGGTATGGCATAAAGTGCATAGGGTATGACTTTGATAGGGTATGGCATAAAAGTCTACTCCACAAGATCTCTAGCTACAGTATTGCTGGAAATGTCTTCTCAATGATTGAATCATTTCTCTCTGATAGGTTCATAAGAGTAGTGGTTGATAGGCAAAAATCAGCTCACAGTATTAATGCTGGAATCCCTCAGGAATCCATCTTGGGCCCGACTCTCTTCCTGATCTACATCAATGATGCTGACGATACTACCATCTGTAGCAACACTTCAAAGGCTGTAACTAAGCAAATTCTCTCTGATTTTCTCCTCTGATCTTGAGCACATGCTACAATGGGGAAAGAGGTGTCTGGTAATTTTAATGCATCTAAAACCAAGCTTCTATCTTTACATCATCAATGCTCTGATTCCCATCTGGCATCAATTGAAATGATGGCTCTCGTCTTGGGGAGGCTCCAGGTTTTAACAAGCTTTTGGGTCTGACCTTTACTCCTGATTTGAAATGGAGAACGTACATCAAATCCGTTGCCAAGGTCACTGAAAAATGGTGGGATCATTCTATCGATCTAGTAGATATTGCACTGCTGATGCAATTCTTCTACCTGTATAAGAGCCAAGTACGTCCTAGGATGGGGTACTGTTACCACATCTGAGTCGGTTGCAGGAAGCAGCTTATCCTGCCTTGACAGTTCAAAATAAACTTCTGCAGCTTAGTTGGGGATGCCCTTTTCTCTTTCCTGCAACCTCTTTTCCACAGAAGAGATGTTGTGAGGTTGTCTCTGCTTTATCGTTATTTTTCATGGCAAGTGCTCGCCTAAGCTCCAATTTATGGTACCCCCTCGCTAAATATTTGTGAAAAACACTCCTCTAGCTGAAACCACTATTAATAATTTCCCCCACTCTTTATCTGTGTCTAAACCTAAACATAGATTTCATGAACAAAGCTTCTTTCTTAAAACTGCACACCTGTGGAACTCTCTTTCATTTCCTTGCTTTTCAGCTGACTATAATATGTTCGTCTTCAAGTCTAACATAAACAAGTTCTTGATGAGCCGTTCCTCTTGAGTAATCCAATTTACCAAATTTCCTCTGCAAACGATTATGACATTTTCCCATTGACTACTGTACACTCATTAACCATTATCCTCGAGTGGCATTTGCGCCTTGATGAGTGGTGACTCCTTTGTAAAAAAAAAAACGACAAATTAACATTTACAAGAGTGAAAGTGATAGATATCAAAAAAAAAAGATAAACAAAAAAGTGTTTGAGTGATAAATAAAAACAAAAGTCTTTAATTGCAAATTACGAATCATTAAAACAATTAAAATGGAACTTTTGTCAACTATAACTCAATCCCAAAACTGATTGCTATTTGAGCACATACTTTATATGATTTAAAAAATATATATCTATATTTAGCACTTCGTAATTAAAAAAATAAAAGGAAATTTCTTTACTGGAACAAACATTGATTGCCTCAACTTTAACATAGGTCTAGGCATCTTCTGTCCTTGTGATAATTTTTTTCTTACATTAAATGGCTTCATGCCTTGTCTGGACCGATTTCTATAAAAAAAACAATGAATTAGTAATCGATTTGTGCATTTTAAAATGAAAAAAAAACAAACAAAAAAAACACACACACACATTGAAATATGTTGTTTTCATAACTGTTACTCTTAGATATGACTTCAGTTAAAGGTAATATTTGTTTAGCAATAATGTCAGCTGTTCATGACGTGACCTACGATGAGATTAAATTAGTCTTTTTTTTTTCTTTTTTTCGGAAATTATTAGACCATGATCTGTCAATTATTGATTGCATCAAATGTTGAATTAGAAGAACTGGTTTTTCAAGGTCTGAATATTCTGTGCATGATCAATTATGCTCTGAAGCAAAGAGCATTCATTGTCGTTATGGTGGTCGTGGTAATCTTGGTATGGTTATTAGTATGAGCCAGAAATGTAACCAACTTTAAGGCAAAAGTATGGGGTTGCTTTTGTTTGGTTTACATTTTGGCTTTTGAATGTGTGCATACAAACATTGCAGTGTACAGAAAGCTGATTTTGAATAGGGTTGAGGAGTTGAGGTTTTGGAACCCGTCAGTCCTAAGGAATTGAAGTCAGAATTTTTTTTTATCACTAAAGAATTAACAGACGTTTTGAATATTGGAAAACCTCAAAAATTTGGAATTGCCATGGTTAGATATTTGGAAATTATTGGATATCTAGCCTGATAGTTTCAATATATTGTCTGATATTTTCAATATATTGTCTGATAGTTTCAATATATTGTCTGATATTTTGTCGGAATCATAAGAGTTGGATCTTATGTTTTTCAACTCTGCATCCCTGAACATGAGCAATAATCCGTTTTGCATCGACTATATAAAAATTTAGATGCTCCGGATTCTGTATCTTCAACTTCTTTATTATGTTCACAGTATAATGGCTAAAATGTGATAAACATACTGACAACCAAACTGAGAAGAACCGCCCGAAATATAATGTTACAATTCCTTTCTGAAATCTCGTTCAATAAAATCTGAATAATCAGGATAAAAAAAAAAAAACGGCAACTATTGCTGAATAACTTCTTGTACCAAATGGGATAAATATGGTTAACAAATGTTTGCATTAATCATCAATTGTTCAACTTATCAGAAATTTTGTATTGATTGCTAACATTTACATCCAATCCAGATTACCCAATATGCACGAGGGTGTGACACCACTAATGGCATAAAAAAAATGAATTGATAACAAATTTGTCACCTTTACCAACCTGTGGACAGGAAAGGGGTATAACTGATTTCTTTTTAATCAACACTTTCTTATCTATTAGAAACGAAGGTAATAAAATTAGAGAATGACCCGCAAAAAAAATGCCACCCATGGAATCGTTAATAAAATTCCGGATCCTTTTTACAATTCAACCATATTTGTTAAAAAATAAACTTCAATCCATGCCTACCTTGTCCGCCCAGTTTCAAGCATGAATGTCCAACAGTCTTTGTTTTATCACCGTTCAGTAATATGGGAAGACACTTTGTTAATTGTATTATCAATAGATATGATCCTAAATATGCTTCACATTCACCGAACCTTACACCTCCCTCACTTCCGATTTTACAGATTTATCTCAAACATAATATTTAACAAAACAATCCCCAAACTCTGAAGAGAAATCCTGCTTGAATAGGGCAATTTTAATTTTTGATCTGTCCATAGTGCACCTTTCCTCACATTGTGTCTACCTTTGTCCTTGTGGAACTATTCTTCAACTGAAAAGAGGCCTCAGAGTCAAGAGAGGAGTACGTCTACAGTTTTGCATGCTGTATCCAAATGTGGATGTCATTGAAACAAAGACTATGGGATATTTACAACTGAAACTTGGTAGACAAGTCAAGCATAGACTAAAGTTTATTTCTTGGAACAAAGTGTGGATTTTATTTACGATTCTGTGAGTGGCATTGTTTTTGGGTCATCCCATACTTTCTGTCTCATGCTACAAATACTGTGTTGAATATAAGACGAAATTTAAGTTTATAGAAGGCAGGTGGTGTGTCTGTGATGCTATACTTCGGGATGTCTTCCCGTCATCAGGCATGTGTTCAACTTCCAAACATGCACACCACTTGACCGCCTGACGCAAGTAAAAACATCCTACATGTAAAATATTGTATAAGAAAATGAAAACGTGCATATATATATATATATATATATATATGTTTTCATTTTCTTGTAAAGTGTGTGTGTGTGTGTGTGTATATATATATATATATATATATATATATATATATATATATATATATATATATCAGAAATGGTAATTAGTAAAATTCTGAAGTGCTCAATACTATTGCAGAGCAAATATATATTTTTTATTACTGTTTTATCTGCTTAGTTACCCATGTTGCGGCTACAGAATCATATCAACGACAGTTACTTCATCAGACTTTACAGAAATGGAGACCATTTCTGTAAAGTCTGATGAAGTTACTGGGTTGTTGTTATGATTCGGTAACTGAAACATGTGTAACTAAGCAGATAAGACGGTAAAAAAAAGAAAATAATGTGTGTGTGTGTGTGTGTGTGTGGTTATACATATACACATGAATTGGATCAATACAGATGAAACTGCAAATCTGGTTCCACTATTCTATTTTAAGTTGCTTCAGTTTGAGTCTTTCTGTCACACCTTTGCATTGCTCTGTCTTTTATAAACTTAAATTTCTTTATATATATACACATTAAACAATGCTTGAAGCAAACTGCTTTAACTTATCATGTCTATGTTGAATATGTCGATAAGTAAAAGAATAAAAAAACAATTCGTTTTATGTCATTACTAATCCTGTCCAAGATATAGAATTACTATTTATGAACAAGTTCAAGTTACAATACAAGTTTAAACTAAACTTACACTTACATTATAAATTGAATTTCACGTGCTGATAACAAAACAAAAACTACTAAACACTAAAGGAAAAAAAAGGTAGCGTGGGGAGATTAAAAAAACAAAAAAACAAAGCCAAACATGAATAAAACATGCCTGAGGGACTACATCGTTATGCACAGTTTCATGGGAACATGTCGGTTGGTTCCTGTGGTAAGCTGTCAAATGCATAAAGATACACTTTTTTTTTTAATTATACAAGAAGCAATTATTTTATTTTTATTTTTTTTATAGCTAAAAAAAAAAAAAGGATTTGCTGGGAGCAATAATTACAACAATGGTAGCAGGGGGGGGGGAACATGTCATGATTCTTGTACATGTAATTAAGACTTCCTTAAAAAAAACAAAAAACTCAAATAACCGTACATTTTTTAAATGGAAATCACTCCAGACAAGGCATAACGACACTTGATGTAAGGAGCTAAAAAAAAAAAATATTATTTAAAGGTAAAAAAATATCCAATGATAAGTGTTAGAGGATAGTCCGATCCAGAAAACAGCAATTTTCCCCCTTTGGTCAGAAACATCGTTCATGGAATGTGAGGACTAAAGAACAAAAAAAAAAGGTTGCACATATGAAAGCTTGCCCCCCCCCGTATTTTTTTTTTTTTTAAAGTTATTTTCGTTTTTTCAATTTTTCAACAGTTTATTATCGAATGGACACTAGTCTCCCAGATTATCAAAAATATTTCTTTTTTTTAGTCAATATTTAAATATTTGTAGGGGGGGGGCTATTTTTATTGCAACGTTCTAGTAAATCGATCAATCATTTTAGAACCACTCGACGTTTTAAGGCCAAATTTCACGAATGCAGCCTTTTTTAAGCTGTTTAACCCCATCCCCCCTTTTTTTTTTTTAAATTTCGCTTTTTGAAATAATCTCGGAAAAAAAGGCTAAATTTCACCAATTTAACCTAAAAACGTTGAGTGGTTCTAAAATGAGTGATCGATTTATTAGAATGTTGCATTAAAAACCGAGCACCCCTATAAATATTGACTTATAAAAAAAAAAATTGTTTTCATAATAATCCGATGAAAACATTGGGGGTGGGGGAACAACAAAAATTTAAAAAATACAAAGGGAAGGTGATACCGCTTCCATACCTGCGTCAAAGAAAGCAAGAGTTATGAAACTTACTAAAATTGATAATTAATACATAATTGATTTTGTTGCGTTGATGTTTTTAAGCTGTTGTTGATATTATTATTATGATTATTATGATGATTCGAACAATTTGAATAATATTGTATTCAAATTGTACAAACTATTATCATCTTTTTTTCACACTCATATTTCAGTCTATGTAACATCCGATCCTCCTCAGGTACATCTTTTTTAATTTGGAGAACTTCTACTTGATCTCTGTAACATGTACAACATTTTAAACTGAATCCTTTTTTATTCTTAAAACCTTTATTTCACCCCAAACAAGGCACATTGCCACTGAGATGTAAGGGGCCATTGTGAATTAGGGACTAAGTCTTTAAAATGAAGGATTTTATTTGTTTGAGAAAGATATGTAGAAATCAATTACAGGCAATAAAAAATAAATAACAAAAACTAATATATAAAATACGTATGTTATATGTTTATATATGAAATATATATGTTTATATTTATAAGCTAAATTCGATTCCCTGCTTCCTTTGTTCTAGCTCGTTTGACTCATTAATTTAGTGATATTCTTCAAATAGTTGCTCTAGTCATCTCCATTAATTCACTGTTTTGATATCTCTTGTAATACAGCTTCTTATTCCAATAGCTTCTTCCTAGGAACTGCAGACTTTGTGGAACTCTATTCCTGCTCACTGTTTTCCTTTTTTCTACAGCCTTAGTCTTTTTAAGACTAAGGTCAATAGGCATCTCCTGTCTTTGCAATAATGAACTTTCGTTCCTCTTAGCTCCTTACACCAAGACCTTGTCTGGAACGATTTTCATAAAAAAAATTAAATTATTTTTTAAAAATAGGATTTATATTACATTTTTTATTTCAATATTTGATTAACCGTAAAAAAAAAAAAATTACTCTAATTTAAAATAAACACACGCAATGATGGCCCTATTTACTAGCCTCCCCACGAGGGGAGAGTTAGACACAAGATCAGTTTTTAATGTGGGGAAATTCCAGCTTCCCTCCAAAAAGGAATACTTTGGATTGAGATAGAAATAAAAATTGCTTCAATCTATGATTTTCCCTTTCTACTGAATGAGAACAGAAAAGATGGAGTGTAGTATCGGGACAGTTGCTACACTTTGATCCTAGTCAATTAGGCCAAGCAAGAGATATTTATTTACTTCTTCTCCGGGAGGTTAGACATAAAGCCACACGGTTTTGTTGAAACAGCACATTAGTAGGTGAGGTGCACTTTAGCCTTCAAAGAAATGGCTGAGCAGCCCCATCAGCATTTCCACTTGCAATAAAATAACCTTTCTCGAAGAGAAGGTAAAGCCTGGGAGAGTGCACCCCATGAAACTGAATAGTACACCCCAGCCCGACAGCAACAAAGTCACTGTAAGACTGATTGGCAAGAACTGAAATAAAAATAAAAATAACGCAAAAAGTTATCGTATTTTTCAAGGTTTTATTTCAAACAAGATTTACTCAGTTGTATGTATCTATCTATTGAATCTAGTTTATTTTTGTTTTGTTTTTTGTCATTCTAAAGTAACCGAGCGTTTCAGAATGGTAAAATGTCTAGAGTTAATTATATTTAATTACTACTAAATTAAACCAGTTAAAGACAACCTTAAAATAAAGCTAGTTTACATGATTAACGTTTAATTATCTTCTCAGTTTAACTTGCTTATATCCTAATTATACTCATTCACTATGCAGTAATTAGCCATTGTGTAAATATCGTGCGATCAGTTATTTAAGAAATAACGTTAAAAAACGATGGAAGATTAAAAAGAAAAATGCTAAATATCCCCAGAGTTATGTCCCCTTTTACAGGTTTGTAATCTTGTGTTGGTATTCAGCCATTTAATCATTTGATTTATTAATCTAAATTAAAAATCTTTGCCCCATTCCTTCAGTTTCACCAGAAAAATAGTTTTTTTTACAACTAGTTTATGTATTACTAGCATGGCCACCTGATGTTGTCCGGGGACATAAAAAAAAGTATAACATCTTTCTTTTAATTCATCTATCTATCTATCTATCTATCTATCTATCTATCTATCTATCACATTTGTATATCTTTCACCTTCCTGCTGTCACTCTCTCCTTCCTATGAATCATTCCCACATGCTTGTATAGATTGATGATCTTTTAAACCTACACATCTCAGGTGAAAACATTACATACATGTCATGTCAGAATTAGCATAAATTCCATAAATTCTGGAAAAACGATCCAGTAGAAAAATAATTACGAATAAAAATAGGATTTATCAATTTTTATTCAGCTTGAATGTGGAAGTGTTGTGCGACTAATTCAGTATTACAAACTGACTTATCTCCCTTGACTTAAATTAAGGGTTTGGCATTTTTAAGCAGAATGTTATTGTGGATGCTTTTGTTTTAAAATATATCTAGCACATCACTTTTACTGGATTATTTTTTTATGTTTTAAAATTTACACGAATTTCAACATGACACGTAAGTATGTAATATTTTCATCTGAAATGCATTGATTTAAAGCATCATCCACTTACACAAGTACTCCCTTCTCTTGCTCTTCTTTCTTCCCCCTTCCTTAGTCAAGAAGAAAAAAATCCCTTTGCTGACAATGGACAGAACTCTACTTTAAAAAATTTATTCATTTTAGAAAAATTTTACAATAAACATAAAATAATCATAAAAACTACATTTTGATCTTAGTGTGAAGGTCAAGAAGTGCATTTTAGTTTGAGTTTCACCCACACACACCTACACACACCCACACACACCAACACACACACTCCGACTAATTGTCTTCCTGGTGACTCCTAAAATAATGAATATTACATTGGTTCAAATTCAGAGTTCAACCTAATTAAAAATAATACTGAAAAATCTTTACAATGTATGTGTCCATCATGGAACACAACTATCATATTCCAAAAAAATGATGTAAATTGATCAAGTTTGTTTTTGTGTTTGTTTTTATAGAAAATTTTTTTTTTTTAATTAAATATTGCAGATACATTATAGCTTACTCATGAAATTTATTTTCTTTGCTGAAAACGAAAACCGCTTGATCAGTTTACACGATTTTTTAAAAATGTGTCATTATTGTTCTGTGACTGGTACATATATCATAAGGAGTTTTCTTTATTTTTATTTTTTAAATAGGTTGAAATCTGGACTTGCACCTATGTGTCTGTATTCTGTACGAGACAATGGGGGGGAAAAATGTATCGAATTTGTAAATGTGTCTTGTGTAGTTTCTGGTGTTTTAGTTGCGCACACACACACACACACACACACACACACACACATAACAGCCCCTGTAGAAAATTTATCATGTTATAAATTCTATCAATTTTAAGTCTACTTTTATCTCTATAAAAATTGATGTGATCTGATCATTTGTCGGGCAGAGTTGCTTGGTTTGTCGTGGGGACGTTTCCTGAACTATTGTTATGTCCTGGGAATGGCAACCAGGTTTCCAGGTGTTAATAAAACGAATGAAATAATAGACACATCCCCTTACATCCAGGGATCCTTATGACATCGGCTATAATTGTATAGCAGGTCTGGTCATCGAGTCTTCCTTGTGTCATTACTGGCAGCATTTCTATCATCGGCATTCTCCATGACAGGGACTGCTTCACAAAGGTATTTTTTTATATGAAAATATAAATTTATTTATTTTAACAATGAAGGGGCATTTTTAATTCAACCTGACACGTGTTACCAATGGCCAGTGCAAAATGTGGGGAGCTCAAAGGCTCCTCTGAAAGGTCTCTCATCCATTTTGCCACATTGATATTTCTGTGTATATTTTTTTTCTTGTCTCCATGCTAATTGCATCTTTTTTTTTTTAAATTTGTATTAATCTGTAATTTATTGAAATCAAACTTGCAATCGCATAAAGTAATAAAGCAAACTTGTTAAAGATCCATTTTTAAAAAATAATTAAATTCGTGAACACGTCAGCCATTCTAATCTTTGTTAATAGTTAAAAAAAATATAATAGTTAAAAAAAATAATTAATTTCGTGGATAAGTCAGCCATTCAAATCTTTAAGAGTTAAAAAAAAAATGAATTGCATGCTGACCCTCAAAAATGAAGCCTTTAAGCTGCTAAATAGGTAATTTAAACAAGCTTTAAAATTTAAATCTGATTATGTTGAAAGTTTTGGAAACTATTTATTTCCAATGATTTTATAAAATATCTAACCTTCAAGCTAAGATCCAAGTGTAGTATCTGTTCTGATGCTACACTTGAGTTAATTTGTCCTTGGTCAATGTAGGGGAAACCCTTCTATACTAAGGCAATTTGTATTTTTGTAACTGCCAGTGCGCCCCTTTTTGGGGAGCTGGTCCTCCCATCCCCCATTAAAAACAACGTTGTCACAGTTTGCTTAGGTGGGTAAACAAATGAATACCATAAATTTTAAATCTTACAAAATTATACTTTTACAACAATTTTGTTCAATTAATTTAATCACCCAAGGTACCATAATAATTAAATTAATTTCAAAATTCTATTAAAAAATAATAAAACAAATTAATACTAATAATTTGATTAAAAACAATAAATAAAAGAAATAAGCAAAAATATATCTTGATCAAAGTGGAGTACCTGTTCTTTCCTATGTTGGTGAAGGAGAAATCCTTATAGACTGAGGTAATTCATATCTGTCCCAATCCAGGTACCTCTCCTTTTTCTATTTTATTGGCAATTAGGAATCTTACCTCATTGTCGTAAGGGAGGTAATTCTATTTTACTAAAGTAGTTGAAAACAATTCTTAGTAAAAAAGTTACTTCCCTTAGAACAATGAGTTAAGATTTGCTTGTTTATTTTTTTCAAGAGATGAATTTTTTCCACATTAAAAACCAGCATTATCTAAACACGATGTATGTAAATAAAGAGTAGGTTGTAGTCTAACTTTACCCAAATATTCTTACAGATTTTAAACTTGGAAGAATCCCACCCCCCGCACACACACACACACCTTACCAAACAGCAAAACTCGTAAAGTACACTAAATGTATAATGATGAATTGTTATTTCGTTGAACACAATATATTAACCTTGGTGGTCATCTAATGCTAGAACCATTTTTCTAAATCAATTTCCCTTTTTTTTTCTATTGCAAAATGAATTGTTAGAACAGCAATCATTATTATTTAACCCATAAATGGCCAGAATGAATTCATTCAAGGATAAGGTTACTGAATGAATTCATTCATACCTTTCTCACTTTAAAAATTTTTTTTTTTTTAATACTGATGGTTCACCACTTGTCAAAATCTCCTCTGATCTTGAGCAAGTGGTACAGTGGGGAAAGAGGTGGCTTGTTACTTTTAATACATCTAAAACCAAGCTTTTATCTTTACATCATCAACGCTCTGATCCCCATCTGGCATCAATTGGCATGAATGGCTCTCGTCTTGGGGAGACCTCATGTTTTGACAAGCTTCTGGGCTTGACCTTTACTCCTGATCTTAAATGGAACACATACACTAAATCCGTTGCCAAGACCGCTGGAAAAATGGTGGGATCCTTCTATCGATCCAGTAAATATCTCACTGCTGATGCAATTCTCTATCTATATAAGAGCCAGGTACGTCCAAGGATGAAGTACTGTTGTCACATCTGGGCAGGAGTTGCTAGAAAGGGCTTATGCTGCCTTGATAGAGTTCGAAATAGACAAACTTCTGGGCTTGACCTTTACTCCTGATCTTAAATGGAACATACATTAAATCCATTGCTAAGGCCACTGGAAAAATGGTTGGATCTTTCTATCGATCTCACTGCTGATGCAATTCTCTATCTATATAAGAGCCAGGTACGTCCAAGGATGAAGTACTGTTGTCACATCTGGGCAGGAGCTGCTAGAAAGGACTTATCCTGCCTTGATAGAGTTCGAAATAGATTTCATAGCCATGTGGGGGATGTCCTTTTCTCTTCCCTGCAACCTCTTTCTCAAAGAAGAAATGTTGCGAGTTTCTCTGCTTTATCGTTATTTTCATGGCAGGTGCTCGGCTGAGCTCCATTCTATGCCCCCCCCCCCACACCAAACTTTCATAAGAAACACCCGTCTAGCAGAAAACACTATCACTAGTTTCCCCCACTCTTTATCTGTGCCTAAACCTAAGCATAGATTCCATGAGCAAAGCTTCTTTCTTAGAACTGCACGCCTATGGAATTGTCTTCCGTTTTTCTGCTTTCCAGCTGACTACAATATGGTTGTCTTCAAGTCTAACGTAAACAAGTTTTTGATGAGCCGTTCCATATAAGTTAACAAATTTACCGAATCTCCATTACTAAGGGTTACTATATTGTCCAATTTCTACTGTATACTCTTTAACCCTTATCCTCGAGTGGCCTCTTGGCCTTGATAAGTGGTGATGCATATGTAAAAAAAGTCACTTGAGGATAAGGTTATTGAAATTTTCAGTTGAACCATTGAATGCTATTATGGACATATTAAGAACTGTGATTGATTTGGAGGACGATTTGACAGATATTGGACTTAAAAATGGGAAGCAGTTCTGCGGTAACGTGTTTCACAGGTGGGAAGTTCACAAAAAGAAGTTTTGTTCATGGAAGTTTGGTTTGATTTTAAAGGAAGAAAAGAAAAGCCTTTGCAATTATGCTTAACATATTTGGTACCCAAGTAATGCTGGGGTAAATCTGATAGATTTTATTTTTTCATAGGATTTTCACTTAAATAACTGTTTTACAATATGGTTTCACTAAAAAGCCAATTTTTCTTTGGAATAAAGTGCAAATTATGTGTTTATATTTGTTTTTGTTTGAAGTGAGAAAAAAAAATCAAGTTCTATAACTGCATAAGAAAAAAATTATTTTGAGTTTAATCGTATTATTTCCCTTTAGTTGTACTTTTCATGCAGTGTTAGATTGTGTGTGTGTGTGTGTGTGTGTGTGTGTGTGTGTGTGTGTGTGTGTGTGTGTGTGTGTGTGTGTGTGTGTTATGAGAATGCTTAAATTCGTTAAAAACTTATGAAAGTAACAAAAACGTAGAAATTGATGAGGGATTAAAACTAATTTTTATGATTTGAATTCAATAAATTTACAACTTCATAACTTTTTTGTAAGGTTTTCGAATTTCACACACAAAATACTTTGACTTTGCCTTCGAAAAAAATAAATAAAAAAATGTATATTGTTCTATTAAACTTTCATTGTTTTTAATAATTTAACTTTTTTTTTTATAAAACAAACAAAGATATTTTTCACTCAGTAGTCAGCCATGCAATCGTCAAAAGATAAGTGTTTTACTATTTCTAGTCGCCACTTTGAAAAATCACTCGCAAATGCGACTGTTTCACTTGCGATAGCCCTAGTTAAGCAAAAAAAAAAAAAAAAAAAACAGTGGTAGTAGGCAGGCAGGCAGGCAGGCTCGGACCCATATTGCGAAGGAGGAAAAGAATGTGAAAAAAAAAAGTGACGTCTTTGCCGTTGCGTCCATTTCCAAACCAGAAATGATGTAAGTTTAAATTAAAGACAATTAAAGAGGGGATGAGTTTTGAAAATATTAGTGAAAAAAGCGCCCCCCCCCCTGTAAAAAAAGTGCCCAGTTGAGGATGAAGGAATTAATGTTTTGGGCCAATCTTTCGATATTTGTCGTCCGAAGGGTTGAGCTTCAAAACGATACCGATCTTGTGAAAATCCGTTGCCTCTGTCGAAAGTATAAGGCAGATATACAATCATACATACATACATACATACATACATACATTTAAACAGACTGGTGAGATTTATATTATAGATGTTTCTCCCCATAAAATACAGAGTAAATAAAGTAATAATATAAATATTATTTTACTAAAACTGAGTAAATTAACGTTTGTTTGCTTAGGCTGTTTTTTTTTTTGTTTTGTTTTTTTTTACTCACAGAAAACACATTACAATTTTCCTTAATATTAAAATTGAAATATGTTTGATAAAAAAAAAAATCAATTTTAATTGGTTGTGATTTGCAATTTACTCACAAAGTCACATCCGTCACTTTCAACTTCCTGGCTATTTCATCTTCTAGTGTATTCCCCCTCCCCACTATTGTTTTATACATTTTCTATCACTTTATTCCTCGCCTCTCTCGCCTCCTCTTCCCCCATCTCCTTCTTTTCTCTCTTTTTTTATTATAACAATTAAAGGTAATGAACTTAACTACAAAATAAAATATTGGAATAGTTCATTATTAACTATAGGGATAATATCACCAGTTATTAATAATATATCTCTTCCTATATATAAAAGGTACTTTGTGTGTGCGCGCACGCGTTCGTTTCCTATGGATTCCAGAACGGTGGCCAATTCTTTTTAAATTACACTCAAATGAATGTACTTTATTCATCTGGAAATGTTCTTACATAGGTTTTGTATCGGATTGTCTCTGAAAAGTATCAAAAATCGGTAATCAAAAAAAAAATCTGATTTAAAAAAAGAAGGAACACTCAGATTTTGACCAAACTTAACATTCTTATACAACCTAACATCACAAATGCATTTGAGAAGTTTTATCATCGTACAAGCAGAAAGACCCAGTGTATAAAGTTAACAGTATGTTTTTTGATAAGACAAGGGCGTGTTCAAAAAGTTTTTGTTTAAAGCACAATTGAACTATGATACTTGACTTTTGCATTTTAAACTTTAATTCAAGCCTTTATATATAAAAAAATAATTTGATAAAATCAACAGTAGATTCTCTACAGTGCAATGTAGAGTAGAATATATAGTGAACTAAGTCACTGCAGGGATGCATGTGAAGCTTCATCCCATTTAACCATGATGGAGCCCCAACTAGAGCAGGCAATTGATTGATTTGATTGAAAAATGTTCAATTCCATCGATTTTGATGACAAAAGTATTAAAAGTTTGATTAATCCTCGTTCAAGCCCGGCCAACGTTGGATTCCTTTGCTAGTAATCTATATCTGGATAAAAAATAAATAAATGAACAGAAAGAAATTATTTTGTCTTTTTATTTATATTTTTAAAAATTTAATTGGTTTTGCAAACTATTTTCTTATATCAACCAAATTCTTGCCATTGTCCTGTGTTTTGTCAAATTTCTTTGCTCAGATGATGTATAGTTGGATTTGGTACTCGGGAGGTCATCCTACAAAATTTTTAATGACTCTCACATGCCTCTCTCTTAGCATTAGCCCTATTTTGGCTTCAGTACAAGAATAATTTGAGGATCGTTTTGATAGACCATATAACCCTTATCCTCGAGTGGCCTCTGGGTCTTGATAAGGGGTGATTCCTTTGTAAAAAAAAAAAAAAAAAAACTTAATTCTTTAATTCTTTTTTTTTTTTTTTAAATACAGTGTGACTTCTTCCTCCCTAAAAAAATGACACTCATGAAAATATTAATGAAATTCAGCTTTTTCGACAATCTAACCATATTAGTTGTTTTTTTTTGTTGTTTTTTTAAATCTTTTTATTGGTTCACAACGTTTCGGCCAACTCCCTCTGGCCTTCGTCCAGAGGGAGTTGGCCGAAACGTTGTGAACCAATAAAAAGATTTAAAAAAAAAAACAAAAAAAAAACAACAACTAATAAAGATGAGACTAATAGTCCGAAATAAAATAAAATTAACATATAATGCTCATCTCAAAAATAAAAAATTCCAATTAAGGAATAATATATATATAAATCTAACCATAGTTGGTACAAATAATCTAGAGTCTAGTTAGTTTCCGTTATTAGTATCCAACAGTCTGTGTTATATTGCCATCCAATGATGTGTGGGGAAACTTCAGTGATCATCTCTTCAGCATGAAACATTATCCTTTTTCTTTTTTTTTCTTTACAAGGAAGCACCACTTATCAAGGCCTGGAGGCCACTCGGGAATAAGGGATAATATTGTAGTAAATGTCCTGAATATATTTCATTCAGACCGTGAATTCTCTCATCCTCCTGATTTTTATTTCAACGATAACATCTATCAAAACAATCCTCTAAATTATTCCTGAATGGAAGCGAGCCATCACATTCCAAATCAGGGTGGTATCGGTCTAGAAAGATTTCTCCTTCACTGACTGAGGACAGAAAAGATTAAATATAGTATCAGAACAGATACTATACTTTGTTTTATCAGTTGTTGACAGTTCGGCATATTGTATCCAGGTGTGCTTATCATTGAATGATGGTAAAACAAAAACTGTTGCACGTTGATGACTGTAACTTGGTGGACAAGTAAAACAGAGGCTGAGGTTGATTTGCGAAAAGTATTATGAATTATAACAACAATTTCATGGGTGGAATATTAGGGTGGGGTGGGGGGTGTTGAAGCAGTCTGTATTGCATTCAAAATAAGGATGGTTGCATTTTTGAATTTTTGAGATAAGAATTATTTGGATTATTTGGATTCTTCAAACTACTGTTCTCATCTTGAGGTGATTTTTCACAGCTTTCTTCAGGTGTTGAACTCGGGAATCTTTCTGCTGAACTCAAGGAATCTGCATGGAATTTTGAACAAAACTTTTTATTTAATCCATGTCCCATCAGCCATGACTGGGTAAAAGTCCTAAATGTTTCGTAATTGTATCGTAAGTATCGTTCGCACTGAGGATTGAACCGTTAACCTCCAGAAGAATGTAACTTTAAAACTGAATTTTACCAAGTACTCTATCCACTATGCCATGGGTCGTTATTGCATTTCGTATTAATTTATTTAGAACTGTTAAGTAAAACGGATCCGCTTTCTTTGAGCAAAAATCAACGAGTTGAATGCTAACAGCCTTAACACATGATTTATGCCTAAATGAGCTTACAACCCGATTTGCTTGGCGAGGAAGAAGACAACACCCATCTTTCAGAATTGAAGAAGGAAAAAAAACATTTCCATGTATCAAATTCTTTATTGCATAATTCTTTTGGGGATAAAAAAAAATTCTTGTGACATTTTTCAAATGCTTGGCTTTGTTATTAATTTCTCTATTACTAATGGTTCTAAAAGAAACAAAAACAAATTGCATAGCAATGATGTAGTATAGTTAACAGTCGAGAAATTGAAAACAAAAATTGCAACAAATAACTTTTATCCAACACAATAAATTTAATTTTTACCGATCTGTATAGTTTTACACTTTTGAAACTTTTTATGCTTTTTTAATTCCAGAACTTTTATCAAAATCAAAGCATTGAAAGTTTGTAAAAAAAAAAAAAAAAAAAAAAAAGCCAAAATCTTTAATATACTGCAACTTCTTTTGAAATAAATAAAAACTTAGTTTAAAACAATTTCTATAAGTTAAAATTCACCTGACAAAATGCTGCTTGTGTGATTATGAGAGGGGGTGGTAACAGTGCAGAGAGACAGAGGAATTAGTGGCCATGTTTAGCATGTGCTCACTGTAAGGAAACAGTGGTATGCAAACCTAAAGCCATTTGAGGATGAGGTGAGCATGATTATGCAGATTTACGTGTTGTTGGGAGTCCAAAATGGCTGCATAAAGAGGCATATTTTTTATGACTTCAGAGTCGGTTTTGTTTTGGACGCCATGTCACTTATGCGTGTTTTTGACTGTTGTCATTTATCTTTGTTGTTGACGAAAAGAATAAAGAAGTACTGCTGCTGCTGTTGTTGTTGATCATCATTCATGATGATGATTTTGTTGATATTTGTTCACCCCCCCCCCCGTCATCTTTCTAGAAGAATATCGGGTACTTACAAAGGGACCAAGTGAAGATCCCGAACTCAATGTCTTCATGGAACCAACTGAATTCAATTTGGTACATCCAGCTGTGCTGTTAAGCATTGAGTCTCTGCCTGTTGTTGCTGTCAACGGTTGTCCTGACCTTGGGTCATCTAGAACAGGGTTGCCTAAAGTGGGCTCTATGGAACCCTGGGGCTCTGTGAGTGAGGCCGAGTAATTCTGCAAGCCCTTTCTTAAAGAGGATCAAATGCTTTAACCCCCCACCCCCACCCACCCACCCAATGCTTTATTTTTTTCCCACTCCTGATAAGATCCCCCCCATTCCCCAATAGGGATCTTCCGGCTTGTTTTCGGTTCCCCGGAAAACAGCAGGTGGTCTAGTTACTTAGATCAGTACAGGGGGTTCCATACTAACAATCCAGTAGGCTTTCTTTTTATTTTTTGCAATGAACTATTTATTAGCTTCCCAACTCCATGAACTGTTTTACATATAATTCTCAAACTTTATTTTTTATTTTTTTCTAATGAAATTGAACTTTTATATCATACCCCCCCACACACACACACATAATGCATACATAAACATACAGATAATTTTGTTTACAAATTGTACATATGTTTTTAGTCATAACGCTAGAGATTTATTAGTTAGATTAAGATCCACAGAGTAAATGAGGTATTATGGTAAATGTTGCCAGTCAAGAGTAAGACTCCAAGGTCATCATCCTTAACAATTTTACTATAGTCACAAAGACCCTGTACCCTTCCCCTCCCAAACTTTTTATAGGGCCTTGTGCCGAAGTTTATTTTGAATTATTTTATTTTGTATAACATTTTTTCAAGAAATATACTATATAAATAAAAATTAAATGGCTGCAGATATTTAATTATTGATCTCTTTTAACTGAAAATAAATATGATACGTAATTACAGGTGTAAAGAGTCTCAGGATGGTTCATAAAAAAGAAAATAAAGATAAATTAACAAAAAATGCAACAATTTTTGATAAATCAAAAACAAAAAATGGTTTTAAACATGAAAATGTAGTAAAATCACGAAAAGGAACAACTAATGAATAAGTATAAATTAAAATTTGAAATTGATTAACATATTTATTTTAGAAATTAGCTTATTAGTGCTCCATGAAAAACCTTTGCCTTGCTCAGCGGTTCCATTGTGTTCTGAAGTTTGGGAAACCTTGATCTAGAGCACTATTTCTATCCTGCCTGAATTCTCTCTTCCAACGTGTGACTGTCACACATGCTAATGCTCTAATCATGTCATGTATTTCTAAGGCATTTATGATTTTTTTAAGGAGAGTAGAAAGTGCACCCTGGGTTTACCTTTGGCAGCCTTATAACTCTCGCTTCCCTTATTTTGTCCTTTAGTCCTCGTATTCCATGAACGATGTTTCTGACAAAGGGAAAAGAATTGCTGTTTTCTATATCTGAATCTATCCATCTAATATTGTTGGTTAGTTTTTTTTACCTTTTTTTTTTTAGTTCATTACATCAAGTGGCTTCATGTCTTGTCTGGAGCGATTTCTATAAAAAAAAGAAGACATATTCAATCTATTGCTAAGGTCAATAGAAAAATGATTAGATAATTCTGCTGCTCTGTTCTTTAACAATAATAAGAAACCGTTTCAAACACCAATTGTTATGGTTAATAGCAATCTACGTGAGAGTCCATCATTCAAACTCCTAGGCCTAACATTCACAGCTAACATGAATTGGAACAAATACGAAGAAGAAATTGCGAACGAAGATGGGCTCCCTCTACCGAGCTAGAAAACTTTTCACACATGCCAATATCTTATTTCTCCACAATGCTACCATTCACACATGCATGGAGTATTGTCACATTTGAGTTGATGCACCAACCACTAACCTTAATTGAATAAGTCCTACACTATCTACCAAGCATCAACCACTGTCCCATCACTGCAATGTTGGATCCCTGTGCTTGTTTTATAAGTACTTTAATGGCATGTGCTCCAATTAACTTGCTACACTGATGCTCCCTCAATGTAAATACGTCTGGTTGACCTGTCACTCGGCAAAACTCATCCCTTCAATGTATTAGCACCCAGATAGTAGAGAGCTTTATACTCTAATAACTTCTTTCCTTGAACTGATAACTTTTGGAATTCCCGCCCTGCTTCTTTTTTGCTTTCCTGACTGTACTAACATGCAGAAGTTTAAATGTTTTTTTTGTTTTTTTTTTACTCATGTTCACCTCTAACAAGGCATATCTTCACAATCTTTCTGACATCTAGAGACCGCAACAGTGAAGGGGTGTGATTTTGTTGCTAAGCAGGTTTGTCAGGGATATGTACGTTGAGGGGGCACAAGTGCGACGAGTTCATCAGAGCACATTCCATTAAAATACTTGTAAAACAGGCACAGGTATGCAACATTGTGACAATGGGACAAGAGTTGAAGCTTAGTTGATAAAGTGGGACTTGTCCAAAAGGGAGAGACTAGTGGTAGATGCACCAGTCCATATGTGGCAACAATACTCCATGCATGGACGAACGGTGGCCTTGTAGAGGTACAGGATACTCTTAGATGTGAGTAGTTTTCTAGTATGATAGAGGGAACCCACCTTTTTTGCAGCAGGCTTTGAAATGTCCTCAATGTATTAGTTCGAGTCCATAAATGTAATGTAAACAAACATTTTGCTACACAACTACCCACTTAGGATGCTCCTGTAGGTATGGATCCTAATTCACAGTAGTCCCTTATGTCTTGGTGGCAATTACCTTGTTTGGGATTTTAAAAAAAAGAAGGTATCTTATTGCTGATGCAATCCTTTGACTATATATGAATCGATGGAGTACTTCTGCCACATCGGAGCACTTTTTTCTGCCTTGACAGATTACAAAATCGTTTGTAAAATTTGGAGAGTGGCAAATGATCTCTTCTGTGTTTTTACTGCAATTTTCTCACAAAGGCCCATCACGCAGTGGTTAGAGTACTTAGAACAAATCACTTGTGAAAACAACCTTCTTCTGATGGTTGAAGGTTCAATTCTCAGTGTAGGCGACCAAAAAATACAATTGTGAATTACTTAGGGCCTCTATCCAGTCATGGCTGATGGAATAAGAGTTTGCTACCCCCGTGAAGTAAATAAAGGGTTCCGTTCGAAATTCCACCCAAATTCCTGAGTTTGACAAGATACACCAGAAGAAGGTCGGAGGTTAAATCGGCCGAAACATTGTAAAAATAACACTCAAGATGAGAACAGTAGTCTGATGAATCCAAATAATATGAACAACCAATCCTCATCTGAAAAATTCAGAAACGTCAACGTTCTCACGGCAGCAGCGTTGCTTGTTCCTGCTTGTTTACTTCCCTACGTGGACAGAATTAGACACAAAGTCGGAAAAATTCAGGGCCATTCTGGATCTGATCAAAAATTAAAATTGCCTCAGTGAAGGATTTCTTCTCCACTGAGAGCAAAACAAATAATGTATAGTATCAGAACAGATACTACACTTTGAAAAATTTATTTCCGAAAATTTTACAATGATTGATAAAATAAATTAGGCACAATTCAAAATTGTGAGGAGGGGATATCTATGATCATCTTTATTATTTTATCTAAGATTTGGTGATTATGTTCCTTGATAGAATTCTCAATCACCATAATACCACATTCACTCAAGGGGTCGTTCTATTTAAGATTCCCAAATCGATTTTTTTTCTTTTCAAATAAATGCGTACATAAATAGTCTTTTATTAAACAATAATTTCTTAACACAAAAAAGTAAAAACCAGTTAGTATGATCCTCATAATTAATAAATAATGGCCCGCCCACTGTTTTTCGGTTTGTATGAAATCGAAAACAAGTAGGCATTTTTTTTTTTTTTTTTTTTTTAAGTGAGGAATTAATTTAATGCATACCCATTTATGTATACGGTTTGTATTTATTTGCTTCCCCACTGAGCAAATTAGGCACAAGGCCGTTGTTTAATGTGGAGAGAGAGGGAAGGGGGGAAGGAAGAGGGGACCAGCTCCCGATGGGTGGGAAATGGGAGCTGGATAGTGACAATTGGTATGAAGGGTTGCCCCCTACATTGACCAAGGTCTTATATGTTGGGTTACCCCCACATATGGTCTTTGTTTGCAGTATCTGCCGGAACAGATATTACACTTTGATGCCAGCCCGAAGGCCAAGAACAACAGAAAAAAGGCAAGCCTCTTTTTAGGGTTACTGTTTTTTTTTTTTTTTTTTTTTCTTTTTTTTTTTGTATGCAAGTCATTTTGGAAAATTCCAGAAAAAGCAAAAGTCTCTGGTCTTCTGATGCTTTTGTTTTAGTAACGTGACATTTAGCAAAATGGCTGTTTGTGTAAGAAACCTATCCAAGTAGATGAGTAGATAAACACAGCAGTGCTAAATACATGAATCCCAGTGCATCAAAACTTGTAGGTGTTGAATTAAATATAAAACCGAACCAACAACTGTCAACCTTTCAGAAACAAAACAAAACACAATCCCAACCGTAATAACTGATAACGTGGGAAGTTCTCTTGCAATTAACTTGCTGACTTATTCGCTAAGTAAAATACTTGGAAAAATTTTGTTTTTACAATAATAAACATTTTATTCATAACTTTATTATAAATACGAAACAATATTTTTGCATAAAGTGTGTGTTATTTTGTGTGTAATGCTTGCATATCCCCCCCCCCAAATGACTGTCGTTTAATTGTTATGCCCTTCCATTTCTTGTAATAAATAATTTTACCAAGAAGTCTTTCATAAGTTTTGGTTTCAATTTCGATTTTAGCTGAAGGAACTTAAGTTATGTATATATACATCTTTTTTTTCTTCATAAGTTTTAGTTTCAATTTAAGCTGATGCACCCAAGTCATATGGATATTCTTTTTTATTTTTGAAATCACAACTTTACAATATATAAGAATCGATAGAAAATTGACTCTATAATAATATATACGAAATTTGCATAAATTAAAATATCATATTTAAGCGTATTTTACGACTGGGTTACGTCGGGCGTTCGTGCTAGCTTAGATGAATACTTTTGTAGTTCTAACAAAAGAGTTACAATAATATCAGGGTGTCTCCATTTATGCTAAACCTCCACAGAATGCCAACATCAATATATTATATATGAAAACGTCCGCTGAGAAATTTCCACAGGCCCCAAAACTTAAATATGAATAGAGAAACCTTAAGTTTGATATTTTCGATACAAATTTATCTTTTTAAAAATGATCATAAAGAAATGAAAAGAAAGAAAAAATCCATTTGTGTGGGAGGGAGAGTTTTTATTTTTAACTTGGAAATAAACCATAACTTTTGAATATTATTTTAGTTCCTTTATAGTTGTAGAGAGGAAAGGAAATACTAAACTTTTGTCAACGATATAAGACAATATGATTAAACAAAATTATTTGTTACATAAAAAAAATCATTTGAATTAAAAAAAAAGAATAACGAATAAGTTAATAAAATATCTTTTTTTTTTTTTTAGAGCCAATATGCAAATTAGTTAACTTTGCGGTTGATAGTATATATTAGTTTTGGGATGATTAATTAGAATCAGAAAAATCAGAATTTTGGGGGTATCGGAATCGTGAAAATTTGTGCCTATTTTTCTAATGCCAAAAACGCTTCCTTTAATTGTCTTTGTTATTTGATTTTTTTTTTTTTTTTTTTTTTTTAACAAAATCTTCCCTTGCTGTTAGTGATAATAAAATAATTATTGATTTTTAAACAACCAGTAAACTAAAATCTATGGATTCCGCCCTTCCACAAGTGTATTTTTACGTTTGAGAAAATATCTGCATATTCAATGTGTGTTTTTACTGTAAACGCGGGGAAAAAAATAACAAGTTTATAGTTGAAGATTTAGAGACATAAAAAAATCTGTATTTGTATCAGAATAGGTAATTTAATACGGAATCAGTAATTGTATCTGAATCAAGAAACAATATTGGAATCGTCCCATCGCTAGTTATATATATATATATATATATATATATATATATAAGCCGTCTATATAAAAAAGATGATGCGTCTGTTGTATGCAGCCGAGAATGTATATTTGAGTTCAACCGAGAGTTTTCCCTCAGCACCAAAGCCAACATGGTATAGGTCACTATTAAGATGACTTTTTCTTTTCCCTATTGGCTAAGGAATAGCTTTGGTCATGTACAGTTCTACGGGACTGTTCTTATCTTGGATGTTAGTTTGGAAACGTTTGGACCGATGTAACCACCGACCTCATTTAGATTCATCTTGTTCATTTTGGAAATCTATGCAAAATTTCAAACAGAACCCTCCATTTAATCCACCGGTTTAAATCTCTCTCATTCTGTCAGCCATGATCGGGTGAAAGGCTTAAGTTTTTTTTTTGTTTTTTTTTTTACTTGAGTCACCACTTATCAAGGCCCGAAGGCCACTCGAGGATAAGGGTTAATGAATGTAAGATGGTAGTGTAGTAATTGTTAAATGGTGTAAATTGGGTAGAATTTGATAATTTATGAGGGACATTTCAACAAGAACTTGTTTGCATTAGATTTGAAAATTACCATGTTGTATTCTACTGGGAAGCAGGACAGCGGAACAGTGTTCCACAGATGAGCAGTTCTGAGAAAGAAGCTTTATTCATGGAATCTGTGTTTAGATTTAAGCACAGGTAGATAGTGAGGGGGGGGGTAATCGTTTATAGTGGTTTTAGCTATACAATCACTATAAACACTTTCCCCCATATATAGTCATTTATAGTTTGTAGTAATTTGTAACTATATTCTTAGTATATTACCCGTACTAAGGATTGAACCTTCACCCTCCAAAAGACTGTTATTTAGAACTGATTATTAGTTTATATTATTATTAGAACTTAGCACTTATATCCGTTGTACCACAGGTCCTTGTTACCCCTGAGGATTAAATAGTTCTATTAGAAATTTTGTGCAGAGTTCAACAAGACACTTAAGAATGTCGGGGACTACATCATTTGAACCATTATGGGAATAATCTCCAAGATAAGCACAGAAGTCGAGATAACATAAAGTGTTTAGAATGACAATATTATAGATTTAGACTTCATTTAATAATGATATAATTATAAACTTGTATTTGGTTTCAATGAAAATATTTGTTACTTCTTAGCAATAACAAATTTTGCACTTTTGAGACACAACATAAATTTGCTTGAAGGATTATACAGAACTAGAAAAAAACATTTAATTCAGGCTGTAACTTTATTAAAAACATCTTTCTTGAATTTTTGCCCCTATAATTCTAAATCATAGTTTTTTTGCCCCTATAATTCTTAATCATAGTTTTTTGTGTCCTATAATTCCCACTCATAGGGTTTTTGTGTCCCTATAATTCTCAATCAGAGGGGTTTTGTGTCCCTATAATTCTCAATCAGAGGGGTTTTGTGTCCCTATAATTTCCAATTATAGAGGTTTTGTCCCTATAATTTCTAATCATAGGTTTTTTTTTTGCCTATATAATTCCTAACCTAATGGTTTTTCCTTATGGATAGATTTCCTATTTATTTCTTTTGTCAATTTAACATTTATCAATTCGTTTGTGACATTTTTTTTTCTGATATTACAAGTATGTTAATTAAAATTTCGGTACATTTTTTTAAGTGTAAATAATTAATTCTTAATGTTCATTGTCTTGTTTAGTAGTGATTTTATTTTTCTTTTGATAAAATGTTCGTTGAAAACGATTTAATGAAATAAATCTAGAATCAAGTCACTTTTAAAGTTCTTTTTTTTTTTTTTTCAAAAATGTTAAATCAAGGCCTGACTTTACGGCAAGTACAAGTTTATACAAATAATTTGAAAATGGATAAATGTTTGAATGATTTCAACACGATGAATTGTACTTCATCTGCAGTCAATTAAAAATGGGGGGGGGTATCCGTTCTTTATAATTAAAGTTAGCTATTATAGAAAGTCCATCTCGACCTGTAGCACTACATATAAAAGGGCTATTAATGTTCTAAGTGGCTGTATTTTGGAGGGTGAAAGTTCAATCCTTAGTATGGATAATACTATAAATATACTTACAAATTAATCAAACCTTTCTGATGAATAAAATAGACAACAAACGACACTGAAGGTTAATAAAAATGCCTTTTATTTTGGCTTAATTTTGGGCCACAGTGAGGATTGAATCTTCAACTTCCATAAGATTATTTCTTCACCTTATATTCCTTATGTCGTCAGCGCTTGCAGATTTCATTGCTCTCTTGTATTTCATTTATTCGGGTTTTATTTATCTTTATTATAAAAAAAGAAAATATTAATTTTGTGAATTAAAATTCAATGATTTAGTAAAAAGGATTAATAATGAATTTTATGTGTTTTTTAAAGCCGAACGTTTTGAACCGGGATATCATCGTTAAACAATATCATAGAATACTGTTGGGTGTTAATAAATTATCAAATGTTTTTAATGGGCAAACTTTATTGCTATTTCATGTTTTATGATAAAAAATAAAGACTGCTATCTTTAAAGGTGTGAATTATAGTTTATTTTTCTCAAGTGACAATGAAGTTAGACATAAATCTGATAATCATTGATTTTTATGATTTGAAACGAGTTTGTTTTGTTTTTTTTAAATTGATTTTATTTCCACTTCCTTTCTGACCTTGCTTGATAGCCATTCATCTATACCAAGAAGTTTATGAGTTTGAGATTATTTTATGTAAAAGCACAAAACCTAATTTAAAGTCATCAATCTCATCTGATGAAATTGATCTTTGTCTTTTGTTGTTGATGGGAAAATTAGAAAACAAAATCTTGAACTAAAAGATAATTTGAAAGCAAAAGGTCATTGAGTCTGTTTTTGAAAGCTTTTTTTGTTTATGTATTCATTTTTTTTTTCTTTTTGGTGCTTGAATCAGTAAATTGTCAACTTTTGATTGCTTTTTATAGGGATATGAATTCTCCTCTTTGCCTTTTTTATTATAAAAAACAAAAACAAAAGAAAAACAGATTTTAGCGTTGATACACACAACGCCGAGTTGGACACAAAATCGAGTACACTCAACATCAAGTACACCCAACAGCGTCTTACCATCAATGCTTACCCTGTGAAATCGGAGTATGGGAAATTCCCATATGCACAAAACAAAATCACTGAAAAAACAAATATCCTAAGGGTAAGGATAATGAGTAAATATTGGATAAAATGATGGTTAAAATTATTACGAACTTGCCATGATTCAATCCTGGAATCTTCTCTGATCCGTAATCAGACGTGTTATCCATTGCGCCACAAGTCCTGTTCGTATGCCGAAAGATGTTACCGCGACTATATACAGACAGTGCTAAATTCCGCTGACATGGGTAGGTAACTTTTTGGACATATGCACGAAAAGCCCCCAAAACTCTTATTTCAGGCTTTTTGTGCGATTCAGGGTTGTTCGTTATGAACCATGTATAGATAAGGACAATCTAGGGACTCCCACCTTTCAGGGAAAAAAGAATTTTTCAATGAGGTACATCCGTTCAAAAGTTTTATTGGTATACATACACACAAATGACAAAGCTCCCTCCGATTCCCTCTCCTCAGATCTAGAGTGCGTGGTTCAGTGGGGGAAGAAATGGTTGGTTACTTTTAATACATCTAAAACCAAACTCCTAACTTTATATCATCAACGCTCTGTTCCTCATCTAGCATCAATTGAAATGGATGGCTCTCGTCTTGGGGAGGCTTCATGTTTTGACAAGCTCCTGGGTTTGACCTTTACTCCTGATCTGAAATGGAACACGTATATCAAGTCTGTTGCCTGGGCCGCTGGGAAAATGGTGGGATCTTTCCACCGCTCCAGAAGATATCTTACTACTGATGCAATTCTCTATCTCTATAAAAGCCAAGTACGTCGAAAGATGGTGTACTGCTGCCACATCTGGGCAGGAGCTTTAAAAACAGCCTATCCTGCCTTGACAAAGTACAAAATAGACTTCGTGGCTTAGTGGGGGATGCTCTCTTCTCTTCCCTGCAACCTCTCTCCCACAGAAGAGACGTTGTGAACCTGTCTTTGTATTATCGTTATTTCCATGGCAAGTGCTCGTCCGAGCTCCAATCTCTGGTCCCCCCTTGCCAATCCTTCATGATAAACACCCGTCTAGCTGAAACCACTGTCAGTAATTTCCCCCACACTTTATCTGTGCCTAAATCAAAACGTAGATTCCATGAACATAGCTTTTTTCTTAGAAGTGCACACCTGTGGAATTCTCTTCCGTTTGACTGTTTCCCACCTGGCTACAACTTGGAAGTCCAACATAAACAAATTCCTGATTAATCGTCCCCTTAAGTAAGACACTATTAAATTTTCAATACCAACTGTTACTACGATATTATCCCATTGATTATTGTACACAAAATAACCCTTATCCCCGAGTGGCTTCCGGGCCTTGATAAGTGGTGATCCTCATGTAAAAAAAAAAAAACACATTTAAATAAATTACCATTTAGAATTTTATTTTACTAAAAAAACAGATTTTCACTTAAATCGCTAGTCTTTTATAGACATGTATTATCAGCTTTTTGTATGAATATTTTTTAACAAGAAAAAGTTTTTTTTCTCGTGTAACAGTTCTCTCTGAAAATTGAAAATGTTATTTTTTTCATGAAGGGGTAGAGGGAGTTAAATGATTCTTGTTTTATGAAAGAACTAGCTTGAGTGCCCAGAATTGCCCGGGTGTTTGGAGGTGTGTGTTGTGCAAAAAGAAAAAAAGTGGTAGTAGGCAGACAGGTTCAAGTCCGTACCACAAAAGAGGAAAAGAATGTGGAAAAAAAAAAACAAAAAAAATGGGACGTCTTTGCCGTTGCATCCATCGCCAAACCAGAAGTGGAGAAGGTTTAAATTAAGGCTAGTCAATCAAAAAGAGAGGATGATTTTAAAAAATATCTGCGAAAAAAGCGACTCCCCTCCTTGTAGAAAAGTGCCCAGTTGAGGGTGAAGGAATTAGTGTTTTTAACCAATTTTTTGATATTTGGCATCTGAAGGGTTGAGCTTCCAAACAGTACCGATATCGTGAAAATCCGTCGCCTCTGTTGAAAGTTTAAGGCATACATACATACATACATACATACATACATACATACATACATACATACATACATGCATGCATGCATGCATGCATGCATGCATGCATGCATGCATGCATACATACATACATGCATGCATGTGAGATTTATATTATAGACTAGACTTTGGAGGTGTGTGTTGAGCAAAAAAAAAAAAAATTTGTAGTAGGTAGGCAGGCTCGAACCCATGAAGTGGAGGTGTGTGTAAGGGTGTTGGTTGAACAAAAAAAAAAAGGAAAAGTGGTGGAAAAAAAAAACTGTCTTACCGATGTGCCTACTGTGGTTGTGACATGACGGGCGGTCGAAATAATGCCTTTTAAGCGACATTGTGAACGCAAGGGTTGAATGACATGCAAAAAATGTCAGTGAGAAAATCGATCCTCCCTGTAGAAAACTGCCCAGTTGAGGGTGAAGCAATTAATGTTTTTGGTCAATTTTTCAATATTTGTCGTCTGAACGATCGAGTTTCAAAATGATACTGAGCTCATGAAAATTCGTCGCCTTTGTCGAAAATTATAGGCAAATATACACACATACAGGTGAGATTTATGGCATAGAAGAAGATGACTTCATGTTTTATTTTTGAAGCTGATTAGAGTTGTTTAGGGAAATAGTTGAAATAGTCTTCTCTGCACACATACACGCGCACACACACGCGCGCGCGCGCGCACACACACACACACACACACACACACACACACATGCACGCACACATACTTCAGCTTTTTTACCACTGGTTACTCACATCTGTTTTCATGAAGAAAATAAACCTCAAGTGGATGATTTTGTGTTCCCTTAATTTGATGAAAATAGTTGCTGATGAACACATTCAGCTGAAACTTGCTAAAAATTTTGTAAAAAGATTTTAAACATCAGTTGAGATTATGCATGGCACTTTAATACATGATGATACAATGGATGTGTAATGTAAGTGTTGAGGACAAGTTTAGATCTGATGACCTCAGAGGAAGGCTATATATGAGCAGTATAAGTAGATGTGTGCAGAACAGGAGACTTTGATGATATGGCCACGTTAAAAAACTGGATAAGAGTTTTTTGCTTAGATGTAGAACAGTTGAGGTAGCAGATTCAATTCACAGAGGAAGGTTAAGAAAACTATATTAAAAAGTGATAAATAAGGCTATGACAACAGAGTATTCTTTTCATTGTTTTGACTTGAGTATATATCCGACACAGTGAATCAACCGAGAACCACATCACTCTATATAAAAGCATATAAGATATCAACAGATACACACTCAAGGGTCAAAACAATGAAAAGAATATGCTGTTGTTCTAGCCCTAGTGATAATGATAGATTTGAGGGAAAGAGGGATAAAGACCTGGCCAGAGATAGTTTAGTTTAAGTTAATTTCTAAAAGCTGTCCAACACCTGCCAGCATGTAAAATTGATGTTAAATTAGCGATAATGATGAGTTTTATTTTGTTTAAATGATGAATATTCTAATTAGTGATGGGACGATTCTGACATTTTCCTGATTTTAATATAATTTCTGACTCTAAAATCGCCTGAAAGGTATAATTTACATTTTTTTTTAATTTTTTTTTTTTTTTTTTTAAGGAAAATAGTGGATAGTTCTCATCTGCTTCTAAATGCGGATACAATTTTTTTTTCAATTTGACAAATGTAATGTTTTTCTGTATATGTATTGTATTCAACACTTTGATAAATTCATTGTGAGATTTTCACTCGTGCCATTTTTAACCGTGCTATTTTATTGAGCCATTTTTTTCACTATCATTTTTATCTATGATCGATGTATTTTGTTTTTTACTGGTGGTTTAAAATCAATAAATATTTAGCATTTTATCATTATTATCAGTAATGGAAAATTAGATTTTAAACAAAAAAAATCATTTTTAAATCAAAAAAACTTTTTGATCTTGATTGACCAAAAGTTCTGACTTTTCCGATTCCTGATTCTGATTAATTGTCCAAACATTAACGCTAATCAGATTACTGGTCTGACCATATCGCATGACTCTGCTCAGGACTGGCGAAAGTGGGCGGTGATGATCAGAGACTCTGGATAAAGTAGGCTCAACCCAACTAAGATGATATAAATACTCTGATTCAGATGTACATCATCTAAACCATCAAACCTGGCACAGCTTGAGTTAGGGTTTGGTTTGGTTGTTTTTGTTTTACGACATATCAACCCTTTTCAGGTTATTTAATGCCGAATCCAAAGATTTTGAAAAAAAAATTTTTAATAGAATATATTTGTTGTTTTCAAGTCGGTTTCTATTTAACCCATAGTTGGAACCCTAACAGGTACTACTACTCCGGGTCAGAGTCGGCCTGGGAGCAATGGTAATTAAAGGGTGGCTCCACACTCCCCAAAGCCCGCAAGCTGGGGCCTCACCACTAGATATAATTTAAGGTCATATCCAGGACCGGAAAATAAGGAATCTACAAGTATAATGAAATTAGGTGACCACCACTGGATATAGTTTAAGGTCATATCCAGGACCATTGAGTTAGGGTTGGGGGTTCATACCAGTAGAGTATACTTGTTTGACAATTGGTGTTACTGTTGTTGGGCTGAAGTATGCTTCTGTTCAATCCTAGGAGGTCTACCCTCCAAGGCTTCACCTTCCCTTTCTCAGAAGGGATTATGTTATTGCTACCGGGAAAAGCTGACAGGACATTTTTTTTATAGACCAGAGTGTGCTTTTCCTAATGCACTGGTTTATCAAAACCTCATCTGACTTGTGTCTCCTGGAGAGGAAGTGAATAGATTAAACAATCAACTAATGTTAAAAATTTATTTTCAAAGTTTTAGCAAAGTTTTGAATGAAATGCAAGTAAAAGTTTAAATATGTTGTTTTTATGCAAGAATGGTCCTAAATCCAATTTAACATGCGGCTAAAATATATTAAATGGCAATGTTACATCCCTGAGCCTGTTTTACAAGTATTTTAATGAAATGTGCTCTGATGAACTCCTAGCACTTGTGACCCCCACCCCACGATTTACATACTCCTGACTAACCCAACAAGCAGCAAAATCCCCCTTCTTCACTGTTGAGGCCAGAAAGTCTTCTACTCTAATAGCTTCTTTCTTCAGACTGCTGAACTTGGGAATTCCCTCCCTGTTTCCTACTTCCCTGACTGTACTAACATGCAGGTTTAAATGTAATGTGAACAGATATCTTGCTGCTCAACTCCCTAGAGTCTCCTGTTAGACATGGTTCCAAATAGTAGCCCCTTACGTTCTCTCTTTTTTTTTTCATTTTTCTTAAACTTTTTCTTCTAGGGGATGGGACATCCAACCAGATGTCTGACATTTACCCCTATTTTAGTGAGTCCAACCAAGAGATCTTTTCAGGATTCTAGCCGTCCCTTTCAGTGCAATCGTTTGTATTTCACTTGCACTTGGTTCACCGGGTATGCTTGCTATGTACTTTTTAAAGTTCTTTTTCATAAGCCCAGTTGCTCCTATGATGACTGGTATAATTGAAACGTCTTTTAATTTCCAATTTCGTTTCATATCATACATAAGCCCTTGATACTTTGTTACGTTCCAATATGAATGTTTATATGAATCTTTAAATATTCCCTGTTTGAGGCTGAAAAGAATAACAAATACAGAATCAATCGGATGCACCGTTCGATTTGTATTTGTTCATTATGGATTCTTTCTCATTCCTGTAATCAGATTCCACGACCGCAAATTGTATAGGTTTCAATTTTTATATTATTACAGAAATATATTTCTTTTTGTTGCATTACCGGACTATCTTTTGGATACAAATAGTATTCAAAACTTTAATCTTTGAATACATGAGGATTTGCTAAGAATTTTAAAGCAGGAAATGATTTTATATTCGATAGTTTAAATGCTTCCAAATTCTTTTCAAATTTCCAAGGGTCACGAAGTAAGTTGCTAAACCATTAACTAAAGATTAAAATAGGTGCAATGTTTATGAAGAAATGGAAATGCATTGTGGTAGATTTAATTTTATAATTAAATTTTTTTTAAATAAAATTAACGTTTTATTTTATACTATTTTTTAAAAATTTCAATATATAAAATTTCAGTAAATAAAAAATCCTACCTAAATCAAGTGGAAGCAAGAAACACTTTGTGATAGAGATTATAAATATAAAAATTGAATTTTATTTGCTGTAAAAGAAAGCTTAACAATAAATGAAATATAATGACTAATAATAATAAACAAACTTCTAATGAATAATATTAATAATATTAATAGTAGTAGTAGTAGTAGTAAGCCCCCCCCCCAAAAAAAAAGAAAATTGTAGTGTTGGCATTGACTGACACCACACCAAATACTCTGGGAGGAATGAAAGATCCAGAGAAAGCATTAACTAAACCTCCACTGGATTAGTCCGAAGAGGACTTGGACCTTAGGGAGACTTATTTGCCACCTAAATTCCAGTGAAGACCAATGGTTATTTCCAGCGAGTAGTTAATGGCAAGCGGCTGTTGCGATGACGCAAATTCATTTGCAAAGGTTATCAAAAGAGGTGAAGAGTATTGGAAATCTGGGGAGACTTGATGTCACCCAGACTTCAGGGAACACCACTCGTTGTTGTCAGTAATGATGACGTGTGAAAAGAATAATATTAATGATGTGAATTATCTTCCTTTACTTTGTTTTTCTAATTTTTCTTTCTCTTCTCCGGAGCCATACTAATTTGGCTGAAATATGAAAAATTAAAAAATAAATTGAAACAATAAAAAGAAAATTGATTTCTTGACAGTGCAGACATAAAGCCGTCTACAATCAATCTAGGCTGGTGTGCCAACCACTGGCCGCTCCCTTTTTGACAGAATTTTTAACTTAATAGGTTGCGCACTATCTGCCAAGTTCCAGCCCCTGTTGCATCACTGGACTTGTTTTACAAGTACCTCCACGGAATATACTCCAATGGACTTACTGAATTTGTACTATGTAAACGTAAATATCTCAGACTGACCCGACTAGCAACAAAATCCCACTCTTTCTTTATAGAAGTTTCTCGATGCTAAAGGAGTTTTTCTTTTTTTACTCTGATAGCTTCTATCCTCGGATCACTTATCTTTGAAATTCCCTTCCTGCTTCCTGTTTTCCTGACCATAACAACATGTAAACATTTAAATGTAATGTCAACAAATCTTTCTGCCCAATTTCCCACCGAATTTGCACAGTATAAATCTGGCTCCTATCTAAGTAACCCCTTATGCCTTGTTTTGGGGTAAAATAAATAAATACAAAAGCTACAAATATTTTTTTCTTTTGTTTAAAAAATATGGCTGTAATTTCTTTGTTCATTTAACAGATTTGGTTAAAAAAAAAAAATAAAAAAGTGACGCAATTTTAGTTGGTTCAAAGACAAAACTTTTTTCTCTCTTAACTATTTGCAAAAAAAAAAAAAAATGAACGAAAAAAAAAGAAACGAACATGTGCCGACTGATAAGAATATCAGATGATGCATCTTCGTGTGCAAAAGCCAAACTCGATAGGATTCTGCATCAAAATGTTACCAAAACTCTCGAGTTGCTTCTGCAATAATATGAATATCTGTGCGTGCACATTTCAGTCTGCATAGTTTTCTGACTTATAGATGCACCCCCCTTCTCCTCTGCGTTGTACTAATGGCACATATGCTTGAAATGAAAATAACCCAGAGTACAGTGTGTTTCTATGGTCCGCAAGACTGCAATGCAAATTTTAAACTACCCTATCACTGTGCTATTACCAGCAAAATGTCGGTTAAAATATATAACATTGGAAATAGACTATAGAAGAGCAAATTCATTATTTATGCTTTCTATTATGTTAGAAAATGTACCCGGCGTTGCCCGGTATTGAACATAATGTTTAATTCCTTTAAAAGAAAAAATGAAGTAAAAAAAAAGAAAGAAAAGAAACTGAGACACGTGCATGCGAGTATTATATTTTTTCTAAGCAGTTCACTTCCTCTAAGTAAAAAAACGAAAATACTCAAGCTGAGATCCAAACTAAAACCTAAGGACAGTGAGTCAAGTACGATAACCAGTAGGTCAGATTGACACATTATTTAAAGAGTGTTTTCAAACCTACTTATTCTTAACATAAGGAATCTGTCACGTGAATCATTCATGCATGCACATTCACGAAACAATTGAAAAACAGATAAAATCCGATGACTCTCATATTCTAATTTTTCAATTTTGACCCCTTACCAGCCCTTACCAGAAAACCAATTAAAAAGTTTTCCACATGTCTGAATACTCTATATACCAAATTTCAAGTCTGTAGATCAAAAACTTTGTTGAGTATATAGGTTGAGAAGTGTCCTTGCACACATTCTCACTTATATATATATATATAGAGAGAGAGAGAGAGTGAGAGAGAGAGATAGAAAGTGAAATAGTCTATTAGTAGTAATAATTTAATAGTAATTAAATAAGTAAAACATTGTAAGGGGGAAACCGTGTTCAAACTCGTCTAGCATTTAATAAAGATTACGCTCTCGCTTGAGTCTCTCCTGTTCCAGGTGAATATAGCAGTTTCAATCTTACCCAAAGCAGGCCAAAGGATTAGTTGGCCAAAACATGGTGAAACAGCAACTATGGAAGCATTAATTACTGGGGATTCAGTTACAACACTCAGCATTCCTATCTTGTTGCAGTTAATTACCTGAAGAAGGCTACAGGACGAGTTGGCCGAAACGTGGGGAAAGCAACCAAAACTATGAAAATGTGAACAATAATGTGCAAAAGAATGAATACATAAATTATGAAACCTTCTTTCAAAAGATTTCAAAAACAAAAATATATGATACACCCGTCAGAAATCCAGGTTTTATTTTATCTGTTAACAAAATCACTTGAACATCGATGTTAATTTATTAAAAAACAGTCATACAAAACAAAAACAAAGCAGGACGTATTACTTACATGGCTCGTTTCATTATATCTAGCTGAACGGTACATCTTTTCCCTCTTTCTCCATCTAGGACAGTACCATGGATACCTCCTCTCTACTTGAAAAGAGGACGTGACATGGGTATGTTGACTTCCATTCTGGAATCACCTTTTACCCTTAGGTGTAACTCAAACTTTTCAATTCAAACTACATCAACTCTCTAACAAGCATGGATATCCCAGACACTATGGAGTGTGGTAAATTGAAGTACCTATTTACAATGCCTCTCCACAGGACAGAGTTAGACACCAGAGTCGTTTTTTTAACGTGGAGAAAAGGTACAAAAATAAAAAATTGTCTCAATCGTGAAGGACTACTCCTCCACCAAAAGAGAACAAGAAATGGAAGTGCAGCATCTGAAGAACAGATGGTATTTATTTGCTCCCCCAGCGAGCAAATTAGGCACAAGGCCGATTTTTAATGTGAGGAGTGAAGGGAGGGGGAAGGGAAAAAGGGGACCAGCTCCCGAGAGGTGGGAAATGGGAGCTGGTTAATGGTCAGGCATGTGGGGTTGCCCCCACATCTGGTCTTTGCTAGTCATAGCTAGTCATAGCTAGTCATAGCTTGCAGTATCTGCCGGACAGATACTACACTTTGATCTTGGCCAAATGAAGTAGACCTGGCTCAATAGTATAAAGTGATATGACTGCAATCTGATTGATATTAACTCTTTAGTTTGGATCGCATGACGAGAATGAGTGAGATATTGCTTAGTTTTGTCCATCTCAGAGTTTGGGGCATTCTCAGCAATCTAAATAGAAAAAGCAGATTATTTTTTTTTATTTGTCTCCCCTTATTTAAATTTTTTTTTTTTTTCTATTATTCTTTCTTTAATCAATGAAGAACTGCTTTGATTTAAAAAAAAAAAAAAAATCAATGCCGGTTAAAATATATAACATAGAAGAGCAAATTTATTTTTTTTGTTTTCTATTATATATTCAACTAGCTTGGGTGCCGGAGTGTTTGGAGGTATCTGTTGCGCAAAAAAAAAGTGGTAGTAGGCAGGCAGGCAGGCTCGAACCTGTACCACGAAGGAGAAAAAGAATGTGAAAAAAATGTAATGTCTGCTATTTCGTCCATCGCCAAACCAGAAGTGGTGAAGGTTTAAATTAAGGCTAGTTAATCGAAAAGAGAGGATGACTTTTGAAAATAGCGACGAAAAAAGTGACTCCTCTCTGTAAAAAAGTGTCCAGTCGAGGGTGAAGGAATTAATGTTTTTAACCAATTTTTCAATATTTGTCATCCGAAGGGTCGAGCTTCAAAACAATACCGATATCATGAAAATCTATCGCCTCTGTCGAAAGTTTTAGGCATACATACATACATACATACATACATTTAAACAGACAGTTGAGATTTATATTATAGATCAAAGTGAAATGGTCTAGTGATTAAATAAATAAAACATTGTGAGAGGGGAACTGGGTTCAAACTCGTCTAGTATTTAATAAAGATTGCACTCTCATCTCATTTTTTTTTATAACGTTTGAAACATATTTTGTTTTAATTTAAATTTTAGAGCAGGAATTATCAAATGGGGTCCTATGAGCCCTTTAGTGAGTCCATGATAAAAAATTGTACTTCTATCTTTTTCTCCCTCTCTTTCTCCCTCTCTCGTTTCCCCTCGCCTTCTTTTCATCTTCACCCAGCCGATTCCTCTCTCTGGACATGCATACACATATCTAGTTGTTGTAAGGGAAATAAATCTATGAAAAAAAGTTGGTTATTTTCATTCAGTTAGTGGCAAGAAAACAGACTACATGATAACATTAAAAAAGAGCATATACATTTTGATAACATTAAATGTTATAAATGGCCAAATAATGAATCTTTTTCTTTATACTTGTGAGATTACGTTTATTAAATTTTTTTTTTTTTTAATTCATTTTAAATACTGACTTTCTGGTTATTTGTTGTGTATTTTTTTTTTTTTTTTTTTTTTTTTTTTGCATAGACATTTGCTCTATATAATAGATTCTCTTTATCATACTGAATTAGAATACCTGTCCCAAGACAAGTAAAATAAATTCTCCTAATAGAACAGTTTTGCACCACTCTTATGTCTCCTTACAAAGAGTAGAATAAATGTGATGATACTAAACCTTATATCTAGAATACTCAATTTTGATCGAAATCAGTACATCATTTTGGTTTTAGTAAAATGTTAAAAAAAATTTTAGGCTCAAGCTTAAGATATTTTAAGAATAAATGGAAGAGACTTTAATTGGTGTCAAATGATTGTAAATCAAATTCAATGCAAGTGAAACTTTTGTCTATATTTTGCTCCCTAAAAATCCTTTAAATTGTGCATATTTTTCTCCCTAAAAATCCTTTAAATTGTGCATATTTTTCTCCCTAAAAATCCTTTAAATTGTGCGTATATTTTGTTCCCTAAAAATCCTTTAAATTGTGCGTATATTTTATTCCCTAAAATATCTACATGATATGATAGACTCTCCCATTAATTTCGACATATGAGCTCCACCACAACAATTAAGTTGTTCGGAAATCCACACAGATTTGTTTATAGTTGTGAAGGTTTTATGCAGAACCAATCACAGTTTTAGGTACAACTGCTAATTTCACTTGTGCAATGGCTGTGCCATAAGACAAAACAGAGTTTTCCTTCTTAGATGCATGTCTGAGGGTGCATCTCTCTCAGTGGATTAAACACGCCCCCAGATATCAATCTGGAAATTTCTATGTCTGGTGCTGTACATACAGCATCTAGCCTTCTCAAATGGTTACCCATCTGGTACTGGCCAAGCTCATTGTTGCTTAACTTCTGGGATCTTGCGAAAACCGGTGTTTCAATGTGATTATGCCGAATTTATACATACAAATATATAAACATACCTAACTTTATCCAATTATTATTTACTTGTTCTGTTTTATTTTATTTGTAGCCATGAAACGGAGACGACGCATTGGCTTGATCCAAGGTTAATACATGTACAGAAGGGTCAAGCAGAAGATTGCAACGAAGATGGTGAGTAAAACAGTTGTTTCTTTCTTAAATACTTCATTAGAGAATTGTAAAAATATCTTAAAATGTTGTATGCTTTATACAATTTGATGAAGACTTTGTTCGCTTTTCCTTTAGTTGTAATGGAATGCGTCAAACTTTATTATCCAATCGCAGTAAAAGGAACAGAGACATGGCGTTTGTCTAATGTAACTGCCACTTTATGGATTCTAATGTCAAGCAGTAAAATCTTGATAATAGCAGGTTATCACTTTTTTGTTTGAACCAGAATTTTTTCACTTGACTCGGATCAAATTTTATCTACTGGAACAAGTAGATATTATCATGATTTTCTCTCCCCCTCCCCTTTGGGTACCTATAACTAAACGGAACCTCCATGAGCAAAGTTTCTTTCAGAGAACTACTCGTCTGTGGAACACAATACCACCGGGCTGCTTTGTAGCTTATTACAACATGTTCATTTTCAAGTCCAAAGTTAACAAATTTTTTAACTCTCAAATAAAATTCTTTTTAGTTTCAAACATCATTCTGAGCATCAAGGTGTTTGTTTCATCGTCCACCCGACTACCACATTAACTTGTGTCTTCGAAAGACCTTTGAACCTTGATAAGTGGTCACTCATGAATTCTGCAAAACTAATTAATGATTATCTTCCTCTCACATAAAGTGAACCCTACCCCTTCCCCATGTTAAGAATGGCTTTCTTGTCTATTTGACTATGTCTAATTTATTCAATCAAATGGACATTAGAAACCGGAATTCAAAAAGAGCAAGTTTGATTATAAGCAAATTTTTCATAGACTTTTTATACTTAGTATTTAATACTTAGTATTGAAACAATAAACATATGAAATAACTCTTGTTTTCACTTGATATATAAACCATTATACACTCTTCAGGGCCCGTGACGCAGTGGATAGAAGCTTTGAGTATCTATGGTTCTGGGTGACCATTGTTTGAAGATAGCCGTTACAATCCTACCCAAGCAATGGGATTCACTAAGAGATCCAGAACTACTTTGTCTTCCCTGGAAAAATTTACATATGAATGTACTTTATCGATTTTATATAGATTCTTTAACCTTTCTTTTTATAAGGAACACACACACACACACCTTTATACATATATACGTAAATAACAATGAGCTTCGATATCAATTAGATTAAGCGAAACGTAAGTTAGATTATTTTTTAAATATTAAACAATAAATCTATAGCTTTTGTCTTTATTTTTCATCTTCCACATAGTTTTATATTGACTTTCCAAAATTGAAGGTTTACTTGTTAAAGATGCAGAGAGATGCTAAAGGAAGCAAATATCTCAGGTTGAATCTTACCAAAAACAAAGTAATGATTAGTAGTCGTAATGTTGGAATGCCAGTGGCGTAGCAACTATTTTTACCACCCAAGGCGGTCGTAAGATTTGCCTTTCGCTAGCCGTTGATAATGCGTTAATTTTCAAAATTCCAGAAAGTCCTCAAAATATTTATTTTCATAGAATTACAATCAAGGATCTAAAATCCGTTTCAAAACACATAAAAAAAAAAAATAAAAAAAAAAAAAAAAAAACATATTACGACCGTAAAAACTTATTTTGGTATAAAATTTCAGATTTTTGTTAGCTTTTAATTTTAATTTTTTTTTTTATTTTCACCCCTCCCTCCTCAAAATGCCACCTCCTGGCCCGGAGCAGACCCCCCCCCCCTTTGCTACACCACTTTGGAAAGCTCTCAGAAAGAGAAAAGTTTATTACTCAGTTTGTTGAAAGGAAGTCGCGTGCAACTTGGATTTTTTGTGGTAGTCTTATGTTTATTTATCATGATATCACCCCCCCCCCCAGGCTAACAAAAATCTGTGAGCGAAGGAAGAATATTTTTGCTCGTACAAATTAATTCTTTCAGCATAATTATGAAACAATTGCTTGTGCCCATAAAGTACTCCATTTGAGTATTAGACAAAAGTGATGTATTCGTTTAATATTATTCTTTAAATAATTATTGAATTAACTACACCCATGAAGTAGTATTGTTTTAATTCTGAAATTGTCCATCATTTTAAAAATTTCAGAATTAACTCAACCATTTTAAACATTTTTTATTTTTTTTATTTCACATTTAAAATTTCTTGAAGCTTTTAGCAACATTTTACAATTTTGTCAAACGGCAAACATTTTTGGATAGGCATTTTTTTCTGTCTTCTTTTACCCAAATATCAAAATTTAACATTAGAATTTTTTTCATTTTTTTTTTTTTTTGTTCAAACAAGAAAATCACATTTTTCTATTAAAAACAAAATTATATATTTTGACTCAATCTCAGCATATCTGATTGGTTTTTATATAGATTTAAAAAAATTTCTTAGTTAAACACAAAAAATACCTTTTTAGGTGTAAAATCTATTCTGTCTTCAAGTTTAGTGCAAACAAGTTCTTGTTTAGCCGTACCATTAAATAATCAAATTCTACCCAATTCCCACTATTAACGATTATTAACCACTTTACACTCATTAACCCTTATTCTTGAGTGGCCTTTGGGCCTTGATAAGTGATGATTCCCGTGTAAACAAAACAAAACAAAAAACAACTTTTTTTTTTTTTTTAAAGCTATTTGGCTATAGTACATATGTTTGTGTTAATAGATATAGAGCTGAAAATGCAACACTTGTGAGCGAGTGCTTCTGTCAAAAGCTGGCTACATCAAGCACCTAAAGTCACACTAAACTCCTATTCCGGTCAGCTGTGTACCTAGTAGTCCGGACCAAGCAATCTGTTTTGTATGCAGCAAAGTTTGCAAGTCTACTGCAAGTCTACTGCTGGTTTGAGAAGACATGATTGTTCATAGGAATACACTTCAACCTCCAGAGGAAGTCAACTCGATGGAAATTGCTCAATTTGTATGTCACATCTGCTTGAAGATGTGCAAATCTGCGGCGGACTGCAAAGTTGTCTAAGATGGCATGGATGACAAGAACTCAATGTGACGACGACATCTAGAAAGATGCAGCAATCATTACATATATGTGTGTGTGTGTGTGTGTGTGTGTGTGTGTGTGTGTGTGTATATATATATGTGTGTATGTATATGTATGTGTGCTTGTGTGTGTGTGTGTATATATATATATATATATGCGTATGTGTATATATGTGTGTGTATATGAAGTAAGAGATGATAATTTTAAGTTAAATAAACATTTTATTACATCATCATATTTTTTCCTCTTCTGATGAGAAGGATTTGGTTTGAAATGCTCTGGCCTAAAGAGGTTCTTTTTCCATTTTTCATACCAATCTAATAATGTAATAAAATTTTATTTAACTTTGAATTCTCAACTGATATACATGTATATGAGAGAGAGAGAGAAAGAAAGAAAATAGATGACCTTGTACATAATTTGAATGATTACTGAATCAATTTTTCGAAGTTGACATAACCCAATAAATATCTTTTAACAATAATCAATTCAAAGAATAATCTAGAACAAACAATAACCCCTTCTCTCTCTCTCTCTCTCTCTCTCTCTCTCTCTCTCTCTCTCTCTCTGATATAAGGCTTTAAATCTTTTAATTCATGCAATCAAGCAGATTTTTTACTTTTAAGAAAGTTTTGTAATTTGAATGTGTATCGGCAAAACCCAGATCAAAGTGTCATTTAAATTTATTTAAAAATGATAGATGAACCAGAAAGAGTGTTCACTTGTATTTCGTTTGCATTTTCTTTATTCTGCTTACAATTGAAACGGTTATACTGTGAGAGAATAAGTTTTTGTATTTTGGTTTCATTGATCAAAACAAGATGGGGGTGGGGGAAATGTTTGCAGAGAGCAGCCATGTTGAACTAGGTCAATGTTTTCAGCTTATGGCTTTAAGAGTGGCAAGGTTTCTGGTTTATTTGTTAAATAATCCACTAAACTGTTTTGTTTTGTTAAATTCTTACGTTTTCTCTGATTCTTCCTGACATTTGGCTTTTGACAGATGGTAAAGATATGAAAACATTTTTTAAATTTGCATTTCAATGAAAACAACTGCCAATAAAGTTGATCCATGTCATTCTTTGAGATTGCCAAAACAGCAGGATTTGCAGAGTTAAACTGATTTTTTTTCTCTTATAGTAACTCGATAATGTGTATACAAGCTTTGCGAACGATGAAGAGATTTTATGAAATAGAACAATGTGTCCTTTTTTGGAAATCGTTTCTTTTGCTTATTGCTACCTTTTTAGTGTCCAGTTAATGTATTTTAGATGTCCTATTTATACAGGTAAACATAGAAATGGATGGTTTTATCAGATCAGGCTGGCTGAAGATACTGATAAAAAATGGATGTTTATTGCTTTTTCCCTTTTCTTTGCAAAACTCAATCATGTTCTGCAAAGTATAAAACAAAATCAATTTTTCTCTACGAAACAACCAAATCAAACACTGTGAATGAATATTTAAAGATTTTAACAACTTACAGCAGAAACACGTTTTTTTCAAAAATTGCTTGATTCGGCATTAAATAACTCTAAAGGGTCATCTTCTTGCCTTCTTCAGGTGATTCATTGTGACGGGATAGGAATGCGAAGTCTCGTAACTGTATTCTCACTAATTACTGCCTTCCATAGTTGTTGTCTCACCACGTTTTTGGCCAACTAATCCTCTAGCCTGCTTTGGGTAGGATTGAAACCGCTATCTTCAGACAATGCTCACCTAGAACCGTAGAGATTCAATGTCACTATCCACTGTGCCACGAGAATTACTGAGGATATGATTGTGCGACTCAGAATTCATATCCCGTTGCAGTTAATCATCTGAAGAAGGCCAGAGGATGAGTTGGCCGAAACGTGATGAAACTATGAAGATGAGCATAAGTTTGCAAAAAAAAAAAAAAAAATACACAAATTACTCATCTCAAAGGATTCTAATAAATAAAATTTTTTAAAAAATCATACAACCCTAAAGGGGTTGATATGCCATAAAACAAAACCAAACAGAAATGAATTTAATTTACATGAATAAAACGGCATAAAATTCTATCTCTTTTTATTTGTTTAATTATCAAATCTTCTGAAACACAAGAACGATTCTTCTCTTGCCATTAAAAAATATGCTTATAAATATTAGCCATAAGTCGCTTATCTCCAGATTTCTTTTTTTTTCTTTTTTTTTTTCTTTTTTTTTTTTTTTTTTTGTCGAATGACAGTATTCTTTTTATCCTTTTCCTCTTTCTTAATTTCTTTTTTTGGGATTCATCATTTGCCAAATGGATACGTCGTCGCCAACTAAATTAGTTTAAAAAATGAATGCAATCTTTTTTGTTCATCTTGAATTATGAACAATAAATGTATTGTCCCTATTTCACTTGCCTCCCAGCAAAGGCAGAGTTAGACCGAAAGCCAGTTTTTTACAGGGAAGGGGATCCAGCTCACCAAATAAAGGGCATTCTGGATTAGGACAAAAATTTTCATTTGCCTCAATCAAGAAAGATTTCTTTTTTCACTGACCGAGAACAGAAAGGATGAAGTGTAGTATCAAAACAAATATTGCATTTTGACCTGACCCGAAGGCCAAGGAAATGAACTGTCATTTGCATTGAAATCTTTTTAGCTTTTTTTATTTTTTTAGCTTTTTTTTTTTTTAGTTTTTTTTTTTAAGCTTTATTTTAAATTTATGTTCGTATATCAGTTGGGCATAGGATTTAAAATAGCAAACACTTTTAATTTATTTTTCAAAAGCTCTTAAAAAGTATGTTTCCCTTTCTCTTTTCTTTTGTCTTTTCTCCTTTCTCTTCCCCCTCCCTTTTTTCATTTCTTTTTTCTCTTTCCTTTCTTTTCCCTTCCTTTTCTATTTTCTTTTCTTTTTCCCTTTCCATTTCATTTTTCCTTTCTTTTCGTTTTCTTTCCTTTCCATTTCTTTCTTTCCCATTCCTTCGTTTTCTTTCCTTCTTTTCCTTTTCCTTCCGTGTACATCTACTATATAAAGTTAGTTGTTTTTCCATTTGCATTAGTGCTGATAGATTCTGTAACTAAAGCTAGATATAGAAAAAAGTTTTAATTAGGTTACATTAGAAAAAAAAAATTTGCTTTTGATATATTTCTTCCATTTTTATGTTTACACACTTTTTTTTTTAAAAAGATTTATAGGAACGGACAGAACTACCTTTTAGTCACATTTAGTCTTTCTACAACTCGGAATAACATGCTCAGTTCAGATATTTACTAAGAGATAATAATTTGCTGTATCGTTTAATAAAGTAAAATACATCAAATCAGTTTTTAAAAATTTTTAACAGAAAATATGCCCAATAAGAGATAAATAAGTGCATGAGAGAGATTTAAAAGAAATATTCTAATTCTATTTTTTGTTTGCCCCTTGGCAACGTCGGGTATCCATGCTAGTTTAAAATAAAGTTTTATTAGAACCTTTTAACCGATACAAATGCTAAAAGAATACGTATTTGGATGCTTTGGACTACTGTTCTCATCTTGAGTACCATTTCCACAATGTTTCGGTCAATGTAACCTCTGACCTTCTTCATCGAATTCTGAAATCTGCAAGAAATTTCAAACGGAACCCTTTGTTTAATTCACGGGGGTAGCATGCTCTCATTCAGTCAGCCATGACTGAATAAAGGTCCTAAATAATTTGCAATTGTATTTTTGAGTGCTTACACTGAGAATTGAACCTTCAGGAGAATGTTAGTTTTACAACTGAATTTTTCCAAGTACTCTAACCACTGTTCCATGGGTTGAAGGTTCAATCGTCAGTGTGGGCGCCCAAGAATACAATTGCTAATTATTTAAAACCTTTATCCATTCACATTGATGAAACAAAAGCATGCTACCTCCGCGAATGAAATAAATGGTTCTGTTCAAGATTCTGTGCAGATTCTAGAGTTCGACATGATGACATGAAGGTCGGAAGTTACATCGACCAAAACATTGTGAAAATGACACTCCAGATGAGAAAAGTAGTCCGAGTTGGTTGGTTGTTTTTGTTTTACGGCATATCAACCCTTTTCAGTTTATTTAATGCTGAATCCAAAGATTTGGTAGAAAAATTTTTTTAATAGAATATATTTGTTTTTTCTAAGTCAGTTTCTATTTAACCGATACTTAGGACCCTAACAGGTACTACCACTCCGAGCCCTGTCGGTGGGGCATTAGAATACACCGACTGCCCTCCTGCAGAGGGTAAAAGTCCCTCAATGGGGGTCCTGGATATGACCTTAAACTATATCCAGTGGTGAGGCCCCAGCTTGTGGGGTTTGAGGAGTGTGGAGCCACCCTTTAATTACCATTGCTCCCAGGTCCACTCTGACCCAGAGTGGTAGTACCTGTTAGGGTTCCAACTATGGGTTAAATAGAAACCGACTTGAAAACAACAAATATATTCTATTAAAAAATTTTTCTTCAAAATCTTTGGATTCGGCATTAAATAACCCGAAAAGGGTTGATATGCCGTAAAACAAAAACAACCAACCAACTACCACTCCGGGTCAGAGTGGACCTGAGAGCAATGGCGATTAAAGGGTGGCTTCACACTCCCCAAAACCTGCAAGTTGGGGCCTCAACACTGGATATAGTTTAAGGTCATATCGAGGACCAAAAATAGTCTGAAGAATACAAATGATATGAATAATCCATCCTGATCTCCAAAATTCAGGAATGTGATAAAAGAATAGTTTTACTCTTTTCTTTTAATAACAGCGTTATCAAGAAATACCATCTTTGTTTCAAAGTAAAAATGATAATTGACTGCAATAATTGTTTTTTTCTTAGTGTTTTTTTTTTTTACTGGCTTCTCTTAGTATTAGCGACTTAAATGTATCCTGTTCTTTTATATGACAGGGACGCATGCAAAAATCAATGTTTCACTTTGGTTTACGAACACGCATGAATCATAATACTTGACTTTCTTTTTTGCATTTAACTTTTAATTCAAACCATAAATAATAATAAGATTATTATTTATGGTTTGAATCAAGATATTGTATATGCGTGTTTCTCAACTAAACGTAACTTTGATAAATACAGATTGATTTTTATTTTCTTACTAGGTAACCCTAGCAAGGCTGTTTGTGTGGAAAAATTAGTTGTTAATTTTCTCAAATAATCTCAAATATCTATGAAAGTAAGAATGTGTGTGAGGACACTTCTCAACCTATACGCTCAACGAATTTTTGATCTAAAGACTTGAAATTTGGTATATAAGGTATTCAGACATGTAGAGAACTTTTTAATCCGTTTTCATCTGGAAAAAAGAGCTGCTAGGAGGTCAGAATTGAAAAATTGGTACTTGGGAGGGGGGTCATTGGATTTTTATGTGTATCAACAGTTTTACAAATGCTCATGTGTGAATGGTTCACATGACAGCTTCATTATTTTAAGAATAAGTAAGTTTGAAAACACCTTTTAAACATCGTGTCAAGCTGGCCTAACGGTTATTTGACTCACTCTTTAGGTTTTGATCTCAGCTCGAGTATTTTTTTTTTTTAACAAGATATGAACTGTTTAGAAAAAACATACAAGCACATGTCTCAGTTTCTGTATGAATTAAAATATTTATGCATATATAATAATATCAATTCTGGTGTTCTGATTTCCTTACTCCTCCCACACCTCTCCTCATTCTTTACAGATTTCTTGCCTTCCTTGAATTTCTTATGCCACTCAAAAACTGATGCTCGATTCATGCAAGATGGTGCAAAAGCAGTCTGAAGCATTCCATACGTTTCTGTGGCATTTTTTCCAAGTTTAAAACAGAATTTCATTCAATACCGTTCTACTAACATGTCCTCACGTCCAGATTGCATTTTTTGAAATTCACCAGCTGTGACAATTAGGCTTTAGTAGGGTGTATTCCAATTCCTGCTTTAGCTGTTTAATTGAACCTGAAATCATAAAATTGGTCACTCATCTCATGGCAATAACATACTGAATTTTCAAGAATCTACAACAATTTTAAATGCTTGTACAAAAAAGAAGTCAGAACACTTACTTAAGGCAGCTTGTGTGTGTTTTTACGCATGTTTTTTGTGAATTATTTTAAATGAATTTCATTCTGAAATCAAATGGTAGAAAAGAGGTCAATTGTCTTGTCCAATTTTGACGTGTCATTCATTAGCGCAGCAAGTAACTCACTGGTTGACAGCAACACATTCTAAATCTATCATGATAGGATCATATCAACAAGTAAAGTTTACATGAATGACAAAATGGAAAATAAAATGCTTAGAAACTTGGATTTTCAATTTTCAAAATAATTTTTTGATAAATTATTTCTTAAATAAAATACTTGTTCAAACATTAAAAAAAAATGATAATAATGGTAATCAATGGGAGACTGGCATTATATAATAGACAGCAATGCTGAAAACAGTTGCAATTCTAAGGAAAACCCTCAAATGCGGACACTAATCCACATGCGCTACAAATGCTAACCAGACACATAGAAATTACAACAAAAGTAAAAAAAAAAAAAAACAACAGATAGAAAAATCTAGAAGAGAAAGCACTAATCAGACCACAACTGGATAAGTGCAAAGGGGACTGGGACCTCGAGGAGATTTATTGCCACCCAAATTCCAGTGAAGATCAGTGGTCATTGTCAGTGAGAAGTCAATGGCAATCAGCTGTTGTGATAACACAAATTTATTTGCAAAGATTATAAAACGAGGTGGAAAATACTGGAAATCTGGGAAGATTTGTTGTCACCCAGACTCCAGGGAGCACCACCTGCTGTTGTTATCGGTGAGTAATCTCTGATGATGGTCTATGTGAGAATATAGTGCAACTTTACGATAGTGTGTCTTTGAAAAAATACATTTTAAAGAAAAACATTATTACATACTTACGTGTCATGATGAAATTGGAATAAATTCCAAAAATCATGAAAAATGGTCCAGTAGAAAAATAATTATAAGTAAAAATAGATTTTTTCAAAGTTGTGAATTAGTTTATACTAGCATGGGCGCCCGGCGTTTCCCGAGTGTTTGGATGTGTGTGTTGAGCAAAAAAAAAAAAAAAAAAAAAAAAAAGTGGTAGTAGAAAGGCAGGCTCGAACCCGTACCGCAAAGGAGGAAAAGAACGGGGTAAAACCTAATGTTTAGGCTGTTACAACCACCGCCAAACCGGAAGCGACATTTTTTAAAATTAAGGCTAGACAATCTAAAGGAGAGGATAACTTTAAAAAATACCGGCGAAAAAAGTGACCCCCCCCCCCGTAGAAAAGTGCCTAGTTGAAGGGGAAGATATTAATGTTTTCAGCCAATTTTTCTATATTTGTCGTATGAAAGGTCGAACTTAAAACGATACTGATCTTGGTAAAATCCGTCCCCTCTATTGAAAATTTTAGGCAGACCTGCAAACAAACATACATACATACATTTATATATTGGTAACTAAAAATTTTCGACCCAAACTGATGAAAAAGCTTGCCCTATCTCTGAATACCCTTTATGCAAAATTTCAAATATTTAGACCAGAAATTGTCTGAGTAATTTGGAAGAGACCGCCGAGGTCAATTTTTTTTTTAACTATGACCCCTTTTTTGACCCCTTAAAATTTATTGTTTTCGGCTCAAATCCAGTTATTAAGTTAGATCCATGTCCAAGGAACCTCCAGCTAAAATTTCACGTGTTTAGACCCAAAATTGTTGGAAGAGTTTGGTAGAGTTCTCAAAGGTCAAATCGTTGAACTTTGACCCCCTTAATCGCCAAATTTCTGTCCATAAACCAATCTCCTCGATTTTCCCAAATCTCAGTACCCTGTATATATAATTTCGAATCTGTAGGCTTAAAATTGACAGAGTTATTGCGTAGGGAAATGTACACAGACACACAGATACGTTCACTTTTATAGATATATAGATAGATAGATAAATTAGCCCTCCAGGAACTCTAAATCAGAGAAGTACAGAATAATGACTTATCTACCCTTGCCTAAAGTTACTTTACAGAATCCAATACACTATTTTTCAGGGCCGCCATCTTACTTTTTCTTAAGAAACTGCACTGTTTTTTTTTGTTTTTTTCTGAAAATTAGCTATAGCACCTCTTCTACTGGACCATCTTTTGTAAGTTTTGGAATTTTATACTAATTTCAACATTACGCATAAGTACGTAATGTTTTTCCCTGAAATGCCTTTGTTCAAAAATACCCGATTGGGTCGCATGAGTGACACACTATAGTAAAGTTGCACCAAAGATAGTTTCTTTAAAGATAAAACATTTCTTGCTCTTTGAACAGATTTTTATTTGCAAAATTATTGCAAGTTTTAAAATTTTGGGAAAAAAAAAAAAAAAAAAAAAAATAGTATCCAGATAGAAATGGAAGGCATATAGCAGGTTAAACTGTTGTGGGTTTGATGAAAATGTTCTCATGGAACGAACTGGATTCGAACCTGGTGTACCCAGATTTTCAGTATGTGTGGTTCATCGCTTAGCCGTTATCACCCCCACAAATGTAAGGCATATTTATTTCTTTAAGAATTGCACGCATAGTGTGTATGTGTAGGTGGAGATACTTTGGCCATTTTCTTATGAATTCTTTCACATTTTTGACTTTCATTTATTCTCTTGATAACTGCGTTTTTTGTTGTTGTTGTTTTTGTTGTTGGAGAATTTCTTTCAGTTTTTTTTTTTTTCTCTCCAAAGACTTAAGAAAAAACGTAATCTTCAAACTAGATTATTTGTTATTCTTTTGGGAGTGGAGTTAAGCCAGACAGTCTGCAATTTTTATATTAAAACCAAATGCTTCAAAATAAGACCAAAATGGCTAACCTTAAAAACAAAACAACATAAGTGAAATGCAATTAAAGATGATTCTTATTTCACACAATTTCTTTATTCTTGATATTCCAATTGTCTTTGAAAAAACTGTTTCTATATAATATTTCCCAATTAGAAAATATAGCAGCCATGCGCGCACACACGCACACACACACACACACACGTATATTTTAACTGGAAAAATGGTTGGATAATTCTCCTGCTACATTAGATCTCTCACTGCCGATGTGCAATCCTCTACATGTATAAGAACTAAGTACGTCCTACGATAGAATACTGTTGCCACATTTGGGCAGATGCTCGGAGCAACCTATCCTGCCTTGACAGAGTTCAAAATCAACTTCATAACCTGATATGTGATGATCTTTTCTCTTCCATGCAAATTTTTTTCACGGAAGAGATGTTTCTAGCCTGAATCTGCTCTAGCGTTATTTTCATGGCAAGCACTCGTCTGAGCTCCAATCTATGGTCACCCTCCCTCCTTGCCAAACTTTCATAAAAAGCACTCGGCTAACGAAAACCACAATCAATAATTTCCTCCATTGTCTATCGGTGTCTAAACCTAAACATAGATTCCATGAACAAAGCTTCTTTCCTAAAACTACCCGTCTGTAGAATTCTGTTCTGCTGGTCTGCTTTCCAGATTACTGCAATGTTGTCATCTTCAAGTCCAACGTAAACAAGTTAATAAAATTATACTAAATTTTCCCTACTAACGATTACTGTCCCAATGATTACCGAGCACACATTAACCCTTATCCTTGAGTGGCCTCCGAGCCTTGATAAGTGATGATCCCTTTGCAAAAAAAAAAAAAGGAAAACAAAAAAAGATACCTGCAGATGTTAGTTATAAGTTTGTATTATTTAGCTTATCCTTGCGGACAATTTTAGCATGATTTTTGAAAGGCTTAACTCTATTCTTGTATTTTAGGCGTACAATGCAAATACTTAGCACTATAGATCTTTACTTATTACTACTTATCTATCTATAAAAGTGAAATTGTCTCTGTGTTTCTGTGTGTGTACATTTCCCTACCGAACTACTCCGTCAATTTTCAATCTACAGACTCGAGATTTGACATAAGGAGTATTAAGATTTGGGCAAATCTTTTTAATCGGTTTTTGGCCATCAATTAGGCTATCAAGGGGTCAAAGTTAAACGATTTGACCTTTGAAAACTCTAACAAACTCCTCTGCCAATTTTGGTTCTAAACACTTGAAATTTTAGGTGTAGGTTATTTGGACATGGATCAAACTTTTTAGTTCGATTTGAGTCCAAAACAATAAATGTTAAGGAGTCAAAGTTTTCAAAAATTTGACACCTGCGGTCTCTACCAAATTACTCAGCCAATTTTTCATCTAAACATTTGAAATTTTACATAAAGTGTATTCAAACATAGGGCAAGCTTTTATAATCGGTTTTTGGCCGAAAATTTGGCTGTCAAGGGTTAAAGTTTATTTTTGAAGGGGTCACAGATTTGACCTTTGCGGTCTCTAGCAAACTATTCAGCCAATTTTGGATCTAAACATCTGAAATTTTCCATAAAGGGTATTCAGACATGCAGCAAATCTTTTTATCATTTTGGGGCGAAAATTAGGCTGCCAAGAGGTCAAAGTTGAAAAAGTTGATCTTTGCAGATTCTACCAAATCCATCCGCCAGTTTTGGGTCTAAACACTTGAAATTTTAGATGTAGGTTACCTAGGCATCAGTCAAACTTCTTAATATATATATATATATATATATATATATATATATATATATAGATAATTATTAAATACCTACCGACACTAGTGTTTCATCCTTTTGAGAATCTTCAGTGCAGGGTGTCGCGATTAATACCAGTCGAACAATTTGAACCCCGCATCTCTGGCTCGATTAGCGAAGACCTAATCCATTCGGCTACCATTAACCGCATGAAATAACGTTGAATTTAAACATCTTAATTTTAAATGTTCATTTACGTCAGACAGTGATCTAATCGTTATACGATGATCTATGCATAAGAGCTAAATTGACCGACTAATTCAACTGAAAGTACTCAACGATAAGAAACGAATTTCTTAAAGGGGCTGTCATAATTATTTTTACTATAATAATTAAATATATATATATATATATATATATATATATATAATATAAAAGGCTGTATGTCTGTCTGTCTGTCTTCATATTTTCAAACTCTATCTCCTCCGAAACTAAAAGTTGCAGAACGGCGCTAGGGAGCTCGAATGATTGGATTTTTTACAAACCGTTCTTTTATGGGTCATTAGCCGGTTAAAATTGTTCAAGGGATCAAAATTGGGTCAAAATTGAAAAAATCGTTATACATTTTGTACATTCATCTTAGTTTATTTTTAATTAGTTCATATGCGTATCATGTTGATACAGTGGTAACGTCACCAGCTTTGAATGCTACAGTTTCGGTTTCGATTCAAACTGATGACACTCAAATGCTTTTTTTTTTTATCTTTGAAACCACGACTCTATAATATATATATGAAATCTGGACAAATTAAAATATTTAATTGTATTTCACATCCGGGCAAAGCCGAGCCCCCCCCCCCCCCCCGGTCATATATATATTTTGATGCTGATCTTATCTATTATTTTAAGCCTTCCCAAATTCATAACCATGGTGTTACGGATAAGGTACTAGGTGAACTTCAATTGTAAATAGCAATCTTTTAAAGATTGAAAGTTCAATCCTCAGTACGGACGATACTCAGAATATAATTGTGAATTACTTAGGACTTCTATCCGGTCATAGCTGATGGAATAAGAGTTTGCTATCCTAGGGATTACATAAAGTTCCATTCAGAATTTGATGCAGATTCCCGCATTCGACAAGACACACATGAAGAAGGTCGGAGGTTACATCGGCCAAACACATTGTGTGAATGACACTCAAGATGAGAACAGTAGTCTGAATAATGCAAATTATCAATCCTCATATCCAAAAATTCCGAAACACAAAATAAACATTGTTTTATCATATAACACAATATTGCTGCTGCTGAATAAAAACAGTATTTGTGTCATCCAATCAAAATCGTTGTAACAAATCAGACAGTTGACCGTTTATGTACCATGTCATTGTTTTAATTTTCTCATCCTGGTTTTTGAAAGAAGGGTACTGGTATAGTTCTTGACACAAGCTAAAACTGACCTTTTGTCGGTCTCTTCCGGTTGTTTATGTGAATAGCCAGAAGCTGTCGAATCAAAACAACAAAAAAAGAATGAAACATTTAAAGCAAGAAAAAAATGTCACTGTGTATAAAATTTTATAAAAACAAATATTTTTAAAGAAAATACTAATATAAATGAAACAATAGTTACTTTTGTTACAAGAAAGTTAAGATTTTTTTTTTTTTTTTTTTTTTTTTTTTTTTGTTTTTTACAGTTCTTGAACAAGACCAACTATATCTGTATTAGTTTAGGGTTAGGATAAAAAGAAAAAAAGTTTACATTTTTTAGGATTAGGATTTCTACGAATTTTTTTATTTCTAAAAATTTAGCAAATTTACTTAACTAACGATTGAAAATTGTCGCCGGCTGTCTTGCAACCTGATTGGCTAAGTGCTTTGTCATCTTCTGATTGTTTATATAAAGATGCAAACAAAATGTCGGTTTTAGCATCGGTTACAAAGTACTGAAAGGAGCACCGTTAACAGGCGCATGTGTCTATATTAAGTGTAGCATCCGGTATTGTCAGGAAAAACATAAAATCCAAACACAGCAGTACAATATTACTTCAACCGTCTTTTATGTTTCTGATCTCTGAAAGATTAACTAAAATAAAAAATAAAAACAAAATAAAAAAAAAACACTTTCAGTAGATTTTTTAAAATTAAATTATTTAATGAATAAATTGTAGACAGGGAAGAGAAATACATAAATTAAAACTGCCTCAAGGTTAGCATGGTGATAGATTTACTGTCAACAACCTCATAACTGTTGTTTTCCTTATTTTATCTTTTATTCTTAATATAGTCCATAAGCACTGTTTCTGACAAAGGGAGAAGAATGACTGTTTTCTGAGTCGGCTGTTGTGTTGAGTAGGTGGCATGTGAAGGTTTTCAATCCTCCCACGGTATTCATCATCATTCAACTTCATTAACCCTTATTTTCAAGTGATTTTAGACCTTAAGACTTTTTTAGCACAGTAGAGGGAGTCCACCTTCTTTGCAGCAGTCTTGGCAATGTCCTCTATGTATTTGTTCAAATTCATGTTGCCTGTGAATGTTAGGCCGGTGGGGTGTTATTTCTCAAGGCAATCATTAGTTGAAAAGTTTTTTTTTTGTAGCTGTTAAACTCTCTACGCCCTCCCCATGATCGTATTTTGTCCTCTAGTCATCACGTTTCATGAGCAAATGTTTCTGACCAAGGGGAAATAAATGCTGCTTTCGAGATCGACTCTTGTTTTGAGTAAGTGTTATTTGAAGATTTTCAGTCCTCTCATAGTATTCAGCATCATTTCAATGTTACTCTACCCATCTCGGTCATCCTTATCCTCTAGTGGTTTTTAGCCTTGATAAGTAGCGACTCATTTAATAATAAATAAGTGTTAATAATAATAATAATAATAATAATAAAAAAATTGTGTTTTTATATATCCCCCCCCACATCATTTTCTGTTAGTCTTGTCTAAAACATGAGAATGTCCTTGAAGAGAATCTTTAAACTAAGTGGTTTATCGTTGGACTTTAAATTGATATTTCATATTTAGGCTTACAATCCAGCAACAGGTGACTATTATTTTTCATTTTTTGTTCTTTTTTTTTTTTTTTTTTTTTTTTTTTTTAATTCGGTTTCTCTCAGAAAAAATTCCAGAAATAAGATGAGGAATTAAAAATAAAATTTAAACCGATTTCTAATACAGTAGAAGCATCTGTCATTTGTCTGTGTGTATCACATCTATCTGGTTTCGGTTGGAGAAGACACTTATGGAGATTAGATTCATTAAAAAAAAAAAAAAAAAAAAAAAAAAAAAACCCAGAAATTATTAAGAACAAGATTGAAGAGGTTGAAAATGTCAATAACAGCTTAGCTCCATTAAATAAGAGATAAACATATTTGTAATCGCACATATTCAGAAACATTAATAACTTGCAGCGTTTTTCTTAGGCAAAAACAAAATCTCGCCCTCTGAATCCAAATCTAAGGTTGATTCAAAGCAGCCAAATTCTTTTCAATGTTACATTCTTGCAATTTATAGTCTACATTAAAAACGGGCAAAAGTTATAGCCCGTTAATTTTAAAAATAGTGATTTATACCAAATTACTAGACTAAACGTGATATGATGACCAATCCCTATTAATTTGTATATTGAACGGATACCATACGTCTTGGTTTGCTGCACCTTATGACAAAGACCCATACAAAATTTCAGCCAGATTAGTCCAGTAGTTTAAAAAAAAAGGATAGACAGACATACAAAAAGACTAATAGAAATATAATATAGATAATACTACTACTAATAATAATAATACTATAATAATAATAATTATAATAATAATAATTATAATAATATTAATACTACTACTAATGATAGTAATTATAATAATACTACTGATACTACTACTACTACTAATAATAATAATGATAATAATAATTATAATAATGATAATACTACTACTATTACTACTACTACTAATAATAATAATATAAAGAAATAATAATGCAACTTTTGTGTGCTTACTGCACGGACCATGATCAATTTGCGCCTTGTCTTTTCCGAATTCAGTGCTTGATTTCAGCATCGGTCGTAGTATCAATCATGTGCTCTTGCTCAGTACTGTTATAAATAGTTTTTTTTTTTTTTAAATTGCAACTCGAGTGTCAATATTTTATTTTCTGAAGTTAAAATAATTTAAATTGATTTTTTGACAAACGACAAACTCAAAATCAAGACAAATCTTTTCCAACCGAACACAGAAAAGATCAGGTTGGTAGCCAATCAAAATATTGTCATGTTAATGTCGCTTTTGTACATGCTTGTTTTTAGGAATACAAATATTATTCTGCCCTTACTCATCAGAACAATAGGAACTTTAAAAGAAAATAAACATGGCCATGACTACAAAATCCGAAAATCTGAAGAAAAGTTGCAATTGTATGTTCTTTTAGTTTCCCCTCACAAGTCTGTCGTTTTTGTAGAACACGTCGATTACTGAACATACGACGTGCTTTAAATTAGTTTCCAGACTTTGTATAGGCATTTAAAATTCATTTTGACCGCGCCCCTGCCATATCAAAGAACCTACTGTAGATTTTATATATCGGGCTGTTCATTTTGTGTAGTAATAAAACTTCTCAAACGGCACTTGTGATGTTAGGCTGTGTAAGGGGTTAAATTTAGTCAAAATTGCCTGTTTCTTT